>NC_090939.1:25887439-26187439 GCF_040938575.1 Ambystoma mexicanum | reverse complement strand
AACAAGGGAGGGGGTAGGAGCGAGCAGGGAGCATCTCAGAGAGAGCTGGGTTTTTTCCATGAGCCAGTTGCACAGGGAAAGTTCTGGAACTGTGCGTCATGGTGACTGACAGCAAGAAGTTATAAAATATCCATGCACACATGGATCAGGGGGAGATCGCCTGTGGACTTGATTCGTGCAGAAACAGGTGCCCGGCATTGGCTCATACGGTGTCCTTCAGCATTGTCCTCTGAGCGGGGCTTGTTTACAGCTAGCTTATGAGGGCCCAAGGTCTCCCCAGTGCTGATTAAAGGGACGTAAGACTGTGTTTCTCTATGTTTCTCTATGTTTATCTAAGTTCCATGTTTCACTATATTTTGCATTGCTCTAAGTGTTATGCTTTCTAATATTCTGTAACTTGAATCCCAAATGTATATGAAATTCACTGCTTAGAATAAATATGCTAATAACACTTTGAGGGTGTCATTTGTCACTTGCATGAGATCACTGCTCAGCACAATAGAACCTGTATTTTGGGCTGAATTGGGTATTTTTGCTCTCAAAGGGCTGGCCCCGAGGAAGATTTTGCCCAATATCAAGACACACCTGTGTTCTGACTCCGAGTGAGTGAGCCACTCCAGTAGAGTGATTGGCTCATTGATAGAGATGGAACAGGAGTGGGCTGAGGGTACACCTTTGTTCTGTCTCTGAGTGAGTGAGCCACCCCAGTAGAGTGATTGGCTCATTGTTAGAGATGGAACAGGAGTGGGCTGAGGGTACACCTTTGTTCTCTGAGTGAGCCACCCCAGTAGAGTGATTGGCTCATTGATAGAGATGGAAAAGGAGTGGGCTGAGGATACACCTGTGTTCTGACTCCGAGTGAGTGAGCCACTCCAGTAGAGTGATTGGCTCATTGATAGAGATGGAACAGGAGTGTGCTGAGGATACACCTGTGTTCTGACTCCGAGTGAGTGAGCCACTCCAGTGGAGTGATTGGCTCATTGATAGAGATGGAACAGGAGTGGGCTGAGGGTACACCTTTGTTCTGTCTCTGAGTGAGTGAGCCACTCCAGGGGAGTGATTGGCTCATTGATAGAGATGGAACAGGAGTGGGCTGAGGGTACACCTTTGTTCTCCGAGTGAGTGAGCCACTCCAGTATGGTGATTGGCTCATTGATAGAGATGGAACAGGAGTGTTCTGAGGGTACACCTTTGTTCTGTCTCCGAGTGAGTGAGTCACCCCAGTAGAGTGATTGGCTCATTGATAGAGATGGAACAGGAGTGGGCTGAGGGTATACCTTCGTTCTCTGAGTGAGCCACCCCAGTAGAGTGATTGGCTCATTGATAGAGATGGAAAAGGAGTGGGCTGAGGGTAAACCTGTGTTCTGTCTCCGAGTGAGTGAGCCACCCCAGTAGAGTGATTGGCTCATTGATAGAGATGGAACAGGAGTGGGCTGAGGATACACCTGTGTTCTGACTCCGAGTGAGTGAGCCACTCCAGTAGAGTGATTGGCTCATTGATAGAGATGGAACAGGAGTGGGCTGAGGGTACACCTTTGTTCTGTCTCTGAGTGAGTGAGCCACTCCAGGGGAGTGATTGGCTCATTGATAGAGATGGAACAGGAGTTGGCTGAGGGTACACCTGTGTTCTGTCTCTGAGTGAGTGAGCCACTCCAGTAGAGCTTACTCTGTTTATTGTGATCAACACATACTTTATGTTAGGCAAAATCATATGCAGTACCCTTTGGGAACACCACACACAATTAAGACTACAAGTGACAGTGCAAGCCTGTACTACACAGTAAAGTGGTAGTGATGACTGAGCACCCAGACTTATCTCAAAAGTAAAGTGAGCAGTATCAATGGTTACACAAAGGGCAGCAATTACTATGATTAAAACACTGACTCAAGGTTTCTGAGTAAAAGAATATACATTTATTTGCACATCAGTTATAAAACATTTCACTATTATCAAGCAGTTGAAAAATCACAATCCTAATACACTACACCACACCCAATTGATTCTGGACAAGTTAAGCTCAAAATGAAGTGTGAGCAAAATGGCACTCCAGCAATTAAAAAGGGAGGGAAAGACAAGGTTAGACAAAAGTTGAGCAGTCCCAACAAGTAAGCAGGGCAGTCTAGAAAAAGTAACTACAGTGAGGAAATCAAATCAAGAGGCCTGGGCCAAAGTCAATGGACCAAAGTCCATTCATTGAGTGATAATGAAAGTGAGTAGTCCCCCAAAATACACCAAGTACTCCCAATGAGAGTCAGTAATGGACACACCCCAGTAGGGAATGAGACCAGGACCAAGTGCGGGTGAAGTTAAGAGGTAAAGTTTATCTAGATAAAATAGGGCATGCAGAGGACTCTGCTTACTGCGAGAGCGCTCTGCCAGACAATACACTGCCAGTACATTTTAAAGGGTTACAGCGTCATTGATGACGAAATACATATAGTACAAAAGTTACATTTTGATTGGTAGGACAGTAGGCTGGTTCTATGCGATTGGATGATGGCTTGACGGGACGTCGGACATCACATGCATCAGCTGGGCTGGCCAGTGCGAGGTGAAGGTCATGTTGGTTCTGGGTGAGGCGGCAGGTGCTAACTCTCTAATCTTCACATTACTTCAGAGTATGCAATAAATGATCGCCGGCTTCATCTTGACATTTAGGGAGAAAAGCATATATTTCACATGTACATTTTAATTTGTTTACTTTGAGTCGATGACCAGGTGAAAGGTGTGGGATCTTTCTTTCAGGGGGCATGGGGGAACGGACTCAGTGGAAGGATGAAAGGATACATTTGTAACATCGAGACATCCGTGAGACATGAGCTTAGGCAGCACAGGCACTGGAGCGGAAAAAGGTGGGGGTCATCAGTGTTCATCGTGCACGGCGCTGCTGCGGGGAGAGGAGGCCTGACAATGGAATTTGAAATACACAACATGGACCATTTGAGGGGCTTTTGTCCACGCTGAGGTTGTACCTTTATATACATTACACATATCTAGCAATGTCCTATATACAGCAAGACAGGTTTTGACTGTTGCTGCCCTTTGGGTCACGTAATTTACATCATAGCACATGGTTCTTCTAACATTGTACATATGCATACATTATGTTAGCAACAGTTGACTTGAACCGTGAACCAAATGCCGTATCTACTACAATCAGGCAGTTATCACATTTATCAACCATTAGTTTAGATCTCATGACGGCTGCTTCACTATGTTTTAGTAAAAGTCAGGATATATGCTCGCACGCGGGATTATTGATAGGGTTGACTCTGAGTGGCACACAGTTGTGGGGCATTCATCTGTTACATCAAAAAGATACGAGGTTAAGGGTTGTGTTAGGTGTATGTCTTCCGAGTGAGGTCTGCGGGTACAGAGGCAGGTTTGCGGAGATGGAACAGACAGTCACCGAGACACATGAGGAATGTTGGAGGGGGATGGCTTGCTCGCCGTGCGTAGATGCTGTTGAAGAGAGGCGCCAGCCTGCGGTTTGGTGTTTCTATGGTCCTGTCTAGGCCTAATACAAAATGAAGTCACAGTTGGGCCTACCTATACGAGTTACGCATGCATGGGTCACCCCTTGATGGTCCAATACCTTGGCCAGTGGTGCATGGTCAGCCTTGGTGTGAGCGTAATGCATATGAATGGACTGGAATATAGGGGAGGAGACCCTTCCTTACTATATTGAACCAGGCATAACTTGCATTCCAACTCTCTAATCAATACCTTCAACTCTCTCTTCCTAAATATCTTCCTTTTCTACCTCTTTGCTCATCCACCTCCAACTCCCTCAGGGTCAGTCGCTTCTCTAAGCAAAAAGTTGGTGGTAGATCTCTTTCTCCGGCTGGTGCCTCCCTCTGGAACAGCCTCCCTGCCTCCCTTAAACTTGATGAGAACCATCTCTGGTTCCGGAAGCACCTCAAAACCTTTCTCTTTGCTTCTGCTTTATCTCTTCATCTCCCCTGCTGATCTAATGGCTGAAACTGAAACTGCACTGGTTACCTGGCTACCCTCTGATCTCGGGCCCAGGTCTCCTCCCCACCAGTCGTACATCTGCCTCAAGACTTCAGCAAAAAGGCTCCCCTGGAGTAAGGAGATACTTACCAGGCTTACTTTCAATTGACTGCATGGGTCTTTAAATCCAACATGGAAGCAACCACACAGCCTAGTTCTAAGAACCAAGCCATGCAGTACAGTGTTTTGGGTGTGGCAGGCCTGGAACTTGTTGTGAAGTGCATGTTTAGTCTGATGTGGTTTGTCATGTGATTTATGATGTCACCTGAGTGCCTGTGGAATGTTGATGTATAAGAGGGAGAATGCTGTGGTGAGTGTTCTATGTTGAATCAGTTGGGCCCTCCCTTCCTGGGTGATGGGTGCCGGTGTTATTCATATGTCTTATTCCTGATGTCTTAATCCTGTAATATGTAACTAAAGAACTTGAAATAAACTTAAGAAGTAACCCAAAGTGGTGAGTACATTGCATCATTACAGAACTACCTTCACTGGTACTACTTTACCTGGGCTATATAAACCACACCCTGACTGCAGAACTCGCTTTGCGTTATTCAGCAAACAGCTGCGTGACGCTTACCGTGTCCAGCTCCTGGTCTTCAGCATCTTCCTGTAATCCTTCAAGAATAAGAACAAGATTATTCTGTTTTACCTGAGAAAACACCATCCAGCACTCAGCATCTCAGCCGGGCTGCAATCTGTGGAAACCAAGAGAAGAAGAAACATCAATCACCTGTGAGTACTAGCTTAAGGACTTCTGGCGAACCGCTACCACAGCTGCTCCTCGAACATCGCTACCTGCAATAATGAGAAAAGGAAAACAATATTAGAATGCGCACGCTTCCAAACATTGAATTCCATTGCACTATGCCGCGCTTCCATCCGGAGCACCACAGCAACATCTGCAAAGGAAAAAGAGACATATTCAGGTTTGCTTTCAATATTAAACAACCGCACAGCGCTGTACTTACCTTAATGGATTCAGGGGCCTGTTTTTCATCATGCTCTCATCCACTCCCAGCACCACAGAGGCCTGTGAGGAGAATTGGCTAAGAGCCCTGACAGGCCATGCCAAGGAGGACACTGGATTTTCAACCCCAGCAGGCTTCTACGAGATTAAGGGAATGCCTTTTGGATTAAAGAATGCACCTGCAACATTCCAAAGGATGGTTAATCAAGTTCTGAATGGGATGGAGGACTTCTGCATGGCATACTTGGATGACATTGCAGTGTTCAGCCCTACTTGGAAAGAACATGTTGACCACTTAGGATATGTTTTGCAGGCTCTGGAACAGGGCCATCCGACCGTAAAGGCAAGTAAATGATCAATTGGTCAGAGTAAAGTGCTCTACCTTGGACATGAGGTAGGAGGAGGTGAAATAATGCCATTGCCTAGCAAAGTACAAGCTGTACAAGAATGGGCCACCCCTACTACTCAAACCCAAGTGAGAGCCTTCCTAGGTCTCATTGGGTATTGCAGGAACTTCATAGAGAACTATGGGTCCATATCTTCTCCTTTGAATGTGGTCTGTTAGGCAGAATCACATGCAGTACTTTGGGATCACTACACACAATTAAGACTACAATTGTAAGTACAATTTTACCTTTGGTACAAGCCTGTACTACACAGTTATGTGGTAGCAGTGGCTGAGCAGCCAGACTTATCTCAAGAGTTGAGTGAGCAGTAGAACAAGTTGCACATAGGACCAACAAACAGTGATTCAAATATACAGAATCGTACAAAAATGTCGACCTGGGAATTGTGACAGCCAAAAATGCCGACTGTTTTTTTTTAAACTCCCCCTTTACACCACATATATATAGGGGGGGAATTTTCATTTTTTTAAAAAGTCAGCATTTTCGGCTGTTGCAATTACATGTGGTCGCAGTGATCAGATAGATCGAAATATACACTTACTCAGGTTTCTTGGTAATAGAATATACATTTATTTACACAGTCAGTTTGAAAACATTACACTAGCATAAGCAGCTCAATGTCACACACTAATATACTACAAGTACACAACCAATAAGTTACTGAACAAGTTCAGCTCCTCTGAAGTGGGAGCAAAATGGCACTTCAGATACTTTAAAAAGGGGTAAAAAGACAAGGCTATAAGAATAGACAGCACAAATACTTTCATAGGCAGGGCAAAGGGTTTCAGTTAACTACAACCAGCAATTCAGTTCATAGGCCTGGGCCAAAGTCAACGGTTCAGAGTCTTTGTATAGGATAGCACAGTTCTGGTAGTAAACGGTTACGTCTTTGACACTGAGTTTAGAAGAATTTGGCTAGGCGAAAAGTTTGACGAATGTTTAGGGAAGGACAAGCCTTCAAAGTTGGGAAAGTTCCACGAACTTTCGCGATGGCTGAAAAGATTTCCGGACCGCGTTTGCACAGTACCTTTGTATTGAAGAAGAGCTGTAGCTGAGGCAGTTGTTCCTGGCAGTTCGAGCAGATTTCGCTGTTCCTGAGCTTCAGTCATGGGGACAAGGAGGACGTTGGTAGGTTCCTGCACTGCCCAGGGATGAGGCCACAAGCTTAGCAAACCGTCGGTCTAAGGTGTGAGTGCCTTAAAGTCTCCAAACTGGTATCCTTCCCACTGGCTATCCGGTTTTCCACAGCACTCTGCAGAACATTCATCCAGGAGGGGATGGTGTCCAGGCAGCTTATGAGTTGGTTGTTCCCACCAAACTCAAGGGAAGAAGTTAACCTTGAAGGGCTTCTCTGTCGATGGAGTTTCAGGCAATTCGGACCTGAAGCAGAGCTTTACCAGTCGTCCAGGAGTTGCAGCAGTCCTCTTCCTCCAGCTCATCTTCGGTTCTTTCATTCCAGTGGTTGACTCTGCTTTCCAAGTCCCAGAGACCTGCTTTTAAACAGTTTTCCCCCATTCATTCCAGCCTGGCTGTCACTCACACAGCAGGATGGCTGTCCTTGTCAGACAGCCAGCCGGCCAATCACGCCAGAGTGCATTCAGGTCTCTTAGAAGACTAAGCACAGGGAGTTTCGGGCACCTCCCTCACATCCTGTCCACCCCAGACACTCAGGCGTCAGAGGAGGGCTTCAGCACTGAAGCCCGACAAAGGCCAACGAATAAAGGGACCAAACCTGGTTTGGCGCACCGAGACAAACACAAGAAGGACCTTTCCTAAAAGAAATGGGGAAAAAAGATGACCATGGTCTGTTTTTACAGATAGGTCTTGGGCGCCATATTGAAAAACATGGCTGACCCGATTTTTAGCTACCGTTGTTCGCGGTCTGGAAAAATCATGGTAGTTTGATCTAAACCACTGCCACCAGCCATTTAAAGTAAAAAAGGGTAACATTTCACTGTTACATGAGTGTTTTGACTAAGGGGAAGCTAGGCAACCCCCCTAGCACTCTATAGGAAGATAGTGTGTGCTGGGTCTGTAAATTTAAAGAAACTAGTAAAGCCAATTTAAATTGACATGCTCTGACAGTAGTCAGTCCCAGAGAAGGTATTTAAAACTTGCGAAGTCTGAAAGACATCCCTGTGCCCCGTGCCACTGCAATGAAGGTGCTGTGTGACACACAGAAAAAGATTATGCCTATGGAGTTGTCTTAAAACTCCATAACCAAAGAACACAAAAGTAAAATGCACATCAAAATACATGGAAGAGTGGGAAAAAAAGCCTCACACTCTTCCCAGGAAATAAAATCAAATCTCGAAAGGTAAGGGAAATTACCACTTTCTTGAGAATTCTCCCTAAAATGGTCTCATCACCCATATTTCCTAAATAGATCAGATGGAATAAGGAGTGCACCAAGGAAAGCCCTTTGTCAAACTCCAGTCTTAAGAGCTCCCGACTACAGCCAAACCTTCATTGTGCAAACAGATGTTTCCAATTCAGGTATAGGTGCAGTTCTGAGTCAGCTGGATGAGAAAGGTAGGGAGCACCCCATCTGCTTCATCAGCAGAAAGCTGAAGGAACCAGAAACAAGGTAGGCAACCATTGAAAGAGGATATTTTGCTATTGTGTGGTCACTGAAGAAGTTTAGACCATACTTGTATGGATCTACTTTTGTGATTCAGACTGACCACGAACCCTTGAGATGGTTGATGCAAATGAAAGGGGAAAACCCTAAACTATTGAGAAGACCCTCAAAAAGCATGATGGTACCCCTTGGGCTACCTGGGTGTGTGACCGTATGAAAAACTTAGATGGGTGGGTTAAGGGTTACAAAGTTAACACTTATGAAGGTATGAGAAATCTGTTTAAGTTTGGAGCCTTTCTATGATGCCTGCTCTCCTGAGCTGAGACACCACTTGGCTGACTCTAAGGAAATTGATCCAAAGAAGTTAGCAGTCTTGTGGGTTGCCAACAGGGCTACTCACAAGGATTCTGGGGCAACTCAGAAAAAGGATGAGGGAAAGCAGCACACGAAAGTTAACAAAGAGAATTATAATACCTCCAATCCAAAAGAGGGCCACAAACATAACAAGGGTAAGCCACAAGGGAAACTGAATCAGGCTAGTGTACCTACTGGTGCTAAACCAGAAAAAGGTCAGACCAAGCCCCCATTCATGAAGACATTTGGAAAATGTTATGCTTTTGGGTCAACTGACCATCTGAAAGGGGATCCCAGATGCATGGGTAAACAAACCTTCAAGGATCCACACTGTCTCCTTAGCCTTCTCCCCAGGGGAAGAAGTACCAATGGCAAGTGGAAACTTCCACTTACTGGCTGAGGAACCCATGAACGTTTCAGCCAGTGTTTCTTTAGTGTCCCTGGGTCTGTGGGAACAGCAGAACCTAGAAGTCTACAATTCCATTCCAGACAATACTAAAGAGTATTACAAAGACTGTTATTGTGAATGGTCAGGAGACACCGGCCATCAGAGACACTGGGGCCAGCATTACTGTAGTTGATGAATCTTTATTCAAGGTACAGGATGTTGCTAAAGCACCCAAACAAGTCACTAAGCTTGCTGGAGGCCCTTTCCAAAAGCTTCCACAGTTTCCAGCTCTCAACCAGTGCAATGACATGACTGTCAAGCTACCTGTTACTGTGCAGAGTGAAGAACCTGGGAGAGTCCGTTTGGTGAATGACTTAAAAACTCTTGGAGTTGTATCAAGCACCCCCAGGCCTCCCAGCAAAAGGAAACAGGAGCATACTAGGAAGGCCAGAGAGAGTACCTTGAGGGGCTCTCCAAGGAAACTTATAGAGGAACCTATAACCCCCAGTCCACAGGACTTGCTGACTGCAATTTCTAAGAAGACAGAGGAAAAAGGAAAACCTAAAGCCTGAAGGAGGAAACCAGCCAGCACTCCTGTGCAACCAACAAGGACATCCCCGAGAGGACTGTCCAAAGTCATACCTGAGGAACAACCTAGTGAGGTTGAATCAGCTGCTGAGGAATCAAAGCTGGAAGAGGACCTTGCCCTTGTTGAAGATCTGCATCCTACAGACCATCCTGAGATGCAGTCTTTACAGAAGATGGACCCTGTAGGGCAGACTTCAGCAGAGGTCAAAGAGAGAGTCCTACTCTTGAAGGACTTCGCCAGCAGGCAGCTTCCCAGCTGGATGGGCAAGAGCCAGGGAAGCATAGGTTGTACTGGGAAGTTGACCTCTTCTACAGTGAACCAACTGAGTCTATCCCAGGGGACTACAGAAGACGTGTAGTGCCCCTAGAAAGCAGACTCCAGATCCTACAGTTAGCCCATGAGATACCTTTGGCTGGTGACTTGAGTTTCAAGAAGACCCAAGAAAGGCTCTCTCTGTATTTCTACTGGCCTAAATTAAGGTCTGATGTAGAAGCTGTCACACTTGCCAAACCTCTGGCAAGAGTGGAGCCAAGAATGTGGCACCTTTGGTGCCCCTCCCAGTGGTGGGAGTCCCTTTTGAGAGGCTAGGAATCAGCATTGTTGGTCCCTTAGACCCTCCAACCTCTTCAGGAAACAGGTTTATCCTGGTTGTAGTAGACCATGCTACTAGGTATCAAGAAGCAATACCTATGAGGACTGTGGCAGTTCAGTCTGTGGCTAAGGCCCTACTTGGTATTTTTACCAGGGTAGGTTTTCCTAAGGAAGATATCTCTGACAGGGGATCCAATTTTATGTCCCACTACATGCAGGCCATGTGGAAGAACTGGAGTAACGTACACGTTCTCAACTGCCTATCATCCACAGACAAATGGATTTGTAGAGAGGTTTAACCGTACAATGAAGAGCATGATAGGTGCTTTAGAAGAACCCCTTAGAAGAAAGTCGGACCTTCTACTGCCATGCCGTCTGTTTGCTTATAGAGAGGTCCCTCAGGAGGGAGTTGGATTTAGTCCCTTTGAGCTTCTCTATGGCCATCCAGTTAGAGGCTCCTTGGCCCTGATTGAGGAGGGGTTGGAAAGTGCTCCTTCCCCCAAGCCAATGAGAGTCACTGACTATGCAATAGGTCTCCGGAGGAGAATGTCACACATGATGGCAGAAGCATCAAATAACTTGAAAGCAGGTCAGGCTCTGGTGAAGCATTGGCATGACCAGAAGGCCAGCATGGTTGAGTTTACTCAAGACCAGCCAGTTCTAGTTATGGTTCCTACAAGGCAGAGGGCCGTACAGGACAAGTGGATAGGACCCTTCGAGGTTGTGGGCAAACTTGGAGAGGTCAACTATCTGGTGGACTTAGGCAATCCTAAGGAGTCCCCCAGAGTCTTTCACACCAACTGTCTAAAGGCTTATGTCACCACCCCAGAATTGGGAGCTTTGCTTCTAGCTTTGGCTCAAGAGGAGGAAGAGAGTGAACCTCTACCTGATATCCTCAGGGGACAACCTTTACATGAGAAAATAGAAGGAGTTAATCTCTCTTCTAATCTGACACTGGAACAACAGGAGGAGAGCAGGTTTCTGTTAAACAGTTTGCCTCCCTGTTTTCACTATCACCAGGCTTGACCCCTTGGGTCCAGCATGATATTCTCACTGGTGACTGTTTACTTGTGAAAAGCGGAGGTTACAGGATGTCAGATCATGTAAGAACCCACATAAAGGAAGAAGTCAACAAGATGCTTGATCTCGGGGTAATGGAGCCCTCTACCAGTGTCATGATGCCTACCCCCAAGCATCCGGATCGAGTCCATCAGCCCCGGGAGCAGGCATCCAGATACTCATTAAAACCCAAACAGCCCCGGCTGGGGGCTGTTTGGATTCAGTCCTGGCGCCTTATGCGCCAGGCTCATCATAGAAATCAGTCCTGGCACCATAGGCACCAGGCTCATAGACTTTACCGCCAGGCTCATAGACTTTACTTACCTTATGCAGACCATGCTGCAAATGAGTCCAAGCCAATGTGAGGCCTGGATGGGACTATTTTATTACAGGGACTATTTTTTACTCGGGTGTGGTTCTGGGGAACCTCTTACCTGGGACTACTTTGCAGGCTATTTAAACAACGCCCGAACAGCAGCTCATGCTTCGTGTTATTCTGCATCCAGCAGCGTAACCCTCACCGTGTCTGCAAGTCAGCATCCAGTCTTCTGCCACGCCCGCCTCGAATCCGGAGCTCCTAGACAAAAGGAAAAGAAAGGAGAAGAGGTTAGATCACGGACATTATTTGATTCCCTACCTGTTTCCGGACCCAGCACATCTCCGAGCCTGGAAAGGACATTATTTCAGCACGCATCGCTTCGCCAGCAGCAGCGCCGCGTTATACTCACCAGTCCACTGCATCTTTCGACTCGGCGCTGCCTCCATCATTTTCTTGGTCGAAACCCAGCACCTGCGGGGAAAACAAAAGGAATAACAAGGTGAGCTGAGAAAACCGACAAAGACAATGGGCCTCATTACAAGTACTCCGGTCCGGAATTAACACTGCCGGTAAAACCATACCGGCACCGTTTCCATGTCCGCCCAATCGTGACCCGCGGCCCCGGTAATAGCACCACCCTCAACCGCCACCGCGGAAATAGGGGTCCCGTTAAGTCCGTCTGCACGGAAACCCCTCCGTTACCATCAACATGAAACACCGTGAGCATCACAACTAGCGCGGACACAGAAATACCGGCAAAAAAATGGCAGAAATACCGTGATCACGGTTGCGGAACCGCCGCCACAGCGAGCATGGCATTATACACTGCCTGCTGAACTGAATCAGGGCACAAGGCCACCAAATCAGCCCAGCTGGACCTAGCAGGCCACTGGGAGCCTACAAAAGGGCCACACCCAGCCCAACACAACACAGAACCATGCAGGCAGCAGGTCTAATAGCACTGGGACTGGGCCTACTCAACCAACAGGCAGCACTGCACATGGTGGCAGTAATGGCGCAGAGGAGGAGGCGTAGGCGGAGGAGGCGCAGGCGGCAACCAGCCAACCCTGCAGCTATTGCAAACCCCATTGCCCAGCCAGCCCGACCCCGCCGCCAGCCAGCAATACCACACATCAGGGCCTCACCCTGGAACCTCAACCCAGGACAGATCCACACACTATACCGGCTGGACCGTGCAACAATCCTGTACATCACCGCCATGATTGAGGACAACATCAGCAGCCAAATTGACACCCCCACCGCCACCCCCCCTCCCCCCCTCTTGAAGGTTGTCTCAGTACTGCATTTCCTTGGCACTGGCACCTATCAACACACAGTTGGTGAGCTGCAGGGCATATCACAACCCTGTTTCTCAAAAATCCTGGTACAGGTACTGGATGCCCTGTTGCACCATGTGTTGGAACACATAGCCCTACCCCGCACCCTCCCCGAGGTCATTGCCGCCAAGTTGGCCTTCCATTCCATAGCAGGCATGCCAAATTGCATAGGCGCAGTTGACTGCACCCACGTTGAGCTGACAGTACCACGTGCAATTGAGGCGGTGTTCCGCAATAGGAAACAGTATCACTCTTTGAATGTCCAGATGGTTTGTGATGCCACACTACTGATTACACACTGCAGCACATGTTTCCCAGGCTCAACCCATGACTCAATGGTACTGCTGAATTCCACATTGCCACGGTACATGGAACGCTATGCCGGACAAAGCACATGGCTATTGGGTGAGTACAGCTGACAATGCTACAACCCTGTCGAAGTGGTGTGTGTGTCCAGGCCAATGAGCATTGTGAGTGTGCCGCTGTGACCGCACATGCATCAC
The DNA here is from genome assembly GCF_040938575.1 of Ambystoma mexicanum. Lineage (NCBI taxonomy): Eukaryota > Metazoa > Chordata > Amphibia > Caudata > Ambystomatidae > Ambystoma > Ambystoma mexicanum. The sequence goes on along the minus strand of NC_090939.1, from coordinate 26,174,329 downwards.
CCCCCTTCCATCTACCAAATACACAGCGGATGCCAAACATCATGAAGGAAGACATGACAGGGCACCACAATGTGCCCGTGCACACGCTGGCACAGCCAATCCCGTCACTGTCCCATGAACCTTGTGCCACTGCAGACACCCATCCTCAATTAAAACACTGCCTCAAAAGGCACGAGAGGCGTGTAAATGAGACGACGCGTATTTACTACTTCCGTACAGTGGAGTCACTCTGCCATGTGTGGACAGCACTGCACCGTGACATGCACACAATCAAATGTCACCCGCAGGGCACAGTAAACATGCAAGTTAATGTGTAGGCCCATATCCAGTTAGCGACATACATCGTGATGCCCAAAACATACCTCCATACACTGCATGGTACATATGCATGAATGAATGATGATACAAGATTGCACAGCAGCAGCAGATGAGGACATGATGCCACAAACACTGACATGTTCCCCCATCTACATCCCATGTAGGTGATGCGGGATATGCACTCACGCCATGGATGATGACACCTGTACGGAGACCAAGGAACAGGCATGAAGAGGCATACAATAGGGCACATATCCGCACACGTGGAATGATTGAGAGGACATTTGGACTGCTGAAGGCCCGTTTCCGCTGCCTGAGCAGATCTGGCGGATCACTGCTGTACAGCCCAGTGAAGACGGGTAAAATCACGCTCGTATGTGCCATGCTGCATAATATATGCCTGCGCAGGAACATCCCAATGCCACCAGACGCAGATGAGGAAGATGGGGATGGGGATGGGGATGGAGATGGGGATGGGGATGGGATGGGATGGCACCGCCTCCCCCTGGGGGCCCACATGATGGCCAGAGAGCACGGATGCCCTGATTCGCATTTACTTTTGAGTCACAGCACATTCACAGAAATGCATGAACATGGTGACGACAATGAATTAATAGTTGCACTGCAAAATAAATGATCAATGTCCACACATGTATGTCTTGATTCGAAATGGTGATGTATTGATGTAATAACAACAGGGAAGGAGGTGCATTGGTTAGGGAAGCTGTACACCTGGGGCCACCCCCCACCCAGGCCCCATTGTTCAAACCCCCAAAACTACCTACCCCACCACCCAAATGTGCCCACCCCCACCCAGGCCCCATTGTTCAAACCCCCAAAACTACCTACCCCACCACCCAAACGTGCCCACCCCTCTCACACCCTTGTAGTCCACATGTGTCCTGCACTGCCCCACACACATGGCATCACTTCCGTGTGTGCTTCTGTGCCTGTGCAACCTTGCCCGAGGGACCCGTTAGCCTACTCAAGCGCCTCCTTGGACTGGCAGTAGTGGAGCTGGATGGGGTGGTTGATTGCGCAGAATCTGAGATTGAGGGCATCTGTGCCAGATTTGCCTGTTGGCCAACCAACATGGCCTCTACAAGCCTGGAGGTGTGGTCGTTGCCCTCCCGCACATGGCGTGCAAGGGTTACTATAGTGCTTGCAAAGCATCCGATGGACCTCGACAGGCGACGCACTGAGGCGCAGTAGCTCTCCCTCTGCAGCCTGGATTCCTCTAGCTGCCTCTCCACCAGCTGGGTGAGGGTAGCCTGCTGCTCCTCCATCCGCTGCATGCGGGCATTCAGTTCGGCCATGGATGGGGTGAGCGACCTCATGGGACTCCTCAGTGATGTGGGGCTGAACTCCAGCTCATGGAATGAGCCCAGGTCTTCCAATGTGGGCATCTCCCCCTGTGGCCCCGTTTCCGAGTGCTCTTGCGGGGCACTGTAATCACTGCAGGCCGCCCCCTCTGCAGTGCTGCAGCCTTCGGTGTTGCGTTGGGTGGCCATGATAGGTTCCCGTGGCACCTGTCTAGACTCAGGCAGTGTGGAGACGGTGGGGATGTCGGTGGTGGGCGGCACATCTGTAGTGGCTGGTAATGTGGCCAGAGGTGCAGAACTGCCGGCAGCATCCTCCTGTGTGGTGGCGGTGGCTTGTGTACTTGCCGGTGCAGATTGGCTGGCCTGTTGTGCAGTATCACTGTCACTTGAAACGGCTGTGGGGACACAAAGGGCATGCAATTAGTGTTGTTGTGGTGGCAGATGGGTGCATCACATGCGTCATTAAGATTGTACATTGAATAGTGTCAGTCACATGCATCTGATTGCTGGTGTATGCATTCTGTGATATTGGTTGCCATACGGATCATGATGGGTCCTTTGGCCCACTCATGCACTGCCTGGGGGGGGGTTGTTAATGGGTCCTTTGGCCCACACATGCACTGCCTGGGGGGGGGTTGTTAATGGGTCCTTTGGCCCACACATGCACTGCCTGGGGGGGGGTTGTTAATGGGTCCTTTGGCCCACACATGCACTGCCTGGGGTGAGGGGGGGGGGTTGTTAATGGGTCCTTTGGCCCAGTACTCACAACTGCATATTTTCATGTGGCATTCATGTTTGGGCACTTACCGGCATCTGCAGGTGGGCTCACTCCTGCCTCAGCCTCCCCGATCCCATGGATTGCCTCAAGGTGGAGGACGCTGCTGCAACGCTCGTCCCATGCTTGCAGCCTCAGTGGGGAAGGGGGTCCTCCGCCTGTCCCACTGCTGCGTTGGCAGAGTGTGGAAATGAGGTTGCGTACCCTCAGCCTCAGGTCGTCCCACCGCTTGTGGCAGTCCTTCACACTCCTCACTGTCTCGCCCACAGCGGTGAACTTGCGTGCAGCTTCGGCCCACACCTCCTTCCTCCGCTGCTGTGTGGCACGCCGTTGGTCGGCGCTGAACAGCATCTCCGCATTGTCCAAAATGTGCTCCACCAAGACGGTTAGCTCTGCCTCGCTGAAGCGCTGTTTGCGCTGCCTCTGAGCAGGAATCCTGGCAGACATGCTGGTGGTCCCTTTTGGCTTCTCAGAGTTAGGATTGTGCTTGTGCTGACTCTGGATGGCAATAGATTGTGCTTTTATTTGATGGCCGCCTCTCTGTTTCCTGTTTTAGCGATCATGGTATTTCCGTTTCCGTGTCTGTGGCGGCGGAGGCGGACACGGGTTTTGCGCCACTTGTGGCTTCGTTATTTCCACTTCCGTGGGGTTTTCCGTGACGGCGGTAACAACGTTTCCGAGTCCGTGTGGTGCGCGCGACCGACAGCGTGTAATCAGACGGTTTTTCCGCAACCTTGCGGACACGGAAACGTTTTTACCGCCGTCACAGATTTTACACGGTCCCGGACTGGCAGGTTGTAATGAGGCCCAATCTCTTTGCCACCATAGGCTTACCTGCCTTACCACCAGAGGTATTATCCTTTAATTCGCTGCATCTTCCTATGCCGCACCTATAAAGGGAGAGAAAACAGCAAGTTAAACTCCTGCAACTTTTACCGGACAGTGGGCCTCATTACACGGTAGGCGGTAGGGGTTTACCGGTACCGGTAAGGGCACCGGTACCGGTAAACCCCTACCGCCTTACTGCGAGTTCCCTTTGCGGGACCCGACTTTAGCGGCTGGTTTTACCAGCCATTAAAGTAGGGTGCCGCAAAGGGACCTCGGAGCTATTTACGGTACCGCAAATTGCGGTTCCGTAATTAGCACCTTCCCCATTACCATTATGCCCTATGGGGGCAAAAAATGGGAATGGGGAAGAGCCTTGGTGAATGGGGAATTACCGCCCCGCTCACCTTGGAGTAGGGCGGTAATTCCACCATCCACCAAGGCGGACACGGTAAAATACCGGCGGCAACCATGGCGCTATTAGCGCCATGGTTACCGTCTACCGTGTAATGAGGCCCAGTGTTTGGTAATACAGACTCTTATCTGAACGCCATCAGCTGCCTGCAGGCAATATCCTTTTGGACCCAGCTGCACCCTAACGAGGGAATGGAACAAGAGTGAACATCGGAAATATTGAACTCTTTGAACTTTATAGACACTGGAGTTAATATTCCTCCGGAACTCCTCCAGTACCTTCAAACCAGTGAAGTAACTGGTATCTACGCGCCTCTGCATGCCATGCAGGATGGAGAGCTCATCATTTAAAAACATAAGGTGAGGTTACCAAGAGGGGATATCGGAGGTGATTAGTGGGGAGAACGAGAACAGTTGGGGGGCCATCACTAAAGTCCACGGGTGGCTAAATCCCTTTCTCCACTTGCAGGATAATACTTCTACGAGTCCAGCAGACAAGATTAGGCGGGCCAGTCCAGACTGTCATCTCTTCACTACGCATCACGTTGGTGGAGACCGCAGCTGTCCGGGTCCGATCAACGCCCCTGTGGGAACCAGGTGAGCGTAACAACCAGTCCATGGTCTAGTCCAGTTGTACTAGGCTGGATCCAAGGAGTTGAGATTCTGTGTGGCCTAAAGGTCTCTTAATGCAGTCGCTAAGACTGATGCCCATCCTTTACCAAGGACAGATGAACTGGTGGACAAGCTTGGTTCAGCCAAGTACCTCAGTACATTTGACCTAACGTCAGGCTATTAGCAAATAGCTCTGACAGAGCATGCCAAGGAGAAAACTGCTTTCTCAACCCTACCAGGCCTCTTCCAGTTTAAGGTAATGCCTTTTGGACTAAAGAATGCACCTGCTACATTCCAAAGGATGGTTAACCAGGTTCTGAATGGGATGGAGGACTTCAGCATGGCATACTTGGATGACATTGCAGTGTTCAGCCCTACTTGGAAAGAACATGTTGACCACTTAGGATATGTTTTGCAGGCTCTTGAGCAGGCCCATTTGACCATAAAGGCAAGTAAGTGTCAAATTGGTCAGAGTAAAGTGGTCTACCTTGGACATGAGGTAGGAGGAGGTGAAAGCAGGCCAGAATCCTACTTAACGGACAGAATCCCACTCAAAACAGCTTCCCTAAATATCTGAACAACTTAGCCCCCCGTACCTCATGGAAAAAATCACGAGGAAAACCTCTATGCGACCCACGAGATCTGCTAACACCTTTAAACTAGAAACTCCTCGGTTTAAACGCTCGACCGTGGGAGGAACTAGCTTCCCTGTCAAAGCTGCTCACTGCTGAACAAGTTACCACTCGACTTCAGAACTGAATAACCATACCCTAAATTCAGACACAAGATAATTAACTGGTTGCGAGCCAATGACTAACACCCAACTACATATATACGATAGACAGTCTTGCTAGAGTGCTTCGAACTTTTCTAAGTCACATCCTGTACTTGCACACATGTTTGTATATATTCCTGCATATATTTCTTATTGCCTATTTGTTCGTTATATTCATGCCAAATATTGTAATAAGCTTAAGATTTCTTGTACACTGCTGCGCCCGGCTACCCAAGGGTTTGGTGCGTATTACCAAATAAACAAACAAACAAACATTGACTAGCAAAGTTCAAGCTGTACAAAACTGGGCCACCCCAACTATTAAAACCCAAGTGAGAGCCTTCCTAGGTCTCACTGGGTACTATAGGAACTTCATAGAGAACTATGGGACCATAGCTTCTCCCTTGAATGTGGTCTCCTCTCCCAAATTCCCTAAAAAGGTCAGGTGGAATGAAGAATGCACTCAAGCAGTTGAAGGCCTAAAGAAAGCCCTTTGTCAAGCTCCAGTCCTAAGAGCTCCTGACTACAACCAAACATTCATTGTGCATACAGATGCTTTAAATACCGGTATAGGTGCAGTTCTGAGTCAGCGGGATGAGAATGGTAGAGAGCACCCAATTTGCGTCATCATCGGGAAGCTGAAGGAACCTGGGACAAGGTCGGCAACCATTGAGCATGAATGATTTGCTATTGTGTGGTCACTGAAAAAGTTTAGGCCATACTTGTATGGCTCTACTTTTGTGATTCAGACTGACCACCAACCCTTAAGATGGTTAATGCAGATGAAGGGGGAGAATCCTAAATTGTTAAGATGGTCTGTCATCATACAGGGGTTTGATTTCACCATTGAACACAGGTCAGGGTGTCATCACCAAAATGATGATGGTCTCTCCAGAATGTTTGACCGACTGGAGTAAGGAGATTCATTCAGGGGTGGAGTAAATCCTCATGTCCCCTAGTCTGGGGTGACGAGTGTTAGGGAGAATTTTCAAAGATATGCTACTTCCCTTCACCTTAGAGACCCGCAGCAACTTTGCTAGAGTTTGAGGACTTTATTTTTTTACCTGGAAAGAGAGTGAGCTTTTTTTCCCACTCTTTCATGTATTTTGATGTGTGTTTTACATTTGCGTTTTTTGATTATGGAGTTTTAGATAACTCCATAGGCATCATCTTTTCATGTGTGTTACACAGCACCATCAGTGCAGTGACACAGGGATGTCTTTTAGACTTCTCAAAGGTTTAAATACTTTATCTGGGATAAACTACTGTTTCCTAGAGAATGTAAAGTGAAATTGGCTTTACTAGTTTTTCCAAATTCATAGACACAGCACACACCATCTTACAATGGAGTACTGGAGGGGTTACATAGTATCCCCCTGTGTCTAAATACTCATTTAGCAGTCAAATGCTACCCTTTCCTATTGAAAAGGCTGGTGGCAGTGGTTTTACAACGAACTTCCATGATTTTTCCTGACCGTGAAATCCGGTAGCTAAAAATCACAGGAGCCATGTTTTTCAAAATGGCGCCTTAATCCCCTTTGTTTAAACAGGTCCCGGTCTTCTTTTTTCACCATTTCTTTTTGGAAAGGTCCTTCTAGTGTTTGTCTCTGCGCGCCATACCAGGTTTGGTCCCTTTGTTTGTGTGCCTTTGGCGGGCTCCAGGAGTGAAGACCGCCTCTGGCGTCTGAGTGTCTTGGGTGGGCAGGAAGTGAGGGAGGTGCCCGAAACTCCCTGTGCTTAGTCTCCTAGGATACCCAAATGCACTCTGGCGTGATTGGCTGGCTGACTTTCTGGCAAGTACAGCCACCCTGCTGGGTGAGTGACAGCTAGGCTGGAATGAAAGGGACAGAACTGTTTTAAAAGGCAAGTCTCCAGCTTGGGAAAGGAGAGTCGACCACTGAAACGAAAGAACCAAAGACGAGCTGTAAGAGATGGCTTCTGCAACTCCTGGACCGCTGGTTTGCCCGGTGAAGCCCTGCTGCAGGTCCGAATCGCCAAACTCCTTTCGACAGAGAAGCTCCTTCAAGGACGGCTTCTTCCTTTGAGTTGGTGGGACCAATCAACTCATAAGCCACTTGGATACCATTCTCAAGGCTGGTTAGGATTAACCAGGGAGAGGTACACCAGCTTGTGTGCTTGAATCTACAGCTACTGGAACTGAAGTGACTCCATCTTGTTTGCTTTTTCGACGATTCCATGCAGTGCAGGAGCAGTGCAGGAGTCCCCCTGACGTCCTCCCTCTTGTCCCCAGAGGCTCAGGAACAGTGAGATCTGCAGGAACTGCCAGGAACTACGACTTAGCAGCATTTGTTTCTTCATACAAAGGTACTGTGCCAACCCGATTGAGAGAATGCCACTCTTGCGGTGAAAGTTCTTGAAACTTTCCCAACTTGCAGGCCTAATCAGCTTGTGACCCAACATATGATTCTTTTTTGTCTAAACTACTTCTAAGAACTATTGCAAAGACTTCACCGTTTGATACCAGAATTCCTTTTTCCTATCCAGAATACTAGCCCATTGACTTTGGCCTAGGCCTATTGACTTGAATTGAACTCTTCTGGTGAACTGAAACTATTTGCAGTGTCTAACAAGTATATGTGATCTATTCTGCTTACCTTGTCCATTTTGCCCACTTGTAAGTAACTGAACTCCTATTTTGCTCCTACTTCAGGGGATCTCCAACTGCCTCAAAATCTTAGAGTTTTGTATTGAAGTGTATTGGTATATAATATTAAGTTGAATCCTTCTAGTGAAATGTTTTCTAAATGACTGTGTAATAAATTAATAAGTGTTTTACCAAGAAACCTTGAGTATGTGTCTCCTTGAACCACTGTGATTGAAATTCCTCTGTTTAACCTCTTGTACTGCTCACATTCAATCTTGAGATAAGCCTGGCTGCGCAGCTCGCTACCAAAAACTGTGTGGTACAGACTTATACCAAAGGTTGGTTTGGCTTACACCTGTAGTCCTAGTTGTGTGTGGTAGTCCCAGAGGGTACTGCATGCAATTCTGCCGAACAGTCACCAAATAATACCCACGTCCATGGGCTTTTGTGTGATTTGTGAACTCATACTTTGGTAATTTAATTGCTTAGGAGCACCAGACCATGTGTGACTCTAGCTTACAGTACTAAACACACTCTGCAGGCCGGGAGCTGTGGAAATTGAAAGCAGAACTCCCAGCATGCAACTCATTAGTCAAGTCTGGCTCAATGCAATCACGTGACCCTGGACGCACCTGGGAGCTATTTACCGTCCCAGCAGACACTCTACTGACCAGTATCCCCAGCACCTTCCAGAAGCTTGTCTGGGTGGCATAACGGTCCCTACCTCACCATACTGCCAGGTGGCAAGGTGCCACCTGTCTAGACTAGCTCAATGTACCCCGTGTTCCTTTTAACATGGCATTTGCACGCGTGCAATCAGGCCCCATTCCACTTGGGAAATGCTAATCCAATTCTCAGTTCAACTTTGCCTTCTGGCACTCGGATGCCAGTCTTCATAATAGGGGAAATTCGGGCCTACAACTCCCAGAATGCCAAGTTCAAACCAGGAGTCGAGTTGCATCTCCAGAATGAAAGGCGGTATGTTAGCAGGTACGGATCTGTGTTCAGTCGCCTCCACCCCCACCATTTGTACAGATATCACTCTCCCCTATGCTATCTGTGTGTAGCCCACCTAGTCCTGCTGTTTCACTTAGCATTCTGGGATCTGTAGTTTCGCTACGTTCTGCGAGTTGGAGAATGGAAAAGAAAAAGAGCCGGGCTGCCCATGCTTGAACTCAGGCAGGCAAACCCATGTGTGCTTCTTACTGTAACATAAAGACTGTTTATAGCAAGCCTCTATTTGGGGGTTTTGCAGAGTGAAGAGTGTTCACAAGGATGGTTGACAGTTTGCCAAGGTTGTATGTAGCCAGTTAAAAGAAAAGAAAATTAGTATTAGCAAAGCCAGTAGGTGTGTCGCTTGCAGTTCCTGGTGGCATTTTACATTTACAGGCAATGATGCAATTCTCAGGCACACAACAGTCATTGCTAAGAGGCATGTAAGCATTTTGACTTGACACAAAAGGACCAAGAAAAGAGTCTCAAGCCTGAGTGTACCCTTAGGTATTCACACAATAGAAAACTCAGGTTGATCGATTCTGTGGGGATATTTTCACAAAATGTTTAATTCATTATTTTTAGTTCGCCCTCTAGAGGGGTACTTGAAATTACTTTAACACAACTGCTTCATAGAAGAAAAAAATGATTTTATTTGATTTCTCTATCCACAGGGTATATAAAAGGAGGTACAGCTAGATATATTTCTATTGTGTACTGAAATCCTTTGTTTATTTTAAAAAAGGATAGTATTTTAGATCTCCTGTGTTCCTCTTCTGTTCTGATCTTTCTCAAATACATTTTCAGAATCCAGGTTGGAGGTTATTAAATGATTCCCATCTTTTTTATGGGACGTCATGAATCAGAGGGCCCAGATGAGTTTTGAATTCATTGTATACTCGTCTGAGACTCTTCCTGATATTTGAAGCCAGCCTGTGATACACTGATCGAGAACTGTGAATATCGCCTTGAGTCACATCTAGTGATGACATTGACCATTGGCCTGGGCCACATTAAGATAGAACAGTGAATACCAGCCTGTGATACACTGATCGAGAACTGTGATTTTCGCCTTGAGTCACATCTAGTGAGGACATTGACCGTTGGCCTCGGCCACATTAAGTTAGAACGGTGAATACCAGCATGTGATACACTGAGAGAACCGTGAATATCGCCTTGAGTCACATCTAGTGAGGACATTGACCATTGGCCTCGGCCGCATTAAGACAGAACAGTGAATACCAGCCAGTGAGACACTGTTAGAGAACTGTGAATATTGCCTTGAGTCACATCTAGTGAGGACATTGACCATTGGCCTCGGCCGCATTAAGACAGAACAGTGAATACCAGCCAGTGAGACACTGATAGAGAACTGTGAACATCGCCTTGAGTCACATCTAGTGAGGACATTGACCATTGGCCTCGGCCAAATTAAGATAGAACAGTGAATACCAGCCTGTGATACACTGATCGAGAACTGTGAATATCGCCTTGAGTCACATCTAGTGAGGACATTGACCATTGGCCTCGGCCACATAAAGATAGAATGGTTAATACCAGCCCGTGATACACTGAGAGAACCGTGAATATCAGCTTGAGTCACATCTAGTGAGGACACTGACCATTGGCCTCGGCCGCATTAAGATAGAACAGTGAATACCAGCCTTTGATACACTGACCGAGAACTGTGAATGTCGCCTTGAGTCACATCTAGTGTGGACATTGACCATTGGCCTCGGCCACATTAAGATAGAACGGTGAATACTGGCCTGTGAAGCACTGATAGAGAACTGTGAATATCGCCTTGAGTCACATCTAGTGAGGACATTGACCATTGGCCTCGGCCACATTAAGATAGAACAGTGAATACCAGCCTGTGATACACTGATAGAGAACTGTGAATATCGCCTTGAGTCACATCTAGTGAGGACATTGGCCAGTGGCCTCGGCCACATTAATATACAACAGTGAATACCAGCCAGTGAGACACTGATAGTGAACATCGCCTTGAGTCACATCTAGTGAGGACATTGGCCTTACCACATTAAGATAGAACAGTGAATACCAGCCAGTGAGACACTGATAGAGAACTGTGAACATCGCCTTGAGTCACATCTAGTGAGGAAATTGACGATTGGCCTCAACCACATTAAGACAGAACAGTGAATACCAGCCTGTGATACACTGAGAGAACCGTGAATATCACCTTGAGTCACATCTAGTGAGGACACTGACCATTGGCCTCGGCCACATTAAGATAGAACGGTGAATACCAGCCTGTGATACACTGATAGAGAACTGTGAACATCGCCTTGAGTCACATCTAGTGAGGAAATTGACCATTGGCCTCGGCCACATTAAGACAGAACGGTGAATACCAGCCTTTGATACACTGACCGAGAACTGTGAATGTCGCCTTGAGTCACATCTAGTGAGGAAATTGACCATTGGCCTCGGCCACATTAAGATAGAACGGTGAACACCAGCCTGTGATACACAGAGAGAACCGTGAATATCACCTTGAGTCACATCTAGTGAGGACACTGACCATTGGCCTCGGCCACATTAAGACAGAACGGTGAATACCAGCCTGTGATACACTGATAGAGAACTGTGAACATCGCCTTGAGTCACATCTAGTGAGGACATTGACCATTGGCCTCGGCCACATTAAGACAGAACGGTGAATACCAGCCTGTGATACACTGATAGAGAACAGTGAATATTAGACTGTGCCACATTGAGATAGAACCGTGAACACTGGCCTGCGTCGCACTCTGAGAGAGTTGCTAGTGCTGCCTTGATTCACATCTAGAGATTGCCGCACGCCTCCATCGCATTCATAGAGGATTGTTAATATTGCCTTGAGTCACACCTATTTACTTATTTTATTTATTTATTGCATTTATAATACGCCCAACCCATGGGTATCACAACGTAGTTACAGACATCTTATATTCATACAGTTATTTAGAAGTACATAGGTAATACATAATACATTGTGCAATCACACGTTTCTTATGACTATACAGCGAAAGACAGGCGTTCTGGGACATCAGCTGGGTGTAGAGCAGAGGTTATTCAGAGGAGCTGCCTAGCATTTTTGTCCTAGTGAACAAGGAGGCATTGGGGTACAATTTATTGAATAGCCATGTTTTGAGAATCTTTTTGAAGCGTTGGAGGGAAGGCTCAGATCTAACATGTAGTGGGAGTGTGTTCCAGAGTTTGGGTGCCATAACTGGGAAACTACTGCCTGCAGCTCTGGAGAATTTGAAGAGGAATAGTGAGGTGTGCCTTGTTGTTGGATCTTAAAGATCCGGTGGTTTTGTTCATGGTGACAGCTTTGTTGATGTATAAGAGGGCATTATTAATGAGGCATTTAAGGGTGACACAGAGTGTTTTAAAGATGATTCTGGCTTTGATGGGCCCCTTCTGCTGGCTGAAATGTGATTGGATTTTTTTTAGACCAATGGCTGCTCTCAGTGCTTTATTTTGTAATAGTTGTATTGTATAATAGAGGTTCCTAGCAGAAGCACATTACAATAGTCTAACTTTGATAGAATGAGGACAGTGGCCATCGGCCTCGTCCGCATTTAGATAGAACGGTGAATACCAGCCTGTGATACACTGATCGAGAACTGTGATTAGCCTGTGCCACATTGAGATAGAACCATGAATACTGGCCTGCGTTGCACTCTGAGGGAATTGTAAGTGTTGCCTTGAGTCAAATCTAGAGAAAGCCATATTGAGATGGAGCTGTGAATGTTGGCCTGTGTCGCACTCGGATAGAGAGTTGCTAGTGCTGCCTTGATTCATATCTAGAGATTGCCGCACCGAGACAGAACAGTGATTACTAACCTTCCATCACACTCAGAGAGGATTGTTAATATTACCTTAAGTCACATCCAGAGAGTGTCACACTGAGATATGACTGAACATTACCCTGCTTCGCACTTAGAGACAACTGTGACCATCAGCTTTGGCCGCATTAAGACAGAATTGTGAATACTAACCAGCACCACACTGAGATAGAACTCTGACAGAACCCAACGAATAGCTAGAGAGTTGCCCCAGCTCTATAACCCCCCGACTAGATCATCCCCACACCCGCCAACTACACAGTCTCTTACCATAGCCACATATGGAACCAGACACACGTTATCTAGCAAGCCACACCACCAGACAGCCTGCAAAGTTGTATCAGACAAACCTGCCACACCCCAGACTAACCTCATGAGACAGCCAGACTAAGCACATAAGGCTGACTGTGCGTGACAACAGCATCACACCCACAATCATACAAGCAAGAAACCAAGAACCGAAGGAAACCAACCAGGAAAAGCACGTACAATTGTTCAATCATAACAAAAACCAAACCAACCAGCAAAAACACTGCACATGGGATACCGCCCCTGCAACCGCGACCTCAACCCTGAAGGAAACTCAAAGGAAACATAAACCAACTAATTTACAAGGGACCCGACTGCGACAACCCAAACAATAACCAAAAGGGAGAAACACTGCGACGTCAACCCCACAACCTCCCACCAAATTACACAAAATGGCACAAAAATAAATAGGACTATGATAAAGAAAAATGGGACAGTGAACAAACCCAAATGAACACCAGCACAGATCTACAAATGAAGTACACACCCCCATCGACAAGAACAAAAACAGAACTACTGCCGACAGAAGAGAAAAGTCCCTATCACTAACACCATATATCGCAAACAACCACTCACTGGAACAAACCAACCCAACGATTGAATCAGGAATGACCAACAACAGAACAACCACGCAGAACAGACAAAGCTAGAGGGAACAAGAACACAATCGACACTCTAACCCCATATATCACCAAAACACGAGGACCTACCCTTCAACAGCCACTAAATTTAGAAGAGGAACATGTATAAAACAAAAACCTAACACTTAACCTTGAGGAGCTGTTCAACGACAACACAAACACAACTGCACCACCACCACAACCGGAGATCTACATGGAAGAAAACCAAACCCCCAGTCAGTAGACAACACTGATAATAAAGCACAAACCAAATTATAGCATAAAAATCCACATCAACCTAATCAACGCAAGATCAATGTCAAAACACTCAGAGATCTTTGACCTGCTGTGCAACAACAGTATCGACATCCTATTCATCTCTGAAACTCATCACTGAAACATGGCTGGACGACAACTACAAAATCACACTCCAAAGCTGCCTCCCCATCAACTTCAAATGCCTACAGTAAAACAGGAAAGGAAAAAAGGAGGAGGCCTAGCAATAGCATTCAAAGAACACCTGATAATAAAAACAGCCAAACCTCTTACCATCGAGAACTGCGAATCCATGGTCATACACTTGCAAATCCAAAAACAGACATTAAATTCATACTGCTTTACAGACCACCGACATATGATGCAACCTTTATCGACAACTTCATAGAGGCCACCACCAAAATAGCCATCCAACATGAGTATCTGATAATCCTGGGGGACTATATGGTGCAAAGAAAAACACACCAACTCACAAAGCCCACTAATCGGGCAACTAGCAACCAAGAAACTACAGCAACTGGTCAAAGGAGCAACACACTCTTGCAAGCGGAATCCAATACCAAGAAGCTTTTCAAGATACTGAAAGAACGCAAATCTCCTTCAACCCCTCCTGACACCTGCATTAAAGACAGCACTTGGTGTGCCAACATTCAAAAAGCGCTCGACAAACTCTCCACTCTCCAATCCAAAATAAATGACAACAAAATTAGCCTCCAGATTCACCGTAGCTCAATTTTCCCAATAAAGCCATCCCTACCGCTCACACCCACAAACCCTTCAGTTTTACACCACTATCTATACTAGAGGTTGAAAGCATCATCAGTAAACTCAAACCCTCAACTGCCAGGGAGACACATGCCCAGCTCCCATTATCAAGAAGGCTACACTTGAACTAGCTCCTTTCATCACTGCCTTTATAAACTTGTCCTTCAACTCAGGCATCGTCCCTGATAACCTTAAGGATGCTTGGGTTATCCCCCCTTCTCAAAAAAGCCCAGCCTGAACTCTAGCATACTCACCAATTATAGGTCAATCACCAGCATTCCCTTTCTGCTTAAAATCCTAGACCGGGCGGCTTATCTGCAGATCCAGGACTACCTCGAATCCAACAAATCCCTCAGTCTCAGACAATCTGGCTTCTGGCCTAGGCACGGAACTGAAACTGCCCTCATTGACGTAAACACTCAAATTGAGGATCTGAAAGATCACGGGAAGCTGGCCCTGCTACTACTACTAGACTTATCGGCAGCATTTGATTTAACCATCAAATCCTCTGCAGGCACCTCAAACCAGCAGCCCACTTTTCAGACAAAGCCACCACT
Source organism: Ambystoma mexicanum (assembly GCF_040938575.1). Classification (NCBI taxonomy): domain Eukaryota; kingdom Metazoa; phylum Chordata; class Amphibia; order Caudata; family Ambystomatidae; genus Ambystoma; species Ambystoma mexicanum. The sequence goes on along the minus strand of NC_090939.1, from coordinate 26,159,303 downwards.
TGGATTAGATCCTTCCTGGACAACAGATCCATGAGGGTATTCTCCCCTTCTGCCTCTGCTGAACCTTCACCAGTCCTGTGTGGGGTACCCCAAGGATCTTGCATCTCACCAACACTTATAGTTTATAGTTAGCTATACGAATTACGCCGATGACACCCAGATACTCATTCACATCACTAGAGATTACACTGCAGGCACGAAAGCCTTAAATGATGTCTATCATGTAATTCAGGCTTGGATGGCACAACATGAACTCTGTCTTAACAACGATAAGACAGAGCTTCTCATCATGGTCTCCCATCACCGACTTAATAGATTAGATACTTCCTTTAAATCATTCATCATCAATGGCAACACCATCAAGGTATCAAATGATACTAAAACCCTAGGCATCTATACTGATTCAACTCTATCGCTTTTCAGACAAACCAATGCTGTAATCTCAGCATCCACCTACAAGTGCAAACTCATCACAGCTTGCCGTCCTTTCCTTACTACTGCTAATTGCACCATCATGGCCAGAACCCTGATTGTGTCGAAACTTGACTATTTTAATGCCCTTTATCTAGGGACGAGTCAATGAAACCTAAGAAAGCTACAGGTCACCCAACACATCACCATTAGGACTGCTCTAAATATCCCTAGGAATCAGCACATCTCTGACACCAGACGCAGCCTATGCTGGCTCTCAGTAGCCCAAACAGTCTCCCTCAAAACACTCGCCCTAACGCACAAAAGTCTGGCCAACCAGGCTCCCATCTGCCTGGCAAGCCGATTCACTCACCACACCTCTAAGCGTCCTCAGAGAGTTGCCCAGGTTCACTGTCTCTCCATACCTAGGTCCAAACTGCAGAAAGCGGGTGGGATTAGTTTCCCAGTCCTTGACACTAAACTCATTGCCCAACCCATTCAGATCGGAATCCTCCTTCCACTCTTTCAAGAGCAAGGCTAAAGCGTGGCTGTTCACTCTAGATTCTCAAAACTCTCACCATCCACATTGCCCATAATCCTCCTTGGAACGACCTTGTACCTTTGTCATTGCCTTGTCCGGCATGTAGCCTGAATGTAAATACACTGTAAATATCCTGTAAGTAATCTGACTGTATGTTCATTCTGTATATTGTCACTGTTCTTGATGTATACTATGTCACTGTAACCTAAGATATGCTGTCCTTGATGTATACTATGTCACTGTAACCTAAGATGCACCCAGATGCCTTTGGGCCAGGTGCGCTATACAAATAAACAGAATACAAATACAAATACACAGCACCGCCAATGCAGATATGGAGCGACCATCTCATCATCCCATTTGTGAACACACTACCAACGAGCACCTCAAACTCCCAACCACTACAAAAAGAAACTGGAAAGCCGTCAAAGAAAGCAACCCAATAGAACAACTAGAGCGGACAAAACCATCTGCGACCGAACTGGAGAAGGCAGACCTAGAGGGAAAAAGAGACCTACAACATAAATAGATTGCTGATACAATCGAAAACATTGCCCCAGAAAAACCATTTAGCCCCTAAAGAAAAAGAGCTTTGCCACAATGCTACACCCCACTACTAAGTACCATGAAAAAGAACAACAAGAAGATGGAACTAGAATGGAGGAAAGAATATGACCAAGGTAAGAAAACCCAGTTCCAGAGACAAATCTGATTGTACAAGAAGGAAGATCATAAAGCAAAGAAAAGGCACTATGACGACAGAATCACCAAAGCCAAAGACACACAAAAAGAGATGTTCAACATTATAAACAAAATAAGAAACCCACCAGGTTGCGACAACACTCCAATGCCTTCACATAAACTATGCAACAACCTAGCAGATCATTTCAAAAATAAAATAAACATCCAAAAAATCCTACAAAACAGACCAAACAATCCTAACTCACAACCAACTGGATCCAACAAGGAGCCAGAGCACAAACTCCAATACTTCCCGCAAATATCAGTGGAGACATTCGTCAAGCTGGCATGCTCGGCCATGTATCCCTGCCCGCCAGACATCTACAAATCAATCCTCACACAAGGAACACCATCAGAATATTATAGAAGTCTCTTCAATCAGTCACTCGCCACAGGGACGGTAACACGATCCTTCAAATCTGCGTATATTAAACCACTACTTAAGAACACAAGTGGTGACATGGAAAACCTCTCCAACTACAGACCTATTTCAAACATCCCATACCCAGCAAAACTTCTAGAAACCTACGTATACAAACTGACCCAAGAGCATGTTGAAAAACGCCAGTTGCTGGACCATGCGCAAGTCGACATCAGACCCGCTAGAGGGACAGAATCAGCACTCCTATTCACCTGGGATGACCTAACGACAAACGCAGACTCCAACACAACCTTGGCCATGATTCTGCTCGACCTCCCTGCAGGATTAGACACAGTAAGCCATGACACCCTCATCAAGAGATTAGAAGATATAGGTATAACAGACTTAGCACTACTGTGGATAAAATTATTACTAGCAAACAGAATAGAAACTGTCTGAATAAAGCCCTTCAATTCTGCTCCACGAGTTAACGACTGCAGAGTACCAAAAGGATCCTGACTATCACCACTATACTTCAACATCTACCAGACTCCGCTAATCAAGATCGTCAAAAAATACAATCTTACGTGCTACAACTATGCGGACGACACTCCAATCATCTACAAAATCAAAGATGCACAAGAACAACAGTGAGCTCTAAGAAAATGTCTCAAAGAAATCTATGACTGGATGAACGCCAACAACCTAAAAATCAACCCAAGAATGACAGAAATCAAGATTATATCCAAAAACCAACAGAACACCTACATACCGTGGCCGATAGAATTGGGAACCGCACCCACACCGACAATCTTAGTCAAAAACCTGGGAGCACTAATGGACAACGCACTAACATTAGAACCACAAGTAAATGCAAAAATTAAGAAATGCTTCTCCCTCCTTCACTCAACAAAAAGTAATCCTACCATTCCTGTTCTTCACCCACCAAACGCTGACAATCGTCACTATCATCATGTCAAGAACCAACTACGCCAACAGCCTCTACCTCGGAACGCCAGAACACCTGCTGAAGAAACTACAACGCATCCAAAACGCGGCAGCTAGACTCCTCAAACTATCTAGAAGAGATCACATCACACCAGTGCTAGAAATGCTACATTGGCTTCCAATCAAACAACGTATCATGTTCAAAACAATGTGCACAACACACAGGGCAATCAGCAGCCAGGGAGCAGAATTACTACAAAAGAAAATAACCATCTACAAGCCGACGAGACTCCTGAGATCAAGCAATTAAAACCGTCTGGAACCTAAGCCATACACCAGGAAAAAAGGTGGGGGTTCCTCTTTCTCCCACCTGGCGGCAAAAACCTGGAACCTTCCAAATGAAATAAATACCAAAGACCACCTAACTAAAATTCAGAGCCTGTAACGCTTACCTATAACTGCCTCACAGACCCAGCAGCCCTTCCTCTCTAACCCCGGTAACATGCTACCACGCTGGTCCTCCCTAAGGTCACTGCTCTCCTCATTACAAGTACTACTCTCATTGTGGTCAATTACCAGGTCATCACACCTACCACCTCCCGATTTAGCTGCACCTAGCTCCTTGCACACCTCATTCATGGCCACCTCTCACAGATCTCCTGATACCTACCAAAGTACTGCACCTCAATACCACAACATCTACCTCAACGATCCGGCCCTATGGCTCGACCATTTCGCCAAAAAACCCTCACCTAACCAACCATGTCCTATCACTCTTAGAAACCTAAGATTAGGGTCTAGACTTATGGGTAAGAAGGGACACCCCATGTACCTGAGTTCATACCTCAAAACTCATACGCACAGCCCGCCTCCCCCACGCCCCATCACTCAAACCATCACAGCTTCATCAAGCAACGTTGGTTTAATTAAAGCTGCCCTGATTAACGCAAGATCCCTAGCTGCGCACGCTCTGGACATTGCTGATCTTATCAAAACTCAGGAACTCGACTTCCATCGCCATCACCGAGACCTGGCTGCACGCGGCTTCCGGCCCGGCACTCTCATTGGCCATCCCCACTGATTACTCCATCATCAGGTGTGATCGCACCTCGAGAGGTGGAGGAATTGCTTTCATTGCTAGAAACTCATTAGGACTTAGAACCTTCCCAAGCACTAAGGTGGAAACTGCAGAATTACTCTCTGTCAAGCTTGGACTCTCAGCTAACCAAACGGCTACCATCCACCTAATATACAGACCCCCTGGTCCACCCACATCCTTTGTGGATGATATCTCTACGTTAGTACTCAACAATGCTAAATCCAACTCCCAAACCATCATTCTTGGCGACCTCAATCTAGGACACCAAGACCCTAATGATCCTGCGGCCCTCGACCTAGCTAATACCTTAACAGATTTAGGTTTCACTCACCACATACAGGAACCCACCCACATTAAAGGGCGATCCCTTGACTGGCTTAGTGACACCAATTGCAATATTAGCGTAATCTCCAACGCCCCTTGCTTGTGGTCTGACCACCATGTCATCACTTTCAGCATTGAAGCAGCCCCACCACCCAGGCCTTTGGTCGCCCCAGCCACCCTCACTAGAAATAAAAAGAACATTACGACAGAAAAAATACTCCCCCCTTATCCTTCCCACACTAAATAACGCTCCTGACACTTGCTCAGACCCCACCAACCTAGCCGACATGTATAACCAGTCACTGCTTGCAGCCATCAACTCTATCGCCCCGCTCAAACTGAGGAAACCCAAACAACGAGCACACCTTAACTCATGGTTTACTCCCCAGCTTAGAGTGTTACGCAAAGAGAAAGGCACAGCAGAGTCACGCTGGAGAAGTCACCACTCCGACGCCCACAAGGACAGTCTTCTGATAGCCACCCTTAACTATAAAGAAGCTGTACTCCAGGCAAAAAAAGATTCTTATAATAACTGCATTATGTCAGCCCAGTCCAATACTAAGGAACTCTTTAATATCCTTAAGGAACTCGAGACACTTGCAGCCCCCCCTGACTCTTGCTCCAAATACAACACTTGGTGCACCAATATTCAGTCAGCACTCCTGGGTAAAATTGCTACCTTCCCATCTAAAATCAGGGACAAACAACAACGCCCCACCTTACCTGTCCACTCGCTTCGCACGCCACACCTCCACTCGACCTACCAGAGCAGCCCAAACTCACAGCCTCATCGTGCCTAGATGCAAACTCCAAAAAGCTGGTGGGGTGAGCTTCCCCGTCCTGGCCTCCAAACTCTGGAACACCTTGCCCACACCTATCAGAATTGAACCATCATTTCACTCCTTCAAGAACAATGCTAAAACATGGTTGCTCTCCCAAGTCTCATGAGACCTTGACACAGTCCAGACTCCATGTGGGGTACAGAACTGAATATACATTTTCTCTCTGCTCTGTCCCTGTATTATACACTGTTAATGGTACCCTTCGGTACATGTATATATGCTGTATATTTTTGTAACTCACTGTAACTACTGCTTTTTGTAACATGTTTAAGAGTATGCGCCCGGTTGCCCCTGGGCCTGTTTTTTTGCGCTTTATAAATAAAATAAAATTAAAAATCAAATCAGAAAACTAAAAACCTGGCTCTTCCATATCTCGTAACCGGACAGAAACAAGTGAAACAATAAACGGAAAATGCGAAAAGAACCAGTTGACAGAATCCCTGATGACACAGATAACACCTAGAACCGACAGAGAGGGGGACCACTGGCTAGAACAAAGAGACAATGCTAGGCGGAACCGACTACGAGCAACAACCAATCAAGACAGAACAATAGTTAACAAGGCTGACACAACAACAGGCACAACCATCAACCTTACCCACTACCAAGCATCCCCCATACAGACATGGCTACATGAACCTTGTGTAAACCCCAACCCAATTGTGCATCCACGCAATCAAATTACTACCTCACAAGATAACCATCCTCAAACTAACCCTCCATTTAAGCCAACCCACCGGCCAAATGAGACCACTATGACCACACTAAGAAACTCACAACCAAGCAAGTAGAAGATGGAATTCACTAAACCGACATACACAATACCCGCGCAGTATTCTTGGAAATGTACTGACTTCGTAACAATTAACCCAACACACACAACAAATTGTCTAAGACATAGGTATGGTGATTCACATACATCAATCCAGACATCCTGCTAAGGACTGAACTGTACCGCGTCACACTCGGCCAGAGCTAGGGGTATGGGCATAGGTCAGAACTAGATAGATCTGCGGTGACCAGCTTGCGGCAGGCTGACACTGAGATGTAGGGGCTGGCCTGAGTAAGAACAAAGATAGAATTGTAGAGATTAGCTGGCCTGAGTAAGAACAAAGATAGAATTGTAGAGATTAGCTAACACAACACATGGACAGAGAGATGAGAAACAACCTTGTCATGCTGAAACTAGATCAATGTAAGGAAGAAATCTCATCTTAATCTCAAAAGACACACAACATGAGTGTGCATTTTCTCTAGACAATGCTAATAACCAACCGTACTAAAACCTCACCCTCCTCTCAAACCCTAACTAAACACAAACTCTTAAACCACAGCAACCTGCACGCACTTCACCACACTGCAACAACAGACACACCACACAGAGCCGCACACGACAGACTCCGACCGGATACCACACCAAAAAGCTAAGCCAACGGTGTTAACCAAACTGAAACTGCCAACAGCCCATCACAGCTCCCTTGCTTGTACTCCAAACGCTGTCCTACTAACACGCCCTAACCTACCTGCCTTTCTTTCAGATTTGCCAGGGGACCACTACAGTGGTGATAGTGTGTGGTATAAATATCCTTTAACATTCACATGTCATAGGTTTCTCATTATGCTTGTAAGCTTTACCAAAGTGAGAACATGTAAGCGTGATTTCTCTGCTGCAGCCCTAGTTTACCTTATTGCTTGAAAGACTTTGCATTCAAAACATGTTTCCGGTTTCTCATCACTGTGATTTCTCTGATGTATCACAAAGTGAAATTTCGCTTGAAAGCCTCATCACATTGTGGACATCTATATATGGCTTCCTCCTGGTGTGGTTTCTCTGATGAATCAATAGTTCACTCTTATTGATTGAAAGACTCAGTGTGATTTCTCAAATGTAGCACGAGTTGATCATTTCGCTTGAAAGCCTTATTACATTCAGAAGATGTGTATGGTCTCTTCCCAGTGTGATTTCTCTGATGACGCAATAGTTCACTCTTTCGCTTGAAAGCCTCATCACATTCAGAACATGTATATGGTTTCTCCCCAGTGTGAATTCTCTGATGACTCAATAGATGGTCCCTTTGCTTGAAAGCCTTATGACATTCAGAACATGTATATGGCTTCTCCCCAGTATGATTTCTCTGATGACTCACTAGATGGCCCCTTTGCTTGAAAGCCTTATCACATTCAGAACATGTATATGGTTTCACCCCAGTGTGATTTATCTGATGACGCAATAGTTCACTCATTTGCTTGAAAGCCTTATCACATTCAGAACATGTATATGGTTTCTCCCCAGTGTGAATTCTCTGATGACTCAATAGATGGTCCCTTTGCTTGAAAGCCTTATGACATTCAGAACATGTATATGGCTTCTCCCCAGTATGATTTCTCTGATGACTCACTAGATGGCCCCTTTGCTTGAAAGCCTTATCACATTCAGAACATGTATATGGTTTCACCCCAGTGTGATTTATCTGATGACGCAATAGTTCACTCATTTGCTTGAAAGCCTTATGACATTCAGAACATGTATATGGCTTCACCCCAGTATGATTTCTCTGATGACTCACTAGATGGCCCCTTTGCTTGAAAGCCTTATCACATTCAGAACAAGAATATGGTTTCTCCCCAGTGTGAATTTTCTGATGACTCAATAGTTGACTCTTTTGCTTGAAAGCCTTGTCACATTCAGAACATGTATATGGTTTCTCTCCAGTGTGAATTCTCTGATGACTCAATAGTTCACTCTTTCGCTTGAAAGCCTTATCACATTCAGAACATGCATATGGTTTCACCCCAGTATGAATTCTTTGATGTATGACAAGTTGACCCTTTTGTTTGAAAGCCTTATCACATTCAGAACATGCATATGGTTTCACCCCAGTATGATTTCTCTGATGACTCACTAGATGGCCCCTTTGCTTGAAAGCCTTATCACATTCAGAACAAGAATATGGTTTCTCCCCAGTGTGAATTTTCTGATGACTCAATAGTTGACTCTTTTGCTTGAAAGCCTTGTCACATTCAGAACAAGAATATGGTTTCTCTCCAGTGTGAATTCGCTGATGTTTCAATAGTTCACTCTTTCGCTTGAAAGCCTTATCACATTCAGAACATGTATATGGTTTGTCCCCAGTGTGAACTCTCCGATGACTCAATAGTTCACTCTTTCGCTTGAAAGCCTTATCACATTCAGAACATCTATATGGTTTATCTCCAGTGTGATTTCTCTGGTGTGCCAAAAGATTACCCCTTTGCCTGAAATACTGCTCACATTCAGAACATGCATATGGTTTCCCCCCAGTGTGATTTCTCATTTCTGTAAAAGACTTGTAGCATTTATGTTCTTTCTCTTCTGTGTGAAATCTCTGATGTTGCCATGAATAACCAGTTACCTTGAAAGGTGTGTCACATTCAGAAAATTCAAAGGGTAACTCCATTGTGAGGGTGTTAATTTTTAAATAGTGATTTCTGTGTAAGGAGCTCCTTGTCAAAATCAAAATATTTATATAATTTACTTAATCTCTCAGTTGATCTCACCAAGTCAGGTGCATTTTTCAACACATGAATGTCAAGAAAGAACCTCAATCCTCGGCCAGAACATGAAAGTCTGAAAATCAAAAAAAAAGCTTGTGCTTGCAACCTTTACGTGTCCAGAGCAGTTTCTAGACTTCTGTTTTTTGTGCTTTAATCCTAGTAGCTGCCACTAGAACGTAAACACCACAGCAGGTGCACCATTGATTCTGAAGCATCAAGTCCAAAGTTGGTGTTGAGCACCTTTTTCTTACTGAATGTGGTGCAATGCATGAACATGTCCAGCCTCTATTTTAAAGTGGCAGCCATTCTTAAACCATTTAACTGTTTTCCATGCTTCCTGCTTTGTTGCCCTGTTTGAAAGGAAAGGAAAAACAGAATTAGTGTTCCATAAGAGATAAACACATATTTCTTGTTTTAAATAGAAAATGTGAAAAAGCAAAGGGACTCTTTTTAGCTTTTGAAATCCTGCTCTTCTACTGAATGTCTTATGGGCACTGAGTTAAATGAATAGAGTAAGGTGCCCTCAATATCATGGAAAGGGTTAACACACAAATCTATCAAGAACCAAGAGACACATTGACCATTCCCACATCACATGGCGCATACATTAATAACCGTGTGAAACCCTAGCCCACAGCCAGGATTAACACAATGCGGTGACGTGTGGTCACTAGCCCACAGCCAGGATTAACACAATGTGGTGACGGGTGGTCACTAGCCCACAGCCAGGATTAACACAATGTGGTGATGTGTGGTCACTAGCCCACAGCCAGGAATAACACAATGTGGCGACGTGTGGTCACTAGCCCACAGCCAGGAATAACACAATGTGGTGATGTGTGGTCACTAGCCCACAGCCAGGAATAACACAATGTGGCGACGTGTGGTCACTAGCCCACAGCCAGGAATAACACAATGTGGTGACGTGTGGTCACTAGCCCACAGCCAGGATTAACACAATGTGGTGATGTGTGGTCACTAGCCCACAGCCAGGAATAACACAATGTGGCGACGTGTGGTCACTAGCCCACAGCCAGGATTAACACAATGTGGTGACGTGTGGTCATTGAAGTCTAAGAAATGGCCAACCTGTCAGTCAGTCATGGCGGCTTTTGCCAAGTCGAAGGTAGATAGGAACACTGCACTACCCAGTGTATCGATTAAATATTCAATCCATGGCATGGGGTAGGCGTCAAAAGCAGAAATGTGTTAACCTGTCGGAAGTCAATACAAAACTGCCAGGAGGGGTTGGGTTTTGTTACAAAACGAACAGGGAGGGCCAGGGACTATAATGTTGGCTCTTTACATAGTTTCCACTTCTTCAATTACTATCTTTTCCCTAGTTTCTGGGAGTAAATAGGTTTTTAGATGGATTGCCATTCCCTTTGGAGTTCTGATATAATTATATGTGCCCTGTACTCTACCAGGCTTTTTGCATACATCTGTGAAAGAACTAACAGGATCGTCCAGGTCTCGGTTTCTCCTTTGGGAGATTCTGTGGAATAAGGTCTGTGTTATCAACTTCCTCCGGTACCAAGCAGGCTAGTATGGAGGATGTGGAGGCCAGTGGATTTCCCTTCCATTCCTTTAGCAGGTTAATATGATAGAGATGGGTCTTTTGTCTGGTTGGGCTACTCTATAAGTACATGCACCTGTGCGTTCTAGTATCTCATACGGTCAGTGCCACTGAGAATAGTATATTCTCACAGGTGGGTAAGAGGACCAACACTTTCTGACCCACAGAGAAAGAGCAGAGATTCACATTTTTATCATAGTCTTGTTTTTGTTGGGTCTGGGCTTTAGTTTAGTTTATTTATTTATTATGGCGCTCTTAACCCGAAGGTATCTAGGCGCAAGTTTACAGGTTACAATTAAAGTGCAGGTAGTTTCCAATACAATTAACAGATTACATATAGATGGCGTACAAATTGCTAATTACATTACAATTAACGAAGTACATACTGGGATAGGGGAGTAAATACCTTGAGGTAGATACAGTTATAGTTCAGAGCATCGAGCAGTTACAGTGCCATGGTACATTGAGATCCCTCATCTGTCAAGAATCTGGTACTAGAGTCATTCTTATTCTGGTGAGACTAGCCACATTTTGTTTTTTTTCGGAAGGCCCAGTACGCAGGCTCAGTTCTTACGTCTGATGGCAGGGCATTACAACGCTTTGAGGCAAGGACAGGAAAACTCTTACCCCCTGTTTTTTCATGTTTGTATCTCAGGATCATGAGCTGGTTGACCTGGGAGGCTCTAGTAGGTCTGATAGATTGGTTCTGGTGAACTTACAGTTTAGGTATTTAGGGGCTTTGTTCGATAAGCATTTGTGGGCTAATGGTAGCGTTTTGTAGGCAATTCTGTTCTTCACGGGAAGCCAATGGACTGTTTGTCTAGTAGAAGTGATGTGGTTGGATTTTGGGATGTTCAGTGCAGCTCTTAATGCGTTGTTCTGTAGCACTTGTAGTTTATTTAGGTTGTGACAACTAGTGCCAATGTATAAGGCAATGCAGTAGTCCCATTTCGATAAAATAAGGGCTCTTGCTAAGGTGATACAGCTGTCTGGAGAAAGCAACAGCCTGCAGGCGGTAATGAGTTTCACTGTATATGCCACCGAAGAGGCTGTAGCATTGACCTGTTTCGTTAGAGTGTCGAGTCAAGGTAGATCCCTAAGGGTTTGACCTATTTCGCTAATTTGATGTATTATCAATGGCAAGGCATTTAAATTGTTTCCGGTAGTGTGTGTAAAAGGTTTTGGGAGACAATCAATAGTGTCTCCGTTTTGTCGTCGTTCAGACAAAGGCCTTGAGTGGCCATCCATGCCTGAATAACTTGGTAGATTTCGTTCAACAGTTTGGAAACAGTATCATAGGATCCTGAAAGGGGTATGAGTATTTGGGTTTGATCTGCATAGTCAGTGTAGGTGACACCCAAACTGTCAAGGAGGTCAAATAGCGGCTTTGTAAAGATGTTATACAAAGTGGGCGAGACACACAAACCTTGGGAAACTCCACACAGAACTGGTGCCGGATTGGCCATTGCTGTCCGGGCGAAAACTCGCATTGTCTTGTTGGAAAGGAACAAGTTCATCCAAGATGTCGCTTTGGCGGAGAAGTGTCCAGCTGATGTCAAATGTTTGCATAGGACCTTGTGATTGACCAGGTCAAAGGATGCAGATGGGTCTAGCAGGAGAAGGAGAGCTATCAAAGGAGCGCTATCAAAGGATGCAGATAGGTCTAGCAGGAGAAGGAGAGCTATCAAATGATGCAGATAGGTCTAGCAGGAGAAGGAGAGCTATCAAAGGATGCAGATAGGTCTAGCAGGAGAAGGAGAGCTATCAAAGGATGCAGATAGGTCTAGCAGGAGAAGGAGAGCTATCAAAGGATGCAGATAGGTCTAGCAGGAGAAGGAGAGCTATCAAAGGATGCAGATAGGTCTAGCAGGCGAAGGAGAGCTATCAAAGGATGCAGATAGGTCTAGCAGGAGAAGGAGAGCTATCAAAGGATGCAGATAGGTCTAGCAGGAGAAGGAGAGCTATCAAAGGATGCAGATAGGTCTAGCAGGAGAAGGAGAGCTATCAAAGGATGCAGATAGGTCTAGCAGGAGAAGGAGAGCTATCAAAGGATGCAGATAGGTCTAGCAGGAGAAGGAGAGCTATCAAAGGATGCAGATAGGTCTAGCAGGAGAAGGAGAGCTATCAAAGGATGCAGATAGGTCTAGCAGGAGAAGGAGAGCTATCAAAGGATGCAGATAGGTCTAGCAGGAGAAGGAGAGCTATCAAAGGATGCAGATAGGTCTAGCAGGAGAAGGAGAGCTATCAAAGGATGCAGATAGGTCTAGCAGGCGAAGGAGAGCTATCAAAGGATGCAGATAGGTCTAGCAGGAGAAGGAGAGCTATCAAAGGATGCAGATAGGTCTAGCAGGAGAAGGAGAGCTATCAAAGGATGCAGATAGGTCTAGCAGGAGAAGGAGAGCTATCAAAGGATGCAGATAGGTCTAGCAGGCGAAGGAGAGCTATCAAAGGATGCAGATAGGTCTAGCAGGAGAAGGAGAGCTATCAAAGGATGCAGATAGGTCTAGCAGGAGAAGGAGAGCTATCAAAGGATGCAGATAGGTCTAGCAGGCGAAGGAGAGCTATCAAAGGATGCAGATAGGTCTAGCAGGAGAAGGAGAGCTATCAAAGGATGCAGATAGGTCTAGCAGGAGAAGGAGAGCTATCAAAGGATGCAGATAGGTCTAGCAGGAGAAGGAGAGCTATCAAAGGATGCATATAGGTCTAGCAGGCGAAGGAGAGCTATCAAAGGATGCAGATAGGTCTAGCAGGAGAAGGAGAGCTATCAAAGGATGCAGATAGGTCTAGCAGGAGAAGGAGAGCTATCAAAGGATGAGGATAGGTCTAGCAGGAGAAGGAGAGCTATCAAAGGATGCAGATAGGTCTAGCAGGAGAAGGAGAGCTATATTACCTTTATCCAGTAACTCATCCAGTTGTATTTTAAGAAGGAGCAATCTCCGTTACCACTTCTTTAATAAGAGTGGCTGGGCATATGGCCCCCTATCATCTTGAAGGTTTGAGACTTTCAATTATTTTTATCACTTCCGGTACTGAGAATGGGTTAAACTAAAACGGGGCAGACTGATTCGTAGTAGCGTCAGTGTGTTCAAAATGTAGGGCGTCTGAGGACAGGCTGAGTTTTTTTGTCTCGACTTTAGTCTGAAGGAGAGCGATTTTATCCAACAATGCTTTTTGGATATTAGCGCATCAGGTGGCATCTTTTATGCAAAGTTCCTGAGGAGTCACTGGGGTTTCTAATTCTCTAAGGATGGTAAATAATTCTTTTGTACCTGATTTTGCATTGCTAATTCTATCATTGTCAGTGGATGGCCTTTTTGTAGTTATTAGAGGCTGTGACAAACTTCTCTTTGTTAATAGAAGAGTTTTTTTTTTCCAGATCCCTTCAGCTACTCTCTTGGTATTGCGTAGACTTTTTAGACTTGTGATCTAGCACACATTTAGGTGAGCGGTTTGTTTAGATTTGCGCATTTTTCGTGGGGCCACTGTGTCTAAAGCCTGAGAGAGAGTTTGGTTGCATGGATCTTCCATCTCTGCAGTGTTTAAATTGTCAAAGTTTGGTTGGTTGATAATAGGATGTAGTAAAGGGAGTATTCTTTCTGCTGTGATGTTGCGTTTTCTTCTAGTAAGGGCTGGAGGAGCCATACTAAGGCCCTGGTTTGATGTAGGCTGGTCCTGGATGGAGAAGGTGATCACGTAGTGATCAGACCATGCGCAGGGAGTGTTTGTGAGAATCCTAGTGTTAGAGTTAAGATCAGCAATCCAATCAAGGGTTCAGCCTTTATTGTGCGTAGGGTTCATGATGCGATTAAGGAAGCCTAGTTCTGATATCATACTGGCTAATGCTGAAGCACTGTTATCTTTGGGGGCGTTAAGTCCTAAGTTAAAGTCTCCTAGTAAGATGATTTTTGACCCTAGTTTAACATTATTGGCGAGTAACTGGGTGATCTCGTCATCCAAGGATGATACTGGGCCTCAAGGTCTGTATAGAACATGTACCGCTTTTTTACGTTTGGTGCTGCTTGGTTCTCCTTGCTGCCCGTGACTAACTTGGAAACTTGCGAACTGCTCCAAAACAGAGACTCCACGACATCCAGGTGATTGTAGCCACGACTATACACTGCTTCTACAGCCTCCATCTATCTGCTACAGCCACAACTCACCCTTGTTTTGTTTTTTTAGTTGGATTGAATTGCCCGTTTGTTCCGCCTCCGGAGTGACGAGATTGGTCAGCTTACTATATCAGCAGCACGCACACGCACAGGGCGCGCGCACTCACGGAAGTACTCGTAGAAGTACCACTTTGCCACACAGCAGCGTCGGCTTGGCATAAAAATATCTTTTTTGGCCTCATACAACTTGGGTTCTCATTGTAATGTGGCAGAACAGTGCCTCTTCCAAATAGCTCATTACAGCCTGGTGAGTTGTGCTTTTCTGCCTTCTGTGTTCATCTGTGTTAACATGTCTATTTCTTATCGGCCATATTCATTAACAACCAACATGCAGAGTGATATTCACAAGGACGGTCCTGCAATCTGCACGCCCACAAATGCGAGCTTACGTACCAGCCACCTTCGCCTGCTCTTACCATGTCTCATGGAGCAGCACTCCCACTTAGCCTAAGCAGACCGCCTTTGTTTGATCCACACAAAATAAATATGCAACATCAAGTTTTTGACTCCAATACACCCAACATCTCTCAATCTCTGGCTGCGGCAGGTCTTGAAGAGGCTAATACTCTTTCAGTCACAACGCTATTACAACTCCAAGAAAATAGGCATGCGTTTGCACTGAGAGTTAGCCCTATTCGCTCAGTGTCACCTTCGCCTAACGAGCATAACATTACAGATATTTCTGTCTATGCCAGTCAATGCGAATCACCCATTTCCATCTACAGTACAAACTCTATGCATAAAGGCGGGTGTGAAAATTCTACCACACATCAATCATCTTCACTTTCCTATGTACACCCTACTCCGAGACGCCCTAGTCATCCGCCTCCTATGAAAGGCTTGATCACACATAATCCAATGATTGAAATTGCTTTGTCTGCCATTAACACCACCATGGTAACACTCTTTAAACTGTATGAATCATTGGAGGCAACAATCTCGAAACAGTCATCACAGTTGGATCAAGTGACGCTATGGTTAAACTCTCTTTATAATCACCACTGTTCCATTAAACAACCCGACGTGCCCACTCTGGTTGACAATAACGAAGATGTAATCATCTGTGAAAATATTGCTGCTCTGAACTGTTTGACACAACCGCAGCCTGTGCTCCCTATTTTCCCAGCAGTCATTCGACCATTTGTCGACTCCGCAATGCGATTGCCAAATCCACAGTCATTGAGTCATGGTCAAGTATGCCGCCTTCCCCTCTTAGATGTATGCAAACCCCAAGTTCTGGCACCCTCTTGGATGATAAGGAACCCTCATCCAAGAGACAGCCATATTGTCCAAAACCAAAACGAAAAAAAGGTCTTGCTCCGACTATGAAGAAATCAAAAAACTTGCCTTCAGACCGGCAGACACAAAACACATTAACCTCCTTTTTTCAAGCTTTAGGAACAGCAAACAAAAACAAATTTGGTGAGCCACAAAAACTGCCTGAAGTACAGCCAACAACTGTACCACAAAGCCTCAATACTCAAAATGAGTTAATAAATCCAGTACTGTCTTATCCCCCGCTGAATGACTTGATCAACGAAATACACAAAGCCAGCCTACCCGTAGCATCGCAATTCATTGCCCTGGCTCCAATAGTGAGTCCCAATCTTGTCGAAAGCCCAAAACAACAAACTATGGAAGAACATCCCTCACCTCTCTTAATTGAACAATTAAAGAGAGCTGTTGATAGCTATTTAACACAACGAATTTCATTATCTACCACAATCCCTCACCCTGAAATAACAAAAGGCTGAATGCAAATGAGCTCTTTGGACACACAGAAAACCTCAAAACAGTCTGTCTTCAGTCTTCAAATGCTCTCCCACCAAACCATACATCTGATCACACATTAATCCCCACCTATCCCACTAAGTTGGGTCCTCCACGACTAGAGATGAAACAATCTCCAGATGTCATGTTTTTGGATAACAATCATAGAGCATCACGACACACCGAAGCTCTAAATTCTGATTGCCATTCATTGATCATGAAGTGCCGAGAGGGATCCTTTTCATCACACACTCTCAACAGACAGAGTGTGCTCAACATCTTTGGAGATGTATCTGAATTAGAAGACATTACCTCTCGTGATATTGAGCAAATTAAATTCATCTCAGACAAAGCTGCCTATGTCATTAGACTCTGGTTACCCTCAGGTCTCATGCTTAATACAATCTGGCAGGTGAAAATGAGACTATTTGATATGGGCTTTCTAGTTGTACAAGACCCAGTAAGGCACTCACTTAGAGCTCTCCATCAGACACCCGCTGCAAACATAAATCCCAGTGTGTGATCTGATTATGAGTCTTTCTTAAGCGCCTGTCATATACAGTAACCATTAGTTACTCAATCTGAAATCCTATTAACCCTGGCAAGTTGGAATACCCGGCGTATTTTGCATTTGCAGACCTCCCTTTGCAACCTCTTGATAAACCATGCTATTATGGCTCTTCAGGAAACCTGGCTATATGAAACCCCACTTTGGGACAATTATGACATGGTCCTTATACCAGCAAGTCACCAGGAGAAAGGTTGACCAGCAGCGGGATTATTAGTTGCGGTAAATAAGAACCGTGGCCACGTCATTTCAGCTTGGGATTCTGTAAGTTCTTTTCTACTCTTAGTCAGAATTGTCTACTCATCACATGTTATTGTCCTTATAAATATATATTGCAATCCAGCGGGCCTCCCTGATGATGAATTTTATTCCGGGCTAAGTAGACTTTTTGAGCTAATAATTCAGACCCCAGAGATCACTGATACAATAATTGTAGGTGACTTCAATTTGGATTGTGTGCCATCCTTTCATAGCACTCATGCCAAGGATATCATCAAATGTATTTCCTTTATGGCAGACAGTTATAAGAAACAAGTGAATGGGTCAAAGTGAAAAGCATGACCCCTTACTGTTCATTCAAAGTTCACACAGAAATATAAATACCAAACCTACATTTCAACAAAACTTCTTTTTATAGTTTTCTAGCATTTACTTGCTTCGTGGTTTAGGTATAGTGCTGAACATCATTGATTACAAAATCAAGCAATCAACATTTGCACAGTAAAAACAAGGGCAAGTTGAGTTTCCTGCACATAGGTCTATACAGTAAACATAATACAGTTTCTACTGTCGATAGATAGGAGGAACGACAGGGGTCATATCACAAGGACAAGTGGAACAAGTATACAGTACATATATTAGTGCGAGACAGTAAACATTTGTGACACCGTGTTTGAAGGGGATATTAGTCTACACCAGGTGCTTCAGCCCTATATGGGGGCTGTGTGAGCCAATTTCTTCCTAGAGCCTTCGTCAGGGCGGGGAAGACTAGGTTGTCAGAATCTTCAGATGGTGCTGAAATGAATGAGGGATAGTAAGGGGTATGCTAAGGACATAATTTTAAAACACGTGATCAAATCATTTAATGTCCTCCGTGGAGTAGGTGGACATTGCTTACCTGTGGGACTTGAGTAAAGCCACAAGCGTAGAAATGGGGGTGGTCCAGGGACCTGTAATGCCGTTTGGGTCGTGGTCACAGTGGACACCTATTTTAATGAAAATAGGAGAGCTTAATGTATTATCCTACTTCGTTCTGAAAAGAACTATACCGCTTGGTACAATAGACAACACTAAATGTGTGGGGGGGCTTACCTAAACTGAGGTAGCCGGGAGGTAGTCTTAATTGAATGATTCAGCAGGACTCCAAAAACGTGCCCTAGACAAATTACAAACAAATACAGCGTCAGGATACTGGCTATTATGACTGTAGGCATTGGCTCGTGTGTAAAATCGGCTGATATCAATGTGGGGAGACACAGATCAAATACCTAACTGTGGCGCTTAACTGTGTGCCCTTGTGGAAGCGTTCCCCAGGGGTCCTGTGGAGATTCGAGACATGCAAAGCGTAGTGCCGAAAACTCCTGTAACAATCACAGCAGCCCAGCGATGCGGACACCGTTTTTCTGGGGCTGACTATTGTCCCCCAGAACATGTAAAGTTGCCATTAACTTTACTAGTCTGTCTTAAATCCACAGACCCAGTACAAACCACTGGAGTACTGGAAAGGGTTACTACTTATCCCTTTTTGTCTGTTTCTCTTGGAGCATTGTTTTGCTCCCTTTCCATTAAGACTTGGCTGGTGGCAGTGGTAACTACCCTATTTTTTGTACCGCGATTATCTTAAATAACAATAGTATTGTTTTAGGCTATCTTGGTAGTCTCAAACTTAAATTCGCTTGACCATATTGTTTTTAATTTTGCTCAGGCTGGGTTTAGTCGCCATTTTTTTTTTTTGGAAAAGTCTTTCTCGTCTTCGTCTCTATGCACCAAACCAGATTTGGTTCCTTTGTTCACCGTCTTTTCATGGGCTTCTGCACAGAAGCCCTCCTTTAGGCGCCTGAAAGTCTGGGTAGGCAGGATGTGAGGGAGGGGTTTTAGATCCCCTGTCATGGGTTCCCTTGGTAACCCAAGTCGCACTCCTGTTTGATTGGCTGGGTGACTGTCCCCGCCAGGACAGCCACCCTGCTGTGTGATTGACAGCCAGGCTGTGTGAATGGGGGAAAACTGCATAAAAAGCAGGTCTCTGGGTCTGGAAGAGCAGAGTCGCCACTGGAATGAGAGAACCGAAGAGGAGCTGACAAAAGAGGACCCCTACAAGGAGCGCACCTTTTATTTGTTGCTTTGGTCTGCTGCTGGTTTCTTCCCTGGGTAGTGCAGGACCCTCCAGTCTTCCTACTTCGAGTAAGTCCGACAGTCGCTTCAAGAACCGTGAGCCTGCTGGACCTGCCAGGAACGTCCGCCTCAGCAAGAGCTTCTTCTCCATTTAAAAAGTACTGTGCAAATCCGGTTGTTCGTCACGTCCAGCCCTGGTGAAGGTGTGTGAAACCTTTCGCCAATCCGAGAGCTTGTCCTTCTCTACTCTTTGAACTAACTTTTCTGCCGACCAACTTCGTCCAGAACTCTTGGCAAAGACTTAACCGCGAACTACCCAGAACTGTGTGATCTTGAGCAAAAGACTTTTGTCCTATTGACTTTGGCCCTAAGCCTGTTTTACTTGATTCCATCACTGTAGTTCCTCTTTCTAGATTGCCCTGCTTACGTACCTGTTGGTACTGCTTCCTTTCTGCCTAACGTTGTCTCGCCCCCCCCCCCCTTTTTCATTAACAGAGTGCCATTTTGCTCCCACTTCATTTTGTGAGCTTAACTTGTCTGTAAACTATTGGGAGTGATGTGGTGTATTAAGAGTGTGATTTTTGAACTGCTTCACTTTAGTGAAATGTTATACAACTGAAGAGTAAATAAATGTATATTCTTTTACTTGGATACCTTGAATCAGTGTTTGTTTGAATCATAGTAACTGCTGTCCTGTAACTATTTGATACTGCTCACTTGCTCTTGAGATAAGTCTGGCTGCTCAGCCATTGCTACCACTTTAATGTGTAGTACAGGTTTGTACCAAAGGTGAATTTGTGCTGCCACTTGTAGTCCTAATTGTGTGTGGTGTTCCCAAAGGGTACTGCATATAATTCTGCCTAACAGTCCTAATGTGGCCCAATGTGTTTCTTGACCACCACCTTTTCAAAAAATGTCACCACCTTTAATATCATACCGCACCCTTATAGCGATCACAATTTATTGGCATTCAAGAAGCACTCCTCGGCAAAATTGCTATGTTACAAGCCAAAATTGAGTCAAAGAAAGAAAGTCGCACCTTTGCAGACAATCCTATCTCTCTCACCCACACCTCACAAATGGAGGATAACAACCTATTTGAATTCTCCACCATCACCACCAAAGAGGTTGAAGACATAATTTACTCTCTGAAACCCTCCACATGCCAAGGTGACATCTGCCCTGCACCAGTTATCAAAGACGCGGCCAAACATCTTGCCCCTTTCATCACATCTCTTATAAACTCACCCTTCACATCCAGCATAGTACCTAACAACCTAAAGGATTCCTGGGTTTTTCCCTCTATTCAAAAACCCACTCTAGACCCCCAGTGTCCCCACGAATTACAGACATATTACTACTGTGCCCTTCCTCCTAAAAATCCTTGACAGAGCTGCCTACCTACAGATCCAGAACCATTTTGAGAAAAATAATTTACTAGGACTAAGACAATTGGGCTTCTGCCCCAAACACTGCACTGAGACATCCTTGATCGATCTCAAGACACAAATGGACAATCTCAAAGTCAACGACAAACTAGCCCTTCTTCTCCTCCTCGACTTGTCGGCCGCCTTTGACTTGGTAAATCATGACATTCTCTGCAAACATCTAGCCTCAGCAGCTCCCACAGCCTCTGCCGAACCAGCCCTCGTTACATGCGGCGTCCCCCAGGACTCCTGTGTTTCCCCCACACTATACATTGGGCCTCATTACACGGATGGCGGAGAACCATGGCGCTATTAGCGCCATGGTTCATGACGGTAAAATACCGGCACCGCCTTGGCGGAAAGGGGAATTACCGCCCCATTCCAAGGTTGGCGGGGCGGTAATTCCCCCTTCCACCATTGCCCTTCCCCATTCCCATTTTTGCCCCATAGGGCTCAATGGGAATGGGGAAGGCGCTAATTACGGTACCGCAAATTGCGGTACCGTAATTACCTCCCTGGGTCCCTTTGCGGGTTGGTTTTTAACACCTGCAAAAAGCAGGCGTTAAATCCCCAAACCCGCAAAGGGACCTTGTAGTAAGGCGGTAAGGATTTACCGGTATTTTACCGGTACCGGTAAATCCTTACCGCCATCCGTGTAATGAGGCCCAATGTGTTTACAAAACCTCTCTTCGACATACTGGACCATTTGGGTGTCATCTACACGAATTACGCAGATGACACTCAAATACTCATCCCACTAACAGGCGATTACTCCACCGACAACAGTACTCAACAACATTTATTCCATTATCCAAGAATGGATGGCCAAACACGGCATCTGCCTCAACGACAAGACTGAGCTTCTTCTCCTAGGCTCCCAATCCAGACTGAAACTCGACAAACTTTACCAGAAATTCACCATTGACGACCATAACATTTCCGTCTCCAACAACGTCAAAACTCTTGGGATTTACCTCGACTCCTCCCTTACACTGATAAGACAAATCAACGCCATCTCATCCGCCACCACTTACACAGGTAAGCCCATCAATGCCAGTAGACCTTACCTCTCGACCTCCAACTGCACCACCTTAGCCAGAGCACTAGTACTCTCCAAAGTCGACTACTGCAACGCTCTCTACCTGGGTACCAGCCAAAAGAACATCAACAAGCTGCAAGTTATCCAAAATAACGCACTAAGAGCAGCTATGAACATACCCAAACACGAGCACATCTCTGACGCCAGACGATCCTGTCAATGGCTATCTATACCTCAGAGGATCGAATATAAAACACTCACACACAAATGTTTATCCAACCAAGCACCTAGATACCTCTCTGACAACTTCACGCACCACAACCCATCTCGCCCAACTAGGTCAGCCCAAACACAGTGCCTAAATATCCCCAGATTTAAGCTCCGAAAAGCAGGCGGCACAAGCTTCCCTCTGCTTGCCGCTAAACTCTGGAACTCACAACCAGCCGATCTCAGATCCGAACCATCCTTTCACCGATTCAGACTCAGTACCAAAACTTGGCTACTGGCCAAAGAAGCCTAAAACGCCAACTTATTACTACACAAATGTACTTACTGTCTGCACAATCTGTACAATTTCAAATCTTGTAAATATGTTATAATGTGTATATTATCAATAACTGTTTTATAATGTCTAGACTACCTGTATTATGTACCTACTGACCATGCTTGTAATATATTGGCTACGTTGTAACCATGGCAAGCGCCTGGATGCCCCAGGGCCAGGCGGCGCTATATAAATAATAAACTAAACTATCAAGTGGAACAATACGCCAAAAAATTTAACATGGATGTCTCAGCAAGTGACAATTAATAATGCTAAATTTCGTATTCTGTGGTCAGCGAATAGTTTAGAAAACTTTAATATATTGATTGCCCACTATGACGTATGTCGTCATCCATTATCTTATACAACCTTGCTCCTATCCTTAGATCACCCAATCTTTGTACCAAATTATGACAAGAGTAAACATAATCATTATTTTGACCCAGAAGTGAAGGCCAAGAAAAATTAATATTGTTAACAACGAAGGATAGCCATTAAATCAGCGAACACCTTCCCTAACCAAATTTTAAATGCACTACGGTCCAAACATAAACAGTGGACCAGAGCCCATGAGGCGCAACAATTTCAAAGAGATAGTGAAAAAATGCTGCAAGTGCTTTTCACAGAGAAGTCAGCAGCTACTTGGGCGCTACTCAACCAGAGTGTTAAACCTCGACCACTTGTGGCCCATTTTACATCTTTATACACCGATCCAGACTTTGATAAGTTTACACTAACATCTAACTTAGCCCCACAGTGGTTGGTAGAACGCTCTCCTGAAACTCTGGAACTGTTCATCACACAAGCCAGAGCCTCCAGGGCTGCTGGTCCTCATGGCCTTCACAATCAACTCTTTATATCCAATCCAGGCATGTGGTCCTCAATTTTGAATAAGATCTTTAAGCAGGTATTACAAACTAAAAATATTCATCAGTCATGGAAAACATCAATTATTGTGCCGATTTATAAAATGTGCGATCGTACATTGCTGCAGAACTATGGGCCAATTGCACTTTTGGATGCCGCAGGCAAACTATTCGCCAAACTGATACTACGGGACTTCAACAGATGCACCAAGAACGGCCAATTTAAAGGCCCCCAACAATCGGGTTTTGTAGCCGGAATGGGGACACACATCAACCTACTATGTCTCAATGCAATAAAAGCCCAATACCATGCAACTAAGCAATCTATCTATTTTGCGTTCATAGACCTACATGCAGCTTTCGACTCCATATCACGAGTCATTCTTATGTCAAAATTAGCAAGGGACTGCTGCCCAGCAAGCATAGTCGAAATTATTCATGTTTTGCATTTGCAGACTTCAGTACGTATTAGACTGAACCTGGATGGTCTTTTATCTAGTCTTATCGTTACAGCAAGAGGCTTGAAGAAGGGTTGTTTATTGGCTTCATCGATATTCAACTATTTCATACACGACGTAAGCCAATCTTTTGCGGACGTAGTGTCCGATTCACCACGCATACATGGTGCCTCTATTAAAGCACTCATGTATGCAGATGATTTAGTTCTAATTGCCAAAAAAAGCTGTTAACTGCATTTTCCAGATATATTGACTCAAACCAACTTGTAATTAATACCGATAAATCTCAAATTGTGATCTATTCGGCATCTAAAACAGTACAGAATAGTTTTTTTTTGGTGAGTTAAAGAAATCAAATTTTCGATAGTACTAAGTTACACTTATCTGGGTACAATCTTTGAGGGTAACACGAATGCAACAGGGCAAGTAGATACCGTGGAGCGAAAATTGGTCACTGCCATCGCACAAACAAAAATAATTCTATTTTGCTATGGCAAATTTACAGTGAAACCAGCATTAGTGTATTGGCATCAGAAGGCCACTCCATGCCTTCTATATGGCCTTGAAACACAACCGATATGGCCACAAACTACTTTAGAGAAGCTAGAAGCTACATTTTGGTGTAGTATTTTACTATTACTACATTGTATTCCTGGTGCATGGCTTTGTTATGAACTTGGCTTAGTTTCGCTCCATGCTGTTTACATGTGGGGATTATGTGCCTTGTTGCGCAAATGTTTGATATCCACAGAATTTAACAATATTCTCCAAACTTTGTCAACTTACCTATTCACAACGAAGCATGTATTTGCCCAAAGATGGATGAAAGAAGTATATTGGACTCAAAGTAGAGCTGAGATCTCAATAGAGACTATAAACGCGAACCCAGATAAAGACAAACAAATGTTATACAGGTGGGATTGGCTTTCAACTCAGGACAAATGTTTGAAATATAAAAACCATTGTGAATTTCTTTTTTATCCAAAACATGTTAAAATTATGGAACCTTATTTGATGAAATCCCCTTCCCCCGTCATAAGAAATGCTATACTAAGGTTACGCTTTAATCTTTGGCCCACCCGCGAACTCCAGGTCAGACGTAAATTTATATCCAAAGAAATGGAATTCTGTCATTTTTGCCTCAACAGTGGAACCCCCGAGTCACTCCAGCATTTAATTACCGTTTGCCCTAAACTGATGGGTTTTCGTCAGACCTTTTTTTAAAGATCACTATGGTTTTCTGAGTGCATTAGAAATAGCGCCATCAGTGGAATAACATATTATGTGCGGGTAACTTGTCAATTATTTAGCCACCGTGAATTGTTTAAAAGCGCTTAAACTGGATTCTCAAGATGTATAATTATACATGCAATATGTTTTTATGTTTTCTCTCTTTCAGGTTATGTTTACTTTTGAATGCCTTTAACCCCTTCAGTGCCAAGGACGAGCTATCTCCAGCTCAGAGGAGCCATCAGCGATGTCCCGGCAAAATGAGATGCACCCCCCACCCCAACCTTACAGTGGTGCACCTGGGAGGAAATCATTTAGCGTCTGTGCGAGGGGAAGGGATACAGGAGCTGCTCATGGAGGAACTGGAATGGATAGCACAGAGGTTTCCAAACACTGATGGTTTGGTGCCAGATTTCCAGGGGCTTTCTTTTTGTGCTGGGGGATGCCATACACCCAATGGTCTTATTTCCATTTCCAATCCGTGTGCAGTCCAGCCTTCCATGGTGGTAGATGACTGAGAAGTGTCATGTATGTGGTGGAAGGAGCTGAAAAATGTACAGATATCTGCCCGGCAGTTTGGATGTGTTATTGGCAGGCGAAGCACTGAATGTCATTCTTTTATATGTTTCCATTGCAGTTGCGGCTACTGAAAAGCTTTTGCTGACTTATTTAAGTACTACATATATTACTTGGTAATGCGGGGGTGGACCGTTACTGTGGTGGGAGAAAATGTGGCTGCATTGTCAGTGATATGGGTGGGAAAGGGTAGTGGGGAGGTTCGGGGGCCAGTGATGGTTGTTGCCTTGCATTGAGGAAGGTGGCTGCTTTGCAGAAAGAACGGTTTGGCCGACATAAGTAGCAGTACATTTTCAATTTTTTTTCCAGTAGTAATGCAGATGGTCATTTTTTCTGAGCATACTATGCACACTTGGTACAGAGCTCATTCCTTTTACTGCAATGGTCCCCATTTCTGTGGTCCAATTCCAGCAGTGGTCCCAATGAGCCCCACCAGGGTCCCGATCCTTTTGCAGGGGGAAAAGCTGTAACGCAGGGTAGCTAGAGGGGGGGGGATGTCATTGGCCTTGGACGTCCATACCCCAGGTGGATATTTTGTCCCCTAAATTCAGAAGGGTGCAGGGTGCCACAGAAGGGTCCCCATCCCTTCCTGGAGGGGAAAGCTGTAGTGCTGACCAGGAAGCGATGTAGGGTGGTGGTGGTTGATGTGTGTGACCATGGCCGCCTCTCTGCCTTGGTAGTCGAGTGCCCCCAAGTTCACCAGTGGTCCTGGAGCTGTGGCCGAAACACTCAATGAAAGTGTCTGAAGGTGCATCCATTTGTGGCGATTATGGTACATTCTGTCTGGGTACCTATATTCAGAGAGCGTACAAAGCACACTTCCTGTGGACTTCATATCCTCTGGCAGACCAGCCACCCTGACAACGTATAGTGGTGTAGCATGTGCAAGTAACCTTACCACCGTGCAGTGCAGTCGGTGGCCCACAGGAGTAGAAACCTTCACTGCTTACAATTGCGACAACACAACTGTGTTAATGGCACAAGGTGACATACTATCTTCACCTCTTTCCCCTGCAAATAATGTGGCAATTATGTGTCGACCTACTGTTATCTCAAATGAGAGGTGCGTGTCCGAATGGGTGAAGTGTGTGTCTGGGATTGTTACAAGAGCCATGTGTTGACGCAATTGTTGTGCTATTTGGTAAACTGTATGTGTAGCCATAATCATGGGGGTTTTCCTGTTTCCATTTCCTAGTGAGGATGAGGGTTGTGTGGATTTTTGGCCACTCTCATAACCAAAGGGCTGCACGACTTTTCCGAGGGCCACCTACATCTGGGTCTGGAAGGGATGGCCTTGCAGTGCATTGGTTTGGGGTCGGTGGGATGCGCCGTCACCAGCTCCGAGGAGCCATCATCGATGCCCAAGCAAAAGGAGAGGCCCCCCCTGACCTTATAGTGGTGCACCTGGGAGGAAATGATTTTGCGTTTGTGGGACGGAAGGGGGTACGGGAGCAGCTCATGATGGACCTTGAATGGATTGCACAGAGGTTTCCAAACACTGTGGTGGGCTGGTCCCAGATGATTCCCAGGATGGATTGGAGAACTCAAGGGAATAGAAGGGCCATCAACCGCTCAGTGTGGAAACTGAATGGCGAGTTCACTACACTGACAGAGGGCAACACCAGAATACGGACCATTCACCATGGCATTATCAAAGGTGCTGTGATGTTTCACAGAGATGGGTGCACCTTTCCAAAACAGGCATGGAGCTGTTCATTGGAGACATACTGGATTTTGCCCAGACGCTATTTTAGGGGGGGTTTGCCCAGTAACTGATGGACGTACTGAAAGATGTGAAAAGTGAATAAAAATGGTAGTAAGTATGTTGGCAGCGAGACTTCCACTTCCTAGCAATTGTTTGCATTCATGGCATGTCAATGAATTCAGTAGGTCTGTGCTGCTTATAGCTACACATCACTGCTTGCATCAGCCTAAATCACTTTGCTTGGCCTTGCAATAATTTCGTCCTTGTGACCTTTCCCCTTACAACAGACACCCCTATGTGAATGAGCAGGTTTTTTTGTCAAAAGTGTGCCAGCAGTTGCCTGGAAGGGCCTGCCGTGTACTTTTCTTATCTTCCCTGTCTGCGTCTTGATTTCCTCAGGCTTTTCAACTCACCCAATCACTAATACGTTGCATGGTTGCTTCTCATCTCCATTTCCCATCCACCAGCATCGTGCAAAGCATGTTGGCTGTTTCTGAATAGGTGGTGTGGCTGAAATCCTCGTCCCCACACTTGCATTTGTGTAAAGTTTAGCGGAAGATGTCTTTCTTTTAGGTGCAGGTGTGTTGTAGCGGTCTACCCACTTGTAGAAAAGCAGTCAGCTGGTCCTTAGCATTTCAAGTGAGTGTTTGCAAAGTAGTACTCCGTTTATTGTAGCGTGCAGGGAGTACGTCTTTTGCAGAGGGCTGCTACAGTTTGTGAGCAAAGTCTGGACCTTTTGGTGTACTTGTGTGGAGTAGGTTTGTGGCACTGAATACCACTAACTGTACTACATTCCATACTTTCAGAAGCACACATACTTATTATTTTCAGTCTTCATTTGGTCTTTGGGCAGTGAAGGGTTCCACAGCGAAGGTACTCATGGCTTCTCGGCGATCAATGTCTGGTGCGGAGGCATTAGCTGCAGTGATGGAGTCTGGCTCAGAGCAAGGCACAGATGTGGACATGCATTCTGAAACAGATAGTGCTTCTGAGGGGCAGGAGGGAAGTGAGTTGTCCATTGATGAAAGTCTCTCCTCCAGCTCATTATAGTCATCATCTGATGACCAAGAGGAAGGAAGAGTGCATCCACCTTTTCTCACACTTCCCACAGGCAGGGGACCTGTAAGGGGGAGGGGACGTGCAGGGGACCTGTAAGGGGGAGGGGACGTGCAGGACGGCCACACAATGTGGCAGTTCCTGACATGGCTGAAGAGTAGCTCTGGGTGCCTCCAGCAATGGCTCAGCCTGTTGTGCCCCCTTTCACTGGTATATCAGGGTGCACAGTGAATACAGATGGGATTCAGCCTATTGATTTTTTCAACCTTTTTGTTGATTATAGGTTCATTGCAGATGTGGTTCAGCAAACCAATTTGTACGCTGCACAGTTCTTGAGGTCAAGGGGTCCCACTCTGAAACCCCAGTCCAGAGCACAAGCATAGGTTCCCACAACCGAGGATGAAATGAGAACATTTTGGGCTCTCATTCTGCTCATGGGAATAGGTGCTAGGTGAAACCAGGCGCCCATAGCGGGATCCGCTAAGGGACCTCGGAATAGGACAGTAAAGGTTTACTGGCACCGGTCTCCTTACCGGTGCCCGTTATGCTTTAGCGCCCACCTCGTACTGAGGCCCAATGTATGGCACTGCGGCGGGATGAACTGTTGGCAGTGAAATTCTGTGACAAAAGGGATGTGTACATGCTAAGTACTATTCATAAAAAAAATAATTCTGCAGTCAACGTGAGTGGGCAGACTCGGCAAGTACATGGGTGGAGTAGACAAAAACCACCAAGTGCTTGAGTCATCCCGTGCTGAACGCCAGTCGCGTTTCTGGTACAAAAAGTTAACCACACACATTGTGCATATGGCAACGTACAATGCTCATGTGGTGTACCGTGCAGCTACTCCACAAAACAACCTCTTGAACTTTGAATTAGCAATTTTTCAATCTCTGGCTATGGTTCATGTACCAATTCCCTCCTGTCCAGACTTAGAAGATGTGGCCAGATTGCAAGAGCGACACTTTGCAGATTATGTTCCTCCCTCTGCCACGAAGGCACAACCTTACCGAAAATGTAAGGTGTGTACAAAACAAGGAAAGAGGAAGGATACTCGGGTGTACTGTCCCCAATGCCCTTCCCAGCCTGCCCTCTGCTTTCAGCCCGGTTTCCTTTTGTATCATACTAAGGAAAAATATTGGAGAGCGACTGATTTCCGCAAATGCCCATCATTCCTTGAAAGGGACCCTTGGCCGCTGAATTTGTGCATGTCTTATAAAGGAATGGCGCTCTTGCTCCCTGCACTGGAGGTGTACCTTGAATGAAAAAGCAACAGGATGTCAACTCACTTCACTTGATTTAGCGTGCCTTCACGAGCATTGCTAGTCCTGCTTCCTCCACTTGAGGCCTGCCTTGGAAAGGCAACCACAGCCGTAGCTTTCCCTTGAGGCCTGCCTGCGACATATACATAAGTCTAGATCCCTCAGCTCAAGGCGTGACTTGCAAAGGAACGCTAATCAGGCTCCTTCCATTGGAGGCGTGCCTGCGAAATAGTAATCATTACAGATCCCTTTGCTCGAGTCGTGCCATGCACAAGAAAGGAACTCCATTGTGGGTCATTCCCCTTTGGTGTGCTTTGGCAAGCAATGCTAGTCCTGCTCCCCCCACTTGAGGCCTGCCTGGGAAAGAGACATCACCCCGGTACCTTTCACTTCAGGTCTGCCTCATAAGGAAAAGGCAGCCTAGCTCCCTATGCGCGTGGTGTGCCTTGCAAAGTAACGCAATTTAGGTTCCTTCCAAAGCAGACGCATCTTGGAAAGGAATGCCACTCCAGCTCCCTCCACTTGAGGTGTGCCTTGCAGAAGATGGGGACACCACTCTGGTTCACTCCCCTTTGGCGTGCTTTGGCAAGCAATGCTAGTCCTGCTCCCTCCACTTGAGGCCTTCCTGGGAAAGAGACATCACCTCAGTATCTTTCACTTCAGGTCTGCCTCATAAGGAAAAGGCAGTCTAGCTCCCTTTGCGCGAGGTGTGCCATGCAAAGTAACGCAATTTAGGCTCCTTCCACTTCAGGCACACCTTGGAAAAGAATGCCACTCCACCCCCTCTACTTGAGGCGGGCCATGGAGAAGAAGGGTAGAGCAATCTGGGTCACTCCCCTTTGGGGTGTCTTGGCAAGGCACGCTAGTGCAGTTTGCTCCTGTTCGGGATTGCCGTAGAAAAAAACGTCTGGGAAGCCCCATCCGCTTCCGGCGTACATTGGAAAGGAACCCGAATCCGACTCCTTCCACCTAAGGTTTGGCATGCAAAGAAAGGCCAGTCCCGCTCCGTCTACTCAAGGGGTGCATTGGGGAAGACCGGAACACCATTAAGGTTCCCTCCACTCAAGGGGTGTCTTTTCAAAATAATACACGCCACTTTGGCTCCCTCCCTTGAGGTCCAAGTGTCAAGAAAGTGGTACTTGGACACCAACTGTATGGTGGCGGTGTCTTGCGTACCTCGTAACATCCTGCCTTGTTTATTGTTTTACTGCGAGTAATGTTATGTGTGGTGTAAGTGACACGTCTTCTGTAGGAATGAATTGGATACGATTGGTGTGTGAATGAGGTAAAGATACAAAGAACATGCAGATGTCATTTCTGTGAATGCACTTTTCCAGCACTGCAGGAATGATTGCCATGTTGCAGGGTGTGTGCTTTGTGTGGGTACGGTTGAACATATGAATGTTTGCCCAGAGTTGCTATGGGCATACTCAAAGCTGGTGTGGAAGATAGCGCCTGTAGGGCAGGGTAGCGAAGTCAGCCAGTATGCACTTGCTATCAGTGTCCACATATGATTGCAGGCACAAAAAGTTTGAATGCAGACGCAGTTGCTATACAATTGCTGCCAAATGATAGTTCAGATATGGCTAGAGACATGGTTGCATTGTAAGCACATGTCCACGTGGTATAAGTGTGTAGATACGCTCATGTGTAGATACGCTTTCTCTGGTGCAAGTGATTTGGTAGAAGTGTGACTGCTGAAATGGATGCCAACTGACTGCAGACACGAAAGGGATACGAATGGCCAGTGATCCGGTGGTTGCCTTGTCGTGGCATCACTGCTCACAAGGACGATCCTTCTTATGCTACACAAGGAGGTTTCTCCTTGTGCTAAATCCCACTTTGCCTGTCCAACTGCATTGTGACTGGTATGTATGAGAAGTGTGAGGAAAGGTGCCATGTGAAATGGCTTACTGACAGTATTTTACTGATACCGGAACGCACTAAAGAGAAGTTACTATATGAATGATGTACCCATTGTCATTCAGGTGCGACACCTGCGCATAAGAGGTCTGCCTCTCATTGGGACACATGTGGGAACGCGGGAAGGTAGGCCATGTGTTGTTGGCGGTGTGTTTCGGTGGGTGGCCAGAGCGAAATGTCTGAGAAATGTCTACATTTCCAGCCATTTTCAGAGACATTTTCCTCTGTCCACTCACCGAAACACGTCGCCAACAACAGATGTCATAACTTCCCGCGTTCTCACAGGTGTCCCGGCGAAAACGGTACCTCACTTCCGTAGGATTGTCTTAAGGGTCTTATTACATCTCTCCACTTATCCATCCGTCTGTCTGTGGGTGGTAAACTAAGGTTCTCAGAGTGGCGATATGTAATAATTCTTTTATCTTTCCGATCAGTTTGCTCATAAAGTTCTTTCCCTGGTCTGTTCAAATCTCCTTGGGTAAGCCCAATCGAGAAAAGAAGGGCAGCAGATGTTTTAAAATCTGTTGGGTAGTGCTGTTTCTCATGGAGAAGGCTTCGGGGTATTGGGTGGCATAATCCACAATCACCAAGTTCAAAGGTGCCGCTAAAGTAATAGGTGAGCTGGTTTTCTGACATCTCACACGTGTGGATAAAGTTCTTTATATCCACATATAAACTGTGCCAACAGAACTTCCCACTAATCTGGGCTTGAGTCGTAGACTGCCCCAAGTGCTCTGCCCCCTCCCACCCCCATCAAATGGGAGTGAGCAATTTCCAGCACTATGTTCCGGTGGGTCTTGGGTATCACCAGCTGTTTCTCTCCGATAAAGGAGACCTTGTTTCAAAAAGAAAAACGGGTTGCCTTTTCTTAGGCCTTCATCCTCTGTTACCTGTAAGGAGGCCTCAGCTAGTATGTGATTTTTTTCCACTGGGCAAATGCTAAATCAGGGAGGATAGTTGCCTCATCATTCAGGGGGGGCTGATGTCAGTTTCCTTATTAACCTCTCCAAAACGCTGATCACCTCTCTGTTTCCCTAACTTCCCTTTCCTCTTCAAAAGTGGGGAACAAAGCCTGTTCAAGACTTCCTTGGCATATTTTATCTCCAGGTCATATTTTATCCATGGTTTGTATTAAAACTTTTACACCTCCTCTAAAGTCTGGGTCTATGACTCCTGCAAACATTTCTAAACTATATTTCCATGCAAGGCCAAATGTTGGAGCCAACCTGATGTAACAGCCAGATACGGGTATTAGGACCAGGTCCATGGGAATTAGTCCACTCTTCCCAGGAGCCAACAGATTCTTTGGTTGCAACCGAGGGGTCTGAGGCTCGATTACTACGTTTTTAAAATCTTAAGTTCCCTAATTAGTGTGAGTTATATCCCACTCCTGACAACACATATAAGGAAGGCATGGTATCATGAAGGAAGACAGACACAAGTGGTACACGGTTCAAGGGTGTTTATTGAACTGCAATGGGTTGAATGAACATCCATCTAAGCCTAAATCTAAGGATGGGAGTAAGCTACGACCATCAAAGTAGAAATAACAGTCCTAGTGGAGTCTTG
This sequence comes from Ambystoma mexicanum, assembly GCF_040938575.1. Taxonomy (NCBI): domain Eukaryota; kingdom Metazoa; phylum Chordata; class Amphibia; order Caudata; family Ambystomatidae; genus Ambystoma; species Ambystoma mexicanum. Next base: position 26,126,433 of record NC_090939.1, on the reverse strand, counting down.
TCAAAATAAAAAGGGCCAATAGTAATAAACCTATTGGCAATCCTTACTTCTAATAAGAAATGGGGCCTCATTATGAGTTTGGCTGTAGCTGTGCCTGTCAGACTTGCACGGCTACCGCCAAACTCGCATCCGACACTGGCACCCGCGAATGGGCAATTACCGGTCCATCACAAGTTTGGCGGACCGGTAATTGTCCATTCGCGGGTGCTGGTAATGCTGCACTCCCCATCCCCATTCTGCCGCATAGAGCAAAACTCGTAGTTTGGTGGTACGGTGACAATGGTGCCGGTGCCTTACCAACACCGTTGTCACCGTACCGCCCAACTTATAATGAGGCCCATGGTGTGGGAAAATTATGTAGCAAAAGAAAGGGTTCAAGAAACAGTATGTCAGGACAGCTGGATAAATAGCTTCCCTTCCCCTGGGGCAAGGTGGCACACTTGAGTTTAGCACACACTCTGGCTTCTCCAGCACGAGAATGCAGTTCAGGATACAAATACCCGGGCCTTATGTGACAAAGTCTCTTTTTTCAGTAAAAGTCTCTTACTTGAAGAACGCCTGGAGTAAGTAACACATTACTTACCTGTAACTGTTATTCTCCAGCATGGGTCTGGCATGGATTCACATGCTCATGAATATTCCCCATCAGGCTGGGAATCCTCGGTAACAGAAAAAACTGTTTCAGTTTTGTTTCTAAACTGTCTTTCCCCTATGAACCAATCACTGAGCTCTGGATCATACTGCCCACAGCCAATGACTGCCCTCTACCTAAGCCCCGCCTGTGGCAGCCATCTTCAGATTTGGTAGCACGTAAAGTGGCAGTAGGACCAAGAGAAGAGCCACAAAGGGGCAAGCGGAAGGGTTTGCATGTGAATCCATGCCAGACCCATGCTGCAGAACAACAGTTAGAGGTAAGTAACTTGTTCCTTCTCCAGAATGGGGTCTGGCATGGATTCACATGCTCATGAATGCAAGAATAAATAGCAGTACATAAATGCACAACCACAGAAGGTGGCAAGGCTCAACAGAAGAAATCTCTTACCTCCTCAGCAGCCTCACCTTCAAGCGAACAGGTTGTGCAGCACTGCTTGGCCGACTCGGGACTCCTCCCTGGAATCCCTGTCGACGCAGTAGAATTTCTTGAAGGTATGCATCGACCTCCACGTAGCAGGCCTGCAGATGTCCAGCAGGGGTACACCAGACAGGAACGTCATTGTAGCAGTGATCGCTCTGGTAGAATGGGCTCTCGGATGGCCAGGAAGCGGTCGGTTTGCCAACCGGTGACAGTGAGTGATACAGCCGGAGAGCCACCTGGAAATTGAAGCCTTGGAAAGGGACTTCCCATGGTTCACGGGACCAAAGTTCACAAAAAGCTGAGAAGTTTTCGAGAAACTCTTTGTGCGGGCCTCATAAAACTTCAGCGCTTGAGCCACATTCAGCGAGTGCAAAGTCCTTTCAGCCGGCGACAAAGGTGTCAGCAACGCCAACCCCTTATCCGAGACATCGTTCAGAAGCGGTGCCGACAGGATAGTCTTCCTCTTCGCCTCCCGGCGTTGGTACAAGAAGCCCTTCGGGGTGACCTGGAAAAGCTGTGATGCACGGGCAATCATGGAATGAAAGGATCCCACCTCGTCCGGTGGAGAGGCTCTCAGCGCCGGTGAGGCAGGATCTCCCAGTCCAGCAGCATCGTCCATATCGGTCGTTGTGGGGTTGGGGGAGAGCCAGCAACGGTTGGAATGGAGGTGTAGGTTGTCAACTCCTCTTCGCCGGTGGCTGCCCTGGTGTCAACTGTGTCACTGGCGGTGCCACTGGTGCCAGCGAGGTTGTCGGCAACCTCCTCTTAATCTCGGACACCAGCGTGTGGAGTGTCGAGAGGATATCCTGTGGCAAGTTTCTTGGGGGAACCTGTTGGACAGGGTCGCTGGGCCCAGCGCCCGTGTCGTCGTTCCAGTCGACGGTATTGACGTCGCCACCTCTGGTGACATGCGGCATCTCCTCGACGTTCCCATCGTCGTCGTTGTCGTCACCACAGTGGATAGTGCGGACAGACAGCCTGATGGCCTTCTAGAAATTTCCAAGAAGAAAACACTCAACGATTTCACCCATGAGGGGCGATGAAAGATGCCAAAAAACGGGTCCCTGTTAATCAGATGAACAAACGATGGAGGCTCGATTGAACAATAATAGGTTTTTCCTACCATAAAGGCGCAAAACAATGCAGAAAGCTCTAAGCGAAACACGAGGACTCCCAACACTTGAACGTGCAGTAAACATTTTAAGATGACTGCCAGAGGAGGGGCTTAGGGAGAGGGCAGTCTTTGGCTGGGGGCAGTATGAACCCAGAGCTCAGTGATTAGTTTATATGAGAAAGACAGCTTATAAACAAAAGTGAAACAGTTTTTTCTTTTATAGAGGATTCCCAGCCTGACGATGGGGAATATTTATGAGCATAATAATCCATGCCAGACCCCATGCTGGAGAAGGGAGAGCAGCTTAACTCTGCAAACTACCATCCGATAGCAAGAGAGTATACAAGTCCCTATCCGAGAAAAGGGAGAGCGGCTGAACCATGCAATGTACCATCGGATAGCCAGAGAGTATGCAAGTCTGTATACAAGAAAGAGAGGGGCTGAACAATAGCGAGAGAGTATACAAGTCCCTATACAAGAATAGGGAGAGCGGCTGAACCCTGTAAACTACCATCTGATAGCAAGAGAGTATACAAGTCTGTATACAAGAAAACGGAGCGCGGCTAAACAATGCAAACTACCTTCGAATAGCGAGTGAGTATGCAAGCCCCTATACAAGAAAAGGTAGCGGCTGAACCCTGCAAACTACCATTTGATAGCGAGAGAGTATACAAGAAAAGGGAGAGCGGCTAAACAATGCAAACTACCTTCGAATAGCGAGAGAGTATACCAAACCATATACATGAAAATGGAGAGTGGATCAACCCTGAAAACTACCATCTGATAGTGAGAGAGTATACAAGAAATGGGGAGTGGCTGAACCCTGCAAACTACCTTCCGATAGCAAGAGAGTATACAAGTCTGTATACAAGAAAAGCAAAAACGGCTGAACAATGCAAACTACCATCTGATAGCGAGAGAGTATACAAGCCCCTATACAAGAAAATGGAGAGCAGCTGAACAAAGCAAACTGCCATCGGTGAGCGAGAGAGTATACAAGTCCCTATACAAGAAAAGGGAGAGCAGCTGAACCCTGCGAACTATCATCTGATAGCGAGAGAGTATACAAGCCCCTATACAAGAAAAGGTAGCGGCTGAACCCTGCAAACTACTATTTGATAGCGAGAGAGTATACAAGCACCTATACAAGAAAAGGAAGAACAGCTGAACAATGCAAACTATCATCCGATAGCGAGAGAGTATACAAGTGCCTTTACAAGAAAAGGGAGAGCGGCTTAACCATGCAATTACTATCTGATGCGAGAGAGTATACAAGCCCCTATACAAGAAAAGGGAGAGCTGCTGCACCCTGCAATGTGCCATCTGATAGCAAGAGAGTATACAAGTCCCTATACAAGAAAGGGGACAACGCCTGAACCATGCAATGCACACTATCACCACCGCTCTGGTCCCCTGGCACTCTGGGGGATCTGAAAAGGAAAGAGGGTGGGGTGGGTTAGTAAGGTTGAGCGGGAAAAGAGCAAGAGAGCTGTGAATTGCTATTGGCAGCCTCAGTTCGGTTAACACCGTTCGCTGAGCTTAGATGTGCTTTTCGGTTGGTAGTTGTCCTGTGTTGTTGTGCGAGGCTATGTGTGTTATGTTTTGTTGTTGCAATGTAGTGAAGTGTGTGCGGTTTGTAGCGCTTTGGCCGGTTGGGTTGTGTTTATGTAGAATGTCAGCGGTGTACGCAGACAGGTGAGATTGTTTAGTGGGGTTGGTTAGTGGCATCCAATTCCAATCTTTACAATTCTGTCTAGATGTGACGCAATGCTAGTTTTCACTATTCTGTCTAAATATGATGTGAGCTAGTATTACAATTCTGTCTTTTTTATTGTTCTTTGTTTATCTCAAACCTTTACAAACAGAATTTATATTTAAACTTTTTCATTCCTTTACCATAAAAGCAATCATAAAATAGTTTAAATTATTTACATTCAATTTCAGATCAAAGATAGATTTCCAAGGATTCTCAACATATCAGTAAGTCATTCATGGTTTAAACAACATAAATTGATTTTCCATATGAACAATAAATCTAAACAAGGCAAAGATCAATGGCCTGTATGGACCTTCCATTAATCTATTCCATACATGATCCATACAGTCTGGAAAGGAAGGATTGACAAAGGTCAAAACAGCATAGATCTTTGAAATGTATACAGTCTGGCATTATATGTCTTAATGATTCCGAAAGCGCATTGCACCCCCGGAAATCTACATTCCCTTTCCCCACTTATTTCAGGAATGTTTGACCATTGAGACACTCTCTCACAAGTAGCAAATTTATTACATTTAAATCTTAAATACATACTGCGAACAATTTTGCATGGATAAGACTGGTGCGGCATTCTTTTTCTAGAGTATTTTGCATATTCGGAGAAGGTTTTATTGGTCTCAATCATTTCAATTGTTCGAATCCAATTACGCTTCTAGATTTTCTTTTTAACATAAGCGGGTCGGGTCGAGTGATTAGGTCATCCTGTGTAACATCCAATTCGATTAAAGTTAATTTCATCTGTCTAAGGTAGGCGTTCAAAGAGTTAGAAGACTCATCTGTGTTCATGTGGTGAAGATCATTATATAATGAATTTCGAGGCGGGCCAACATTTTAGAATAGTCACACAAAGATCGCCACAGATGTCGACTTAACAGAGATAATAGTCCAAATTCATGTTGGATTATAGGATTCGGAATCGACATAGCTAAACACAGTGCTGGCTTCAACACTCGACCATGGATCGAATCTAAAGATAGAATCGATATTAACTAGACACATCAATTGAATACAGTAACACAGGTTCAACTTTCTTCGTCAGAAACTCAACTTAAGGTAGTAACGAATACATGCAGAATCTTTTTATATATTATCCTCATTTGTGATGAAAGTGGACGTAGCTTTTCATTCAGATGTTCTGACCAATATTTAAGAGAAGTGGAGTTACATATATTGTAAACTAGATAGGTCACATTTGAGGGCTGTTTGATTACTATATCATTCATTTTCCATCTATACATTTTTGTTTTTTTCCTAGATGAGAAAACATTCATTTTTGTTTTGTCAACATTTGCACTTAAATTATGGGCTGCGGCATAATCTGAAAAAAGCATGTAACTTGTTTTGCAGCCCATAAGGAGTTGCGTCTAGCAACAGCATGTCATCAGCAAATGTCAACCAATGAATACGTGAAGTACCAAACCGAACAGCATATGATGTTAAGCATCCCAGATTCGATCACATCACATATGTATAGATTAAACAGAATTGCTGCTAACATACAACCCTGTTTAAGTCCAACAAATGTAGGAATGGAATGGGTAGAAGCGCCTTCTTTAATGATGCTAACTTGATAGGTCGTACCGAAGTGGAGTTTTTGAATCTAAGAAATTAAATATGAGGGGATACCCATAAGGTTCATTTTCTTCCATAAGATGTTACGGACAACTGTATAAAATGCTGAGGACATGTCAATTGAGGCGATATTAACAAGCATCCCATTAGAGGTTTTAGACATGGCTAGTAGGTAGGATAAGTAGGTCGCATTAAGCGCAGTTCCCATACCTTTTCTGAGCCCGACCAGGAATTTAGAATATAGATCAGAATTGACAATCTACTTCTCTAAATAACACAGAAGAATGATGGAGAATACTTTAGATGCTACATCCGTCAAGACAATAGCTCGATAATTAGCCGGGTTTAACGGATCTCCTTTTTTATAAATAGGGACTATTATTGCATTTGTCCATGACTCAGGTAGAGAGGTTGTCTTTAGAATTAGATCAAATTCCACTTTAAGTATGTGAGCCCAGAGAGCAGGATCATTCTTTAACACACACAGAGGAATTCCTTCAGGTCCTGCCGCTCTCGATGGGTTAAGTCTACCAATAGCCCATAAAATATCAGATAGTGATATTTGTGTGGAGGAATTATGGTCACATTTGGTATTAAAAAAGTGATGCTTTTAAATTCAGATGGTAAACAAAATGTATTTGAAATATAATTTATCCAGGATGACGCCGGTATACATGAGTCAACAGCAGAATTGTGAGGTTTGGCTAATTTTAAGAATTTCCAAATGTCTTTTGATCTCGGAGCGCAAATAAATCTGAGCATCTCAATATTACCTTTGTTATGAGCGTTAATGCAATGCCATTTGATATGATTTTTAAACTTTTGTAGAATCGATTTCTTTTTAGATAAATAGAGATCGAAATGCATCGATTGTTTCAACAATTTCCGGATTTCATTATTTTTCGCAGATTTTAGGTTTTAAATTATTAGATCAAAAGTTGGAACAAGAGTAGGTTTCATTTTTGGTTTAGTTGTACATGTTTCAGAGATGATCTCGGAAATTAAAGCAGAGATAGAGGATTCATATCTAATAGCGGACAACAAATTAAGGAGTTCAAGACGCTCAAGTTTAATACGCTGAGATAGTTACATGGTCAGCTTATCACAAGTAGATTGATTCCATCAAATTGATAGACTACATCTGTCAGATTCAAGCAGGCCAAAACAGTTAAACGCATTGGTCCATTGCTTAGAACAAGTTGGATAATCGCATGGTCACTACCATGCGCCGAATGGATAGTTATATCGGATACCAAATGTAATGAAGATTAAGATATCCAAAAGAAATCTATCATTGAAGAATGAAAACCTCGCTTTCATGTAAATTTAGCATCATCCTTTTTGGAAGGTAACAGAGACAAGTCCCAACCAGAAAAGAAAGTAACCCATCTATCTCCTCTATAAACAGACTGACGATCGATCCTTATGTCTCCTTTTCAATGAGAAATGTCTGTAGCACAGCAACAATTAAAGTCACCTCCAATGATCGCATTGCAAGATGGATAATATAGGGATACATATTCCAATATCTCGTCCAGGTCATTGAACATAGAGTCTAACATCACCTTTGCCTGGTTCCAATAGATATTAATTAGAATTAGAGACCAACTGGGGTTGGATCCAGAAACTAACAGAATTGCCAAAACATGATCAAAGCAGAATAAAAGCTTTGAAGTACATTGCAAAGAATTGTTAACTAATGTTACCAGTCCTGCTGACGGACGACCATACCCTGGTTTAATAACATTTGCACAAAATGTTTCATAACCAGGGAGAGTGAACAACAAAAAATTCATGGTCTCTTGAACAAAGACCACATCAGGGCGCTGAGAAGCCAGAAGGGAGACAAAGAATCGAGCCAGATTAATGTAGCCACAAACGTTCCAAGAAAAGACTTAACGCAGAGCAAGATACAGATAAGATTTCAGATGCAGGCGTCATAGCTATAAAAGGACATCATTAATGACTCTAAACAAGACCAGTCTTTAATTGATCAAGCAATCGATAATAAATTAGCTACAGCAGCATTTTTTTCTTGGGGAATATCCGCACCAGACTTGTCCATGTCAGACCCTTTATTTGTCACCGGAACTTTGAAATTTAAAAATTCTAAAGCCTCTATTTCAGATTCAAATAGACGCAATTCAAAGCCCAAGTCATACAGATCAGATCTATTCAGCTATATACGTTTTTGGATGATAGGAGTTTTTAGATAACTTAGCATTCTGTGTTTATTTTCTCTTGGGAGGGATATTCTGTCAAAATCGTCAAATTTTAGGTTTCGTAAGGCTGGGATATGACTGATCACATCCAAAATTGCAGGGCGGTTCATTAGTGATGTTTCTGATAAACCACGACAATCCGTCCAACCCATCAAAATATAAGAATTTTGTTTAGTGATTTCAACTTCCTCATGTATATAATTTTTCGCCAAAGAAGTAACGTTGTTGGGTGCAACCGTTGAATGGTCACCCTTATTATCTATTTTTACTTCATCTTGTAAAGAAGTAGAGACAACCTCGGTTAAAGAATTGGATGAAGCTTGGCCAAGGTCAGCCTTGTGGAAGGTAGGATAAGATATAATTGCATTTAGGTTATTGATAGAGTTCAGGCCATCTTGTACAGCCTGTTTTAAATAAACAAGCATTGATGATTCGTTGTCCCAGAGGGCTGCAAGTTGGCAATTTGTTGTGAGGGCTATTTTGATTCAAGGACAGACGGTTGATAATTATTCTGATTAGACCCTACGTGAGCAGATCCTGTGTTAATAAAGGTACTATTCATAGGAGCAGTAAGTTGAAGACTAGGCGGATGAGAAGTGGAAGAAGATTGAAGTCCCATTTTCGGAACTGAAATTTTCATTTTTATAGCTTCAGCATAGGTTTTAGTGGATTCAGCGTTTTTAAAGTTTCAGCATCCTTGATGTTCGAGTTGAACTGGTTCCATTTTTTGAGACATGTTTTATCCCTTTAATTGTAAAATAAGCAGCCATGACCGGTTGCATTCCGATCTACTATCTGTATTGAAGAAAAAACAAGGATGACAGACCAAAGCCCAATGCGTGTGCTAGACAGAAATCTACTTAGAAGTGCAAGGGATCCAGCTGCGTATTCTGGTCATAAGCTGAGCAGGCCTGTTCGCACCCAGCATATAGTAAACATAAAGGGGTGAATGACCAGTGTGTAAGTGGCTCTCCCTTAAAATTTCAAGGTTTCAAAGCTAAATTGAGTATTTCAAAATTGATTCAGAACTGTTGGACTAACACATTTTTTGTCAATGTCCAAAATCCATCGTTAATAAATGATGCAATATGTTGGTGAAAACATTCATTCTTGATTAGAAGTGTTTATTGTATGAAGAACTCTGCCGACACGTGTTTCGACAATCATGTCGTTTTCAAGGCATTCAAGTCAACAATTGTTCACTTGATAAAAACAAAGGCGAATAGCAGCTATTACCAAAGACCATTAAGTCATTACCAAGTTTTCGACTTATTGCGCATCACTATCATTGGATGCCTTGAAAACGACATGATTGTCGAAACACGTGTCGGCTGAGTTCTTCATACAATAAACACTTCTAATAAAGAATGAATGTTTTCACCAACATATTACCATCTGTATTGGCTGCATTGCATATTTTAATTTCATTCACATTCACACTAGATGGACCGTTTATCACATCACATGCTTTTTTGTTGTTGTTCTTCATTTGTATATTCCGAGATGGCATGTCATCTTTCAACAGTAGATGTTGACGACTCTCCTTAGTCAATTATATCAATTATCTCATCATCTGATGCGATAGGTACTGAAGTCTGAAAAATGCGCACTTGCATCGACTTGATGAGAGAGAGACTCCTGTAACTGAGGTGAGGACTTCAGAATTTTTATTTCTGGAGTTCCTAAGTTTTACCGCTTTTCTGATTAGACAATTTTGACGTCTTGACATTGGCATATAGGAGTCTTTCTGTAGCGCCTCCTCCATTTCCGAACTTTCAATCAGATGAGTAAGCAGGGTTGGACTATTAGGATGTGAATTATCCATCCCATGGCTTTCCATATGTACAATAGCCGAGGGCCCAGGAATTTGTCACAAGAGAAAGAGAATGAAGTTGTACTTTAATGTCTTTTATCTCCTGTATTGAATCACGTAGATCCTGAGACAAACCCTGAACGATGGTTTTAAAGACCCTGGTTCATCTATTGATTCCTTTAGATTTGGTTGAGGATTAGGACCAGAACTACTAAGGGCAGAAGTATAACATTCCGTTTGAGAGCTTGTATTCACATAAGCTTGTTTAGCTTCAATATTACAGCCCTCAATAATACGTTGTTTTAAATTGTCCCGATATTCATTGTCAAGTTGTCTACACATCTCTATCGGTCATAAAACCTTCTAGGTGATTGATTTTGTATAAGATGTTTGAGATAGAATGTTTCATTTCCCTGATTTCTAGGTGTGTGACCTCATGACCTTTATCAAGTAGGTCGAGGATCTTAATTATCATGGGGAAGGTATAAGGTTATTTTATAATTTGCGAAGATGAGAGCTCATTGCTTATTAGAAGGGACTGGGTGTTATCGGCTCTACCTTGCGAGCTGTGTCTCGATGGATTTTTCAAATCTGGATGACAACTACACAAGGTATTGGTGAAGAAGAGTTCCTGGGCCCTTTTCGATTAGTTATTTCGGAGGGATTCGTTTTGTTGTCAATGGGAGATAAATCCTCATGGTCAGTCCTTGGAATGTGAATCACAGGATGAGAGCTATCACCCACCTTTGATTCCACGATTTGGGCTGCCAGAGTTGACTTGGGTTTATTAATAAATGGAAAATCTCGTGGAAATAGCACTACTTCATCAGACTGGAAAGGAGTGGCAGTACCCAAAAAAAGCCTATGGCGTTTGTCAAATCCGACACAACCACTGGGCCTAATATGGAACAATCACTTATGGGCTTAAAGTGGCGATCATCTTGAAACACCAAATCATGGGGATCACCAGAACAGTTCTGTTTAACAGAATTTTCATTACCCAATGCACTTTCTTGTAAATGAACTTCCTTAATAGAATAGGTGTACATATTTGTTAATTTATCCATATTTGAATATGGTGGGCAAATTGATGCCTCATGTAACAAATTAGCAGGTGCAGCAATATGATTCGAAAGCACCCCTTTATCACATTGCGTTGCCAAGGAGTAGTCAAACTAAAGGGCCCCCTTCCATGATTACAGAACAATCCATAAAATTAGAAAGAGGAGCACCTGCTTGTGAGGATGAAGGTCTTACTAAATCCTTCAGAACAGAAGGGGTTGTCATGCAGCGTCCACTTCGTAGTGTGGCTCTGCCTACCATAGTGAGTTGTATTCAAAACAGGGAATACGACTGCAACTATCCACCCAAATATCAACACTCATTTAAAGCAAAAGAGGGATATTCAACAAATCAAATGTAAATCACTCTTTCTTCTTAGATAACATACCCTGCCGTTCCTCCGCACCGCGGTACAGCCAAACAGTCTGAGACACTTTCAGACACTTCCGGTGCGCGCGCGGTACACGTGACTGGAATATTTGTAATAGAAAGAGTCCAATCGCAGTGAATGCGAGGTAGAGGCGGGGCTGTCGGCGGCACAGGGCGTTGTGGCTGTAAAGAGAAAGTGGGTATGAGCGTACTGCAACGTAGCATAGCGAAAATAAGTGTGAGCTCAAGCACCTAGTCACAATCCTAGAGTGAAAACAGCATTTACTTGTTAAAGTCCAAATGTCCACATGAGCGCAGCAAAGTGTTGCAAGCACCCGATGCTTCTCCTTGCCAACAGCGTCCTCAGTAGAAACGAAGCAAAGTGGCGAAATACAGCCAGTGAAAAGGGTAAAGTCCCACTGCCAAACAGTCTGAGACACTGCCGGTACAATTCTGTCTAGATGTGACGCAACGCTAATCTTTGCATTTCTGTCGAGATGGGACACAGGTTAATATTCACATCCCAATCTCAATGTAGCGCACGCTACTATTCCCACCTCTATCTGTATGTGTCGCAGGCTAATAATCACACCTCCATCTCAATGTGGCGCAGGCTAATAATCACAGTTCTATCTCAATGCGGCGCAGGCCAATAATCACAGTTCTATCTCAATGTGGCACAGAATAATATTCACAGTTCTATTGCAATGTGGCGCATGCTAACATACAACCTTCCATCCCAACGTGGCGCAGGCCAACAATCACAGCTCTATCTCAATGTGCCGCAGGACAATAATCACAGTTCTATCTCAATGCGGCGCAGGCCTATAATCACAGTTCCATCTCAATGTGGCACAGGTCAATAATCACAGTTCTATCTCAATGGGGCACAGGCCAATATTCACAACCCAATCTCAGAGTGAAGAAGGTCAATAATCACAGCTCTATCTCAAAGTGGCGCAGGCTAATCACAGTCCTCTCTAGTTGCGATTCAGGTTATACTCGCAATCCACACTAGTTGTGAAGCTAGTTAGTATTAATAGCCTGGTGTGCTATGTTCTGAGGCTAGGTAGAGTGGCAGGGCTTCCTGGAGTACAGTGATTGCTCTACTCAACACCCATGCCACACCTACCTTGGTGGTTGCTGCTGGTTCACGGCTGGCCCTGGCCTCCCCTGCTGACACCTGCACAGTTTGGAGTTACCATTGTAGGAGTCGCCCTTTGCCTTGGGGCTCTTAGCTGAAGGGGATGCCGGAGAGAGGGCAGTTCTGGTCAGATTTTCTTTTATGGGGACGAGGGCTAATCAGGGAGTGTGGGTGGGCTGGGAGGCGGGTTGGGGGTTGATTGCGGTAGCGGGCAGGGGGAGCGGGGACAAATGCGCTTAGCGCGCTGCGTGTGGTTTTTTAAAGCACACTAATGTAATTTGGAAAGGCTCACTGGGTCGGGGCCTTGATTCTCACTCACCTTGGCCTCTTGGATTTTTCCCAAATGGTGCCAGCGAGTAGGGCGCATCCAGGGTTGTTGTGGCTACAGAGCTCGGAGCTCAAGCCAATCAGGGAGCGTGGGAGGGCTGGGAGGCGGGACGGGACTTGGGGAAGCGGGACAAATGCACCCAGTGTGCTGCTCTTGATTTTTTAAACCACGCTAATGTAAATTGGAGAGGCTTGGTGGGTCGGGCCTTGATTCTCACTCACCTTGGCCTCTTGGATTTTTCCCAAATGGTGCCCATAGCGAGAGAGTATACAAGCAACTATACAAGAAAAGGGAGAGCGGCTGAACCCTGCAATGTATCAGCTGACAGCGAGAGAGTATACAAGCCCCTAAACAAGAAAACGAAGAGAGGCTGAACCCTGCAAACTACCAACTAATCGTGAGAGAGTATACAAGTCCATCTACAAGAAAAGGGAGAACGCCTGAACCATGCAATGCACCATCTGATAGCGAGAGAGTATACAGGCCCCTATACCTGAAAAGGGAGAGCGGATGAACCATGTGATGTAACTTCTAATAGCAAGAGTGTATACAAGTCCCTATACAAGAAAAGGGAACCATGAAATGTACCATCTGATAGCGAGAGTATACAAGTCCCTTTAATTTTTTTTTTTAATTAGTAATCTGGTTTATTACAAACCTTTTACTATGAAACATTAATTAATAGATTTAACAATTCGTCAAATATATAATGGGCCTCATTACGACCTTGGTGGTACGGTATGAGCGGTGCCGGTATGGCACCGGCACCGTTCATACCGTACCAGTTTTCCTCGCGGGTGCCTGACAGCCCGCCAGGTCTGTGCAGCACCCGCGAGGAAAACCCGTAGATGCACCGGCACAGTTATTAACGGTGCTGGTGCATCCATCCTCCTCATCCTCACTCTGCCCTATGCGGCAGAATGGGGATGAGGAGCCCGGTAATACTACCGCCCGCGAATGGGCAATTACTGGCCCGGAAAACTCGTAATAGGCTGGTAATTGCCCATTTGCAGGTGGCAGTGCCGGTAGTGAGTTTGGTGGTAGCCGTGCCTGTAATGCAGGAACGGCTCCCGCCAAACACTTAATGAGGCCCAATGTCGTGGAATCAAAAATTCTTCAAAATGGTTACTTCAGCCAAAATTGGAGTACCCTGAATATAAGCGATTTTTGCTCGCCTGGTAGCAAAGAGGACCAGCGATCGTCTTCGGGCATTGGTGTTTCTTCTGTTTGCAATATGTTCCGATATTGCTGTCTCGTTCCAGCCATCGCATCACAGTCCATAAGAATGTATGGTTTCCGCTTGGTTAAGACAGACATTACAGTAATTCAGATATGCTTTTAGTTGTTTCCGGTGTGTTAATACACTCTTGTCAGAAGGAGTTTCAGCCTCAAACGTAAGAAGTTACATTCGAATTGTGGCTTTGTAGACCCAGTCTGTGAAGGCGACCGATGTAAGTTGTAGATACAATTTGGTCTGAAAATAAGAGATTTGAGTATATGTTGCGTCTAATCTGAGTGGTGGTTAAAAAAGCCAATTGAACCACAGGTAAAAGTTATATGATTCAAAGGACTCCGATGAAAGACAGTGCCAAAATCCAGTTTTGCAAAGAAAAAAAGGTTTTAATTGATCATGTCCTTATATGACACGTGTTTCGGCTATTTCCACTAGCTTTTCTCAAATTAGGGCCTTAATATATCAATAACCAGAAAAACACAAAATATTAAGTAGTGGAACAGTAATAAGAGCGAGGTGGAAAAAAAGGGGGGTGAGATTAAATTGCACAACAATATATCATCCAAATACAGAAATTGTAAAAGTTACATAAATTAATAAGAACCATCCAAAACAACACAATGGTAAGAGAAAAGTAAGTGTTACCGTTCATCATACTAGTCACAAGCATAAATAATTCATATGAAGCTCTGCGAGTTTTGTGTAATGCTGCTTGCGCTGCTAATTGTTTCGATTTCAAGGTAAGTTGATTAACACAGTATTAATGCGTGCTACGTGTCTAAATTTTAGATGCGCATCCGAGCGTGTATCAGGTATTAACTGATACGTCGCCGATGCGCGGTCCCATTAAAGTCTTAAAACAAAAGTCTACTGCTTAAAAAAGGGTAGTTTCAAGACGGACTCTTACCCGCTCCATTCTTTCCATGTGCTGCTTGCGCTTCTTCTAAGCTCTGAGACGCCGGTGGCGTCCATATACTAGAGCTTGTTGTTGCAGTCGTCGTCATGAAACGTAAGAAGTCTCTACATTTTGGGCACGGAAATTTGAGTAGATATTGATGCAGCTGGTTTACGGCATGACCGTCATTAACACAGTTTATGGAGAGTTTGGGCCTCATTACGACCCTGGTGCTCCCGTAATGAACAGTGCCGGTACGGGACCAGCAACGTTCATTACGGGGTTCCCTTGCGGGACCCGCTCAGAATGTCTGGTCAGACCAGACGTCCTTAGTGGGTCCCGCGAGGGGATCAGGGAGCTAACAACGGGCCCATTATTAAAGGGCCCGTTATTAGCTCCCTCCCCATTCCCATTGAGCCCTATGGGGGCTGAAATGGGGATGGGTTTTTTCAATGAGGAATTAACCGGGTCCTCCAAGGTTGGAATGGCCCAGTAATTCCACATTGAAGGAACCCGGACCTCGGTACGGAGGCAGCCATGCCCTTATTAAAGGGCATGTCTACCTCCATACTCGTAATGAG
This sequence comes from Ambystoma mexicanum, assembly GCF_040938575.1. Lineage (NCBI taxonomy): Eukaryota > Metazoa > Chordata > Amphibia > Caudata > Ambystomatidae > Ambystoma > Ambystoma mexicanum. Next base: position 26,111,247 of record NC_090939.1, on the reverse strand, counting down.
GCCCTTTGGATTTTGCCTTGCTTTCTTGTGTCTCCATCCAGTCAATCCATTGAATTTATTTTTTTTGATCATGCAAGTATTCATTTTTAGGACATCTTCTGAGTCTAATGCACTTAGCCTTCTAGAACAACTGGCTTTCCATTGGTTCAGTATTTCGGTTTGCTGTTTAGTTTTACTTGATCTCAAGATCTCGATAGAAACAATGGCATCATCGACCAGAGTTTTTTGATATAGATCAAGTGACTTCCAGAGCACTATTGAATGTATCGATTGTGTCGCAATTTCAAACCTTATCCGTACAATCAGAAAGGACTTTTGACGGACAGAACCCTTCTCCAGAAAGTACTTTCTAGCTGATCCCAAAGTGTCCACGATAAATAGAGACCAGCTTCTGCGCCGAAGGATAGAATTGGAATTACCTTCTGTCAGTAGAATGTTAATTCCCGGACTCACAGAGAATTTCCCATATTTTCGATGTAGTACGTAGGCTTGATGCGCCAGAGAGCGCACTTTAGTGCGAAAGGCATTTCCCCAATCATGTTCGTCTAAAGCAGTATTGATCCATACCCCTAGATATTTGAACTTTTGTACTTGCGTCAACTTGGTTAGGCCCAAGTAAAGGGAACAATTCTCATTACGCTGCCCTTGCCGGTTAGAGAAAGACATTGTTTTGGTTTTTGTAGAGTTGATGGTTAGCCCATTGATACCCAGGTAGTTGACAAGTGCGTTTAGAATATGTTGAAGACCAATCAGTGTTCTGTCTAACAACACAACGTCATCTGCATATAGCATCCAGAGTATAGCAGTACGGTTTAAGATCGGTGGAAATGTTTGTACTTCATGTTGTGATATATTCAGATCGGAGATATACAAGTTGGACAGAAATGCAGCAAGTCGGCAGCCCTGTTTTAGTTTGTTCCATGTGTCGATTTTCTTGGATAATGCGCCTTGGTTAGATAACCTGACCTGAATTGACGTGGCAGAGTAAAGCTCTTGAATGGCAGATATCAGGTCCGGAGGACAATTCCACATCCGTAGCTTTAGCTACAAACTCGACGGTCGACACTGTTGAATGCTTGTTTTAAATCTATGAAAACAGCATAGACTTTCATTTTCGATCTCATTGCTTCCAATTTTAGGAGATTTATTAGCAGAAGATTGATGTTAGTTCCTGCGCCTTTAAGGAACCCGGGCTGCCTAGGATCCATTCTATTGGCTTGTTTTGCCCAGTGTGTTAACTGTCTGAGAAGTACTCAAGCAAAGAGTTTTCCCAATGGAGCTAACATGGCAAGCAGGCGGTAGTTATTTGGAGAAGCGCTGTCTTCTTTTTTGAATATAGGAATCAACGTTGCAGTTTTCCTTGAAGATGGAATCTGGTTTGTGTCCATTATCGTGGAGAACAGGGAAGCGCAGAAATCAGCCCATGCTTCCGGATTTAGCTTCAAGGTATTGTTTGACAGCCCATCTGGCCCAGGTGTTTGTGAGGAATTAAGTCATTTGATTTGCATCAGGATAGCATCCTTATCCCATTCGATGTTCCATCTTGAAAGTGTATTCTTTTTCTGCAAGTGTTCCCAGGATGGGGGCTTGGCAAACAGGGTGGCAACAAGTCCCTATACAGGAAAAGGGAGAGCGGCTGAACAAAGCAAACTACCATTGGATAGTGAGGGAGTATACAAGCCCCTATACAAGAAAAGGAACAAGTTACTTACCTGTAACTGTTGTCCCCCAGCATGGGTCTGGCATGGATTCACATGCTCATGAATATTTCCCATTGTCAGACTGGGAATCCTCTGTAAAAGAAAAAACAGTTTCACTTTCGTTTATAAACTGTCTTTCTCTTATAAACCAATCACTGAGCTCTGGGTCATACTGCCCCCAGCCAATGACTGCCCTCTACCCAAGCCCCTCCTCTGGCAGCCATCTTCAGATTTGGTAGCACACTAAAGTGGCAATATGACCAAGAAGAGCCGCAAGGGGCAGGAGGGAGAGTTCCCATGTGCATCCATGCCAGACCCATGCTGGAGAACAACAGTTACAGGTAATTAACTTGCTCCTTCTCCAGCATGGGGTCTGGCATGGTTTCACATGCTCATGAATAAAGAATACATAGCAGTACCTTCATACACAACCCCGGGAGGCGTAAAGGCTCATCAGAAGAAATTACTCTTACCTCCTCACCAGGCTCACCTTCAAGCGAACAGGTTGCGCAGCACTGCTTGGCTGACTCTCGACTCCTCCCTGGAATCCCTGTCGATGCAGTAGAATTTCGTGAAGGTGTACATCGACCTCCACGTAGCAGGCCTGCAGATGTCCAGCAGGGGCACACCAGACAGGAACGCCGTTTTCGCAGCAATTGCTCTGGTAGAATTGGCTCTCAGACAGCCAGGCAGCGGTCGGTTTGCCAACAGGTGACAATGAGTGATGCAGCCAGAGAGCCACCTGGAGATACAAGCCTTTTACAAGGCCTTCCCATGTTTCACAGGACCAAAGTTAACAAAAAGCTGAGAAGTCTCCCGGAAACTCTTCGTGCGGGCCACATAAAACTTCAGCCGGCGAGAAAGGAGTCGGAAAAAGCAGAGGCAACACCAAGGGCTCGTTGAGATGAAATTCCAATGGAACCTTGGGCATGAAGGAGGGGTGCGTCCACAACACCATCCTCGTCTCGTGGAAAGTCAAGTAAGGTCACTTGCAGGACAGGGCCTGTATTTCACCTACTCTCCTGGCAGAGGTGATGGCCACGAGGAAAGCTCTCTTCCAAGACAGGAACTTAAGAGGAGCTTGCTGCATCGGCTCAAATAGGGCCCCCATGAGCCTAGTCAGCACCACGTCGAGTTCCCATACCGGGTCAGAATCCTTCACCGGCGAGAACGAACGGAACAGTCCTCTGATGAACTCCTTCACTAGACAGTGCGACCAAAGAGAAGACCGTCCCAGAGACCTGGTGTAGCAGGAGATAGCCGTCAGATGTACAACAAGTATGGGAAGACTTGTGGGGCCGTGACCCTCAGAGGGTTAACTTTCTGCGACCGGCAACAAGTCGCGTAACGATTCCATTTGTGTCCCTAACACTTTAGAGTTGACGATGCCCTGGCCTTGGTGAGGACCTCCCTGCAGTAGGCAGGCAGCTCGTAACCACTGAGCTCTAATGCTGCAGGAGCCAGGCCTTCAGGTTCAGCAATCATGTGTCTTGGTGCAGGATTGCACTTCCTTCCCTGGCAAGAAAATACACGACCAATGATAGCTTGACTGGAGAGGACACGAACATGCTGTGAAGCGCTGGGTACCATATTTGCCTCGGCCACGCTAGCGCAACAAGGATCATCCTGCACTGGCACCTTCTGAGTTGACTGATGACTCGTAGTAGCGGCGGCAACGGAGGGAACGCGCATAAACAACAGAGAAAAAGGATTACTATACTGGAAAGGATACGGACAGCCCCAGAACCGACAGGGAAGCTCCCGCAGTACCGGTACGGATGAAACACAGGTGACACCCATGGAGACGGAGTCAACTACCCCAGACAATCCCACCAATAACCTCACCCCCCCCTTAGTTGCCACCAGGTACCAAAGTGTCAATTGAATTGCCGAGACACTGACAATCACCACACTAGCTGAGTGGTGGACATTGGCAGGTGCTCTGGCCACAGAAGTAGGAAGGGAGGAAAGGTGGGGTTGTGAGGGAGGCTGGTTGAGGTGGGGGGACAGATGTGAAAGGGACATTGAATGCAAGATGGGCCCAGACCAGAACAGTGGCACATCAGGAGAGATTACACAAGCCCAGCGCCTCAATTTAGGATAGAGATGCCAACTAAGCAATTCCACTAACAATTTCCCTCCTCTGCACACACCTCTCAAACGCCAAACAAACAACCACAAACCTACTGCACAACAAACCGCACAATCTTCACTACATTGCAACAACACAACAAAAACACACAGACTTCCACAACGACTACCGGCCGCAAACACCCTAGGCCCAGCCAACGGACCCACCGGGCTGAGGCCGCCAACAGCGCATCACTGCTCTCTTGCACTTTCCCTGCTTTCTCCCACTAACTCACACTCCCTTCCTCTTTCAGAGCTGCCAGAGCGCCAGGGGACCACTCCGATGGTGATAGTGTGCGGTACAAATGTCCTTTAACATTAACATATAGGGACATGCCTTCCCCAGGGAAGGAGAATGCGTCCCCCATGCTGCCCGGCTGGGGCAACCTGCTGGCGAACCTCTGGCACTTGGTGTTCGTCGCAAACAGATCGATCTGTGGACTGCCCCAACGGTGAAGAGATAGTCCACTTGATCCTGCCAAAGCTCCCACTCAAAGCAAGAGGGCAGCTCCCTGCTGAGGGACTCGGCGACTGTGTTTTTGACTCCCACCAGGTGAAAAGGAATAGAGGCACATCCCCTGTGCGATGGCCCAGTGCCACAACTCCTGTGCCTCTCTGGAGAGTGCCAGGGATCTAGTGCCCCCCTGCTTTCGGATGTAAAACAATGTGGTGGTATTGTCCATGAAGACCCTCACACTTTGCCCCTGAGGGACGGAAGAAAAGACTTGAGGGCCCAAAACACAGCCCGTAGTTCCAGGACGTTGATGTGCAGCTCCTTCTCCAGCAGCCAGAGGCCTCTGGTGTGGAGATGAACGGTGTGTGCTCCCCACCCCTCCAGGGAAGCATCCGTCGTGACAGTCTCCTGGTAGGGGGGACACTGGAAGTCGGTGCCATGAGCCCCACTTCTTGTGTGTGTTACACAGCGCCTTCAGTGCAGTAACACAGGGTTGTCTCTAAGACTTCCCACTGGCTCCATTTTTCTGGGGCTGACTACTGTCGCCCAGAAACAGCTAAAGTTGCACTTTACTTTATGTAGTCATTTAACCTACAGACCCAGTACACCCCATCTTACATGGAGTATTGAAAAGGGTTAACTCTGATCCCTTTTTTGTGTGTACCTCCTGGAGCCTTGTTTCGCTCCCTTAACACTAAGACTTGGCTGTTGGCAGTGGTATCTACCCTAACTTTTCTACTGCGATTATACTATATAAACGTGGTACTGTTTTAGGCTATTGTATTAGCCTCGAACATAAACCTGCTTGACCAAATACTTTTTATTTTGGCTCCGGTCGGATTTAGTCGCCATTTCTTTGTGGTAATATTCTTCTTGTGTTTTACTTTGTGCGGCAGGTTTGCCTTCTTTCTTCGCCGTCCTTTGGCAGACGTCTAGAAAGAAGCCCTCCTTTGGCATCTGGGTGTCTAGGTGGGCTGAATGTGAGGGAGGGGTTTAGTAACCCCCTGCACAGGGTCTCTCTGGAGACCCAAGTCGCACTTTGTGTCCATTGGCTGAGGTGGTTGTCCAGGCTGGACAACCCCCCTGCTGTGTGATTGACAGCCAGGCTGTGTGAATGGGGGAATTTGGCATAAAAGGCAGGACTCTTGAGCTGGAAGAGAGATTCGCCACTGGAACTACAAGAAATGGAGAGAAGCGCAGAAGAAGACGGCTGCTGCAACTCCCGAGTCCCGGTGAAGCCCTCCTGCAGTCCTGAGCTATCTACCCTTCAACGACAGAGAAGATCCAGTCCGGAGTCTTCATCCCTTGAGTCTGGTGGGATCAACCAGCTCACCTTTCTACAGCCAGAGAATCCTCTCCTGGGTCGAAATCGCTGCACGAAGCTGTAGTGGTCTGGATAGCCATCAGAAGAGCCCTCTCCTGTTTTAAAGGAGGGCACCTTTTATTCACTGGTGCTTTGCTGCTGATGGCCTCATCCCTGGGTAGTGCAGATCGCTCCAGACGTCGTCCTTCTTGTCCCCACGACTTAAGCTTCAGGAACCGTGAGTCTGCAGGAACTACCAGGAACAACTCTGTGGCACCAGCTTTCTTCATTTGAATAAGGTACTTTGTCCATTTGGCCATTCTCTACGTCCGACCTTGAGGAATCAGGGTGAACTCTTCCTTACCAAAGGCTTGTCCTTTCTTCCTTCCCTCTTATAACTTTTGCCTTTGTGTGGGAGCAAGGGGCCATCAGGCCCCTCGCATCCTTTATTTCTCAGTACAAAACTCGGAACAAGTGCCTCCAGTAGTGGGTTCGCCCCTTGCCCTTATACGATGTTAACTTTGGTTGACTTTCGCGTAGATGGGACCCCTGAGCAGGACACGGGGCATCCATTTTTGTACCCCCTTTCGACTCCATCTTGGTGACTAGGCCTCACTGTGATAGTACAAAAACGCTTCTCCTCCCTTTTTCGCAGCGGCCAGGCGCGCAGGGAACATTGCCCCCACCCTCGTTCTCACTCTGACTGGAAAACTCTGCGGCTCCATTCTCACGCTGAGGCCGGAGGCATTTGCAACAACTAATAAATGTAACACATCATTCTTCCTCTGAGATCACTGTCCTGCATGTGAACCAGCATGAACTAAGCACATAGCCTGTTCATCTCCACAAACGTGTTCTTGCCCCCGCACACTCGCCAGTGGAAACTGCCATTGTGACCCTGTGTTCCTGCAAGATATTCCTTTCATGTGCCAGACCACTGACCACGCCATGATGCCCACCCAGAAGATCCTCAACTAACATTAGACCCCTGCTGCAGTATATCGTTGCCTACCACTAACAAATGCCACATACCAGAGATTCACACTTCAACCAGTGTATTATAGTGGTCAAGACCGTTAACCTAAGGCCTGTATAATCCAATGTTATTGATAGTATAGATATATGTGTGACTTTTATAGAGACATGATAAACTACTGAAAGACTTTGAACAATTGTTATTTAGTGCATGCATTTTTGAGAATATTTTATGTTAGCTTAGATATTGACCACCCTGCTTCACAGCGACCTGACCTTCACCCATTCGGAGCACAGATGTCTGACGTCCATCCTCCCGCCAACTAAGCAACCAACCCTGAGGAAGAGATGCCACCCACACCTAAGGCACCACACGAATTGACCAATCCGGGACCAACGTAGTATCCTACGTTAGTTGCGTCACTTCGCTTATAAAAATGTATTGTAACGTTAATTTTGTCCGAGCGCTCTCAGAGATCTTTTGAATGCCATACATTAGATAAACCTTGCCTTGAACTCTCGCAGCCTGCTCTCTTTGCCTTATTCCCCGTCCAGGGTGTGTCTGTTTTATTCGTTTGCACATGTAAGACAGGGAGGGCACAAACATTTGGAGATGTGCCTCAAGGGCCGCACCGTACGGCGAGATCCGGGACGCCCCCCAGCAAAACCATCGCATCCGCGGCCGACCAGCCTGTGCGCATTACAAGAAAGGGTCAAGGGTTCCCGGTTGACGAATACCCGACTGAAAAGCTGCTCGCCGAGGCAGGCCACGGCTTGGTTGGGCTGCGGAACCTGACTGGGGTCAGACCGTGAATGGTGACCCTCGGATTACCTGAACACGTGAGTACCGGTTGCAAAGGTTTCCAAGGAAAGGTAAGGGGGAAAATAAGTGAAAATGAGAACAGGTGACAGCGAGTTATAGCCAAGAGAAGGGGCTGTGTGAGTGATGCTGAGGCTTTTTCTGATCTGTCCTTTATATGGCCACTAGGTTTTGTGAAAAGTGAGAAGAAGTAGAGAAGAGGTATCCTAGCCCGAACGGGGTAGACGGCGGCACCGCGTAGCATTGTCTCGTCCAGTGCAGATAAATAAGTGAAGATAAGAGAAAATAGTAGGAGTCTCGTATATTGAGTAGACTCGGAGTAGATCATTTAGAATATTCTTTTTCCGTGTAAGCAAGAATTCTTGGGAAAGAGTAAGAGGGTGTAAGAGGGGGGAGTGAATGAGAAGAGTAGGTAAAACGGGGAAGGGTAAAAGGATTTGGTAACGGGAACAAAGGGGAAATTAAGGCGCGCAGGTAGTGCATGTGCATGTTATTGTGTTATATGTTTTTCGCTTCTTGTCCATTTTTTGTCGCATATGTCAAAATATTGTAAGTAATTTGTTGGTAAGGGGTATACATGCGAAAGTGAACTGTTGAAATTGGAAATGCAATAATTACAAAGGTAACATTGAATATTGATACACAATAACTGCCAATAATTGAGAAACGCTTGACATATTGTTGATCTATACAAGGGGACAGGTGGTTGGAGGGTGTGATTAGAGGGAAACTCAGGTGCAAGCGCACATACAAGTGAGGGGAGAAACATTGTCATGGGGGGAATAACATCATTAGCTCATATTTGCCAGCACCTCCCACTATATAGTAATAGGATACAAAAATACCACGATCAGTGGGTGACGTAGATAAAAGGGGACAGCGTGACACCAATTTGGCTAGAGGGAGGGTCGTTTGACAAAAGGGTTTTAGATTTAGTGTCCACGCACTTATTGGCGAGATATAAGGGGAAACAGTTGCAGAAGGGAAGTATTGGACTTGTGGCGAATGTTCAAGGAAATTGCCCCTACAGCAGAGGTAAGTACAGAAATAACATTCGAAAAACAGAAAACGCAGGAAGAGTTAAGCAGAACGCCAAAGGGTGAGTGCACAATGACCACAGCTGAGAAGGACACAACCAAAATAAGCCCCTTAATGACAAGACCAGCAGTAGAATACAGCGAGCCTCTGTACATACCGGCATGCCCCACCCCCACTCCCTCAAACTGAGCAATAGCCACAGCACCACCGCCATATGACAAAGGAGGCCTTTATGGCCCGACAAGTGCATCCCCTGTGAACTTAGCGCGATCAACCAGAGATTTAGACCGCCAGCTAGGGCATGCACAAATGGAAATAACGCGGCTAAGGGCACTGTGCGACCGAGGCCAAATGCTACCAGGGGGAGAGGGGGGGGGGGAAGTACCACCGTTGTCCGTAGCAAATCTCACCCCCCCCCGCTAAGTGCAACAGGGGAATTAGCCCCAGTGACGCCAAAGCCAGCACAGTCTGTATTTTCTCAGGGAACACCTACATCACGGGCGAGAAAAAGAATGGCGATCAGGAGAGTTCCTGTTCCATCTGAATGATAAACCAGTGAGAATTATACGCCCAGACACCCCAGAAAGCCAGCGCAGAGAAGGACAAAAGGAGAATGGCGAGCAAGAAGAGGAGGTAGAGGAGGTGTGGAGTGATCTAGACGAATACGAGGAAGGAGTGGCAGCTGTAGGATCCCCACTGCCACACCATTTCGATGACATAGATCCACGATCACCCCCACCATGGCAGGGTAGATTAAGGGAGCGAGTAGGGAATATGCTAATAAGTAAGACAAAGAGAGGGACAGTAAATAAAACAGGGAAGAAGCATAAATTGCAGATGCCGTTAATACATAAAGGAGCAGGCAGACCACACTATATCCCGTGGGCCCAGATGGATGAAAACAACTTGTTGAAACTCCTCCCCCCACTTGCGGCAGGCGCGGGGAAATGGATACATGCATTCGAGAAGAACACGGCAGGAGTACCGTTGGCGATAGGCGATGTAAAAAGTTTGCTGGTGTCCGCCGTTGGTGATCAAGCAGACGCGTTTGGGAAAAGGTGGGATTTCTGGGAGTAACAATGAGCTGTGACCGCCACGATGGATCGCCCTTTAACAATGTTCGAGCACAAGTATGGGACGCATTGCGGCGCACATTTCCAGACATCCCAGATTTATATTTGGTAATGCAATGTACGATGGAGGAGAACGAGGATCCTACGCAATTCATACTGCGGGTGCAAGACTTGTGAAAGCGAAACCGGTACGGGGTGGAACCAATCCAGCGCCTTGTTCTATTTTATCATCAAGAAATGGCTCCCGAAGGAGGTGCAGAAGGCCTTGGACAAAATAGCTGGGATAGAAGCCAAGGGTTGGCCTGAAATTCAGAGTATAATTGTGCACCACTGTCAGAGATCAAAGAGAGAGAAAAGGAGAAAGCACAAAAAAGGTCGGCAGACGAAGCGAAACTGGTGCAGAACAAATTAATGAAGGTCGCCGCCATAAACGCCAGCGTAACCGCTGATAGAGAGAACGAGGGGGATGAAAGTGCGGGAAACAGACCAGTTGGGATAGCAGCGCTGTGGGCAGCAGGAGAACAAGGACTGTGGAACGGAGAAGAGCCACACAGAGGACCACAGTGGCAAGAAAGACTGGCGAGAGGAAGAGGTGGGTACCGTGGCCAGAGAGGGGGTTCGGAGGTATGAGGAATAGAGGATTCGTTGGGCAAGGGATAAGAGGGGGACAGCAAGGGTCATGTTGGAATTGTGGGAGATGGGGACATTATTCAAGAGATTGCAGAATGTGGCCTTCAAGGTATTTTCAAGAGCAACCACCCATGGACAATGAACAGGTATGGGGATGCCCATACCCAGGTAGCCCCTATGGATTACCAATGGGAGGGGAAAGACCACAGGAGCAGTGCTATAACAAACCCCAAATGCAACAAAGACAGCCACCCCCACAACCGCATCACAGTGCATCACAGCCCATGGCAAGACAAAACACTGTAGGGAACGCCAGCAATAACAGTTTCGCAACAGCTGCAAACGGTGCACCTGCACCATTCCGTGGCGTAACAGTAGTTGGAGATAATGGCCCTCATTACGACCCTGGCGGTAATTTGTGGACATTAACGTGTCCGTGCTGGCCAGATACCGCTAAAAGCGGCACATTACGACCAATTGGGCACGAGCATTGCGCCATGCCGGTAATGTAACAACCGCCATGGCGCAAAAGTACCAAAAACGCCACTTACTGGCATCGTATGCCGTGCAAATAGCGCGTCCGCCACCTCAGCTATCGATATCAACGATCACCGCCATTAGCGGTGACCGCAAATAGCGGGAACCGCTATTAGCGGTGACCGCAAATAAGCGGATCCGGAAGTTGCGTCAACGCACAGGAACGGGAAAGAGCACGGCGGCCATCTTCAAAAAAACAATCTATTGCCATCCGCCTCAACCAGTGGACACCTGACCCCCACAATCTCTGCTGAGCTTCATCTACATTAATCCATCCTCACAATGCCAAAAGTTGTGAAAAAAAGTGGAGAGCGGCTGCGGCAGGAGCGCTTCTCTAAGGAGGAGCTTAACATGTTGGCAGACACACTACAGGAACATGCCGACGTGGTGTTCTCGACCGAGATGACAAGACCGGTAATAGCCTGTAAGAAGGCCATATGGGCCATGGTCGCACAGAGGGTCAGTGCAGTTGGCACTACACCCCGCAATGCACGACAGTGCAGGAAGAGGTGGGATGACCTACGGCTCCGCGTAAGGAGTATTATTTCTGCCAACAGAAACCTGGCCATGGGAACTGGTGGAGGAGCAGAGTCACCAATAAAAATGCAGCCGTGGGAGGAGACATGTGTCGCACTCATTGGCACCGAAAGCATCGAGGGGGTCGGAGACATGGAGAGAGGAGCCCCAACTTCATGTGAGGCAGGTAGGTGCCTCTAATCCAGCCATGCTGTTAGGGAGAATTCTCTGTTTAGGCTGAATTTCCTAACCTAGTGAGTCCCCCAGCAGCTTTGCTGGATTTTTTGGGTTTATTTTTTTCTCCTGCCAAGAGTGAGACTCTTTTACCCTCACTCTTGGACATGATGTGAGTGTGTTCCTTTGACTCTAGATGTGTTTATTGGGCTATGGGGTCGTTTACTCCATAGGGCTTCATGTGTTTTTGTGATGTGTGTTACACAGCACCCTCAGTGCAGTAACACAGGGGTGTCATAGTGACTCCCCAGTATAGACTCCATACCCTGGGACTGACTACTGTCTCCCAGGGTCTGTAAAGTCACCATTGACTTTACTAGTCTTAAATTCTGAACAGAACCAGTACAAACCATCATATTGTGGACGTACTGGCTGGGGCAATTCGATTGCCCCGGGGTGCGTTAGTCGAGGGGGCACGTCTCTGTCCCCCCTGATCGAGTTTTGGCTGGTGGCAGTGGATACTACTTTTTATATTCAACCGCGAATATTTCTCTATGGGATTTTCCAATTGTTCGAGGCTACTATATTTATTTAATTACGATAGCCTCGAACATATCGCCGGTTTATTTAATTAATATTAATTCTCCGGTTGGTGTTTTTTGCCAAAACTCGGTTCTAAAATGGCATTTGTGTTCTCTTCTGTGACTCCAACCCAAGTCGAGCCCTTTGTTCCACTTTTTGGCGGGCTTCTCCACAGAAGCCCTCCAAAGTGGTGCCACTCTACTTAAGAGGGGTGGAGGGGGATTTAGGCACCCTGGACTGAGTTACCTAGGCAACTCAAGTTGCACTCCGTCCTGATTGGCCCAATGTTTGAGTGACAGCTAGGCTGAGTGAATGGGGGTTTTCTGCATAAAAGCAGGGCTTTGTGGACTGGAACTTTAGAAGTCGCCACAGGACCTAAGAATCCGACGAGGGAGAAGCCTTCTCATGGCCGCCTTGCCTGTGCCCAGCACCCCGGCAACCGGGATACCACGTTTTACCATGACCGCGAATTAAAGGGCAATACCTTTAACCGGAAAACTCCACGGCTGGTTTCTTCCCTGGCAGTGCAACGACCTTCATCTTTCCTCCAAGTCAAGATCTTCTCTTCCACTGGACGACGACGAGACTTGCACCCACTGCCAGGAACAACTGCCACCGACTGCCAGGAACAACTGCCACCACTGGAGGATCCTTCCCACTTAAGGTACCGTGTCCCGCCCGGCTTCCCTTGCCACCGACTGTACGGGGTAGATTTAGCCCCCGGCTTTCGAACCTGGGTTAGCCTGGGACACCCTGGCTAAACTTTTCTGAGCCTCTCTAAACTCTTTCCGAACTCTCTGCAAGACTTTCTAAGCCTAGGGTAACTGTGTGATCTTGGGCGCATTTGTGCTCTGCTCTCTCTAAGAGTGGGCCCAGCCTATGGACTTTGGCTCACAAGTGACTTTTGCTCTTCTGCCTTGCTAATAGTGTTCCTAAAGCTTAGAGTGGTGTACCTTCCCATATCCTGTCTTTTCCCCTCCCTTCTTCATGAACTTGTTGGAGTGCCATCTATAGTTAAGCACTCACCTCTGTATGAAAATAAGTGGTGTTAACTAAGACTTATCTAATAAGGAACAAGGGTTGTATATATTATAATAGTAACTGTGTTTAGAGTATTTTACGATAAGAGTGCTGGGGTGTTTCAAACTGTGTGTTTTTAAATAAATATAATTATATACTTTGATACCAAAGCTCTGGTCAGTGTTTGCTTGTATTGTTGTATCTGAGTGCCTATTGTGTATACTTTGCATACTGCCTAAATCTTCTTGAGGGAAGTCTGACTGCTCAGCCACATTTACCAGGTAAATCTGGGTGGTACAGACTGCTACCAAGTGGGTTTACTGCTAACACCTATAGTCCTAAATCTTTTGCAGTGTTCCCAAAGGGAAACTGCACAGGTTTCTGCCTAACACATGCCAAAGTCACTGAAGTCCAGATTGATGGGAATTGCAATGATGCCTGACAGGGTTAAGACATCACATCTGCATAATACTGCCCACAGGCAGTTCTGACCTCCACCGTGTACACATGCAGTATGCACACCCTTTCCATAGCCACCCACATGCCTTCATGCTTCTACCACCTAAAAGTATGTCACTGCCTCCAATGTGCAACATGTACCAATCAAAATGAATGCAGCCATCACAATGCCTGCTCAATGTCCACAGAGGCATCACTAACCCTTTCCCCCCTTTGCTCCACCACAGGCTCTCATTCGGACAGTGACGAGGAAGACACTGCCCCCACACCTGCAAAGAAGGCCAGGCCCTATGTCCCCACACAACAACCCTCCACCTCTGCTGGAAAAAACAAAATCCCTCTGCAGCCAAAATCAACAACCACAACACAGGCCAGGGCAAGATGTGCACCAGGCCAAGCACCATGGTAGCACCCGCATCACACACCCAGCAAGTGTCGCCCACCGGAGGCACTGGTTTTGCCGGAAGCAGCACAATGGGCGAGACTGCTGCCACCGCAGGTGGCTCGGACGATGATGCAGGGAATGCAGATGTATTTGTAGGTTCCCCCACTGGCCACCTTCATTCCCCCTACCTGTCCCCATGCAGCCAGCATGATGAAGGCATACAGCGGCAATCCCCTGATAACTCTTGGCCAGCCACTCCATCCCCAGTTGAAAATGTGACGGAGGGGAGCAGCACATTCGACACGCCACTGGCATTATCGTCAGCCCAGAGAAACCAGGAGTCAATGGAACAAATAATCCAGCGCCAACAACAACTGTCCTCACTAATGAACCAGCATGTGGCCGAATGTGGGAGTGCTAGGGCTGAAATGCAACAATGTGCAGAGACAGTGAGGGCAGCAATTGTATCCACATCCAAGGACATATGTACAGAATTAGCCGCGGTGCGGCACGTGCTCTCAGACCTTGTTCAGGTTTTGAGGGACATGCGTCCTTGTGAGGGGCCAAGTACCTCCTTGGCTGCCAGTTCTGCCCCAGCCAGCCTTGTCCGCAGATCGGCCTGGAACCTGCGGAGTACAGGCAGGGGTGCCCCGGGTTCAGGGAGAGTGGAGGGGGGGCAATAGAGTCCGCCCAGTGGGACAATCCCACATGATGCACTAGACCACAGGCATCCACACACTTTTGTGGGAAGTTGAGGGGGGAGGGGGGATGGGGTGTGTTGGAAGGGGGGGGATGGGGTGTGTTGGGAGGGGGGATGGGGTGTCTTGGGAAGTTGAGGGGGGAGGGGGTGTGTTCAGTCAAATCACCTAATCAATACAGTTTATGGTTATGCACAAATCACATGTGTGGACATTGATCATTGTGTACGTGTGCTTTATTTGTGAACGGTCCACAGTGTGCATGTCCCAGACACACACAGTGCCCCAAGTGCCATCTCCATGTGACACTCACCGTCCATGTGTGCTAGAAGCATTGGTTAGAGTCTGACGCATGGCACGTCCTTCCTGTGCATTGCTTCTGCCCTGAGGTGCTGCCCCATCCCCACCCTCATCGTCAGGTGGTTGCAGTTCAGTGTCAGGGGGAAGGGCACATTCCGTCTGATGCACATATTGTGTAGCATTACACATGCCATGACGATCTTTTCCACCTTCTCATGGCGGTACAGGAGTGCCCTACCAGACCTGCTGAGGCAGCGAAACCGTGCCTTCAAGAGGCCAAATGTCTGCTCAATCACCACACAGGTACGGGTATGTGCATGATTAAATTCCTCCTCGTGCCGGTTCTGTGGGTTCCGGACTTGGGTAAGGAGCCACCTCTTCAAGGGATAGCCTGCATCACCTGTATGTGGGCAACAATGTGTGTGTCAATCATGACATCAGATTTCAAATCATGACGTAACACCATGGCATGCATTCATCTCTTCCTTTGAACCCCATTTTCATGCACGAATGCAGTCACACGATGTGACCGCTATATGTGTATTCCTCTTATCGACTGTTTTGCATGCCTTCAACCACTGTATGCAAGGGGGTCCAGTACCTTATGAGTGCCCATTCACTGTGTGAGTACATAGCGGTTGTTTTGGTGATCTGGCCGATGTCCATGTGTTATCAATGCTCTCATCATGGCACCATTGCTGTCAGCCTCATGATGACCTCACTGAGCACTAAAAATGTTGTCATGCAATTCATTTGGGCCTCTATGTCCATGTATTGGTGTTTTGATGTTCATGTCCGTCATGTGGCTCCTTTGTGCGCAGTTATGGTGGACTGGCCTTTCAGTTGATGGTGTTTGGTGCCGTGTATTGGCTGAAGTCATTGCATGTAGGTGCATTTCTTTGAGCTGGATGTGGTCTGATTTTGTACAGTGCACATGCATTTGGTTGGGTCATGGTTGGGACACAACTTCATTCACATGGTAGGGCTGCCTACATCTGGCATTATGTGGTCAGGTGTCAGCTAAAGTCT
This sequence comes from Ambystoma mexicanum, assembly GCF_040938575.1. NCBI lineage: Eukaryota > Metazoa > Chordata > Amphibia > Caudata > Ambystomatidae > Ambystoma > Ambystoma mexicanum. The sequence continues at coordinate 26,095,424 of NC_090939.1, read as the reverse complement.
GCACTGCTTTAGGGTATGAGCTGGCTCCATTACCTCTGCTACTCACAGCCAGATGAAGTATGCACCCCCCCCCTGTCAGCCAGATGAAGTATGCATCCTTCCCCCCTCCCTGTCAGCCAGGTAAAGTATGCATCCTTCCCCCCTCCCTGTCAGCCAGATGAAGTATGCATCCTCACCCCCCTGTCAGCCAGATGAAGTATGCATCCCCCCCCCTGTCAGCCAGATGAAGTATGCATCCCCCCCCCTGTCAGCCAGGTAAAGTATGCATCCTCCCCCCCCCCCCCCCCCGTCAGCCAGATGAAGGATACACCCCCCCCCTGTCAGCCAGGTAAAGTATGCATCCTTCCCCCCCCTGTCAGCCAGATGAAGTATGCATCCCCCCCCTCCCTGTCAGCCAGGTAAAGTATGCATTGGTACGTTAATCACCTATCCACTTCACAATTCCATGGCCATGACATGAGACTCACCAAGTAGCCAGGATCTCGGCCCTGCATGTCGCTCCATGTAGCGTGGTATTGTGGAGTTCCGCAGGACCATTGAATCATGGGTTGATCCGGGGTATCGGGCACAACAATGTGAGATGATCCTGTTTTAGTCACATACTATTTGTACGGTGATTGAGTGGTATTTGCTTACGGTTGTGGTACGCTACCTCCATGGCATGTGGGACCACCAATTCCACATGGATGCAGTCGATGGCACCAATGCAACCAGGTATGCAGGCCAGTGCATGGAAACCCACTTTGGTGTTTGCGATCTCCTGGTCAGACCGTGGTAAGGAAATGTAGTCGTCTGTGTGCTTGAGGAGGGCATTGAGCACTTGGTTCAGCGTACGTGAGAATAATGGTTGTGAAATGCCATGCTAGTGCCCCACTGTGTGCTGGTAGGTGCCTGTGGCCAGGAAGTGGAGCACGGACACTACCTTCAGTTGGGGGGGGGGGGGGGGGGGGTGGCGGTGGGTGTTTCAATCATGCTGACGATGTCGTGTTTCATGTCCACGATGGTGGTGATGGTGTCCCGGTCCAAACGGTACAGGGTGTAGATCTGCTCAGTGGTGAGGTTGAATGGACTGGCTCTGATGCATGGGATTGGGGGCTGCCTGCGTGGCAGCACTGGCTGTGCTGGTGGGGCTTGCTGGCCCTGCCTTGCCCTCCTTCTCCTCCTGCGTCTCCTCTGTGCTGCCTGTTGTTGTAGTAGTAGTTGTTGTTGCTGTAGCGCTTCCATTGCAATCAGGTCCTCCAGCCCCAACATTGCTAGTCGTATTGGAATCATTGTGGAGTGTGACTGGGTGTGGGAAGGGGTGGGGTGTGCTCCTTTTGTACTTGGCCAGTCTGTATTGCCTCAACCTGTGCTGATTGTGTGCACCTGTGACAGCTGGGAACACTGCACATGGCCATTTACGGTTGGTCCGCGATGGCGGTATTAGCACCATGGCAGTAAGGTACTTTACGGCCTTCGCAAGGGCGTTAAGAGCATGTCCGCTCGACTCGTCATGTTCCCCAATTTGCACTATGCCGCTATTTCCGGCATGGGGGGGGTGTCGCGTGCCCACGCCCTTGGTGCTGTTAGCGGCACCGTTAACTGCGGTGCCGCTAATTGCACTTACTTAGATCATAATAGGACCTAGCGGTAAGCGATGCCAGTAATCCTTTACCGGCATAATTTTTCACTTACCGCCAGGGTCGTAATGAGGGCCAATGTCTTTTCAGTGCCAGGACAAGAAAGGTATGCAGATTAGGACAGCCCACAGGGAGCACTTGCGTGTCCAGTCCTATCCACCACCCTACGTGCAGAAGAGGAACCACTAGTGGGGGCAGAGATAGGAAACAAGCAGTTTATATTTATGGTAGACTCAGGAGCTGAAAAATCATGTCTTATGGAAGGGCAGTTTCTGCTCTCAGGCAGGAATTTGGAAATGCATGGGTTCTCTGGGGCAATTTTAAAAGTTCCTTACACCAAAGATCTTGATATAAAGGTGGGGGGAAAAACAGTGCGCGCACCCTTACTGTACCACGAAGACGTGCCAATCAACTTGCTGGGCAGAGATTTGCTAAGTAAATTGAACATGACCATTTCATTTACAGAGCGGGGGATAGTGTGTTCCACCCCAGGAGTATGCCCAGTGCGAGCAATGTTGATGATCAGTACAATGATGAATGAAGTTGTAGTGCGAGGGAAACCCATTGACATAGACATGTTTATCTATGGCATCAAAGTATTAGCCCGAGTAGTAACTGTGTTACACATAGATCCGAATATAATGCTAAGAGACATAACTGACGAAGAATTATTCACTGATAATGAAGATGATGGAGAAATAATAATGGACATAAGCATACCTTGTGACATCATGATCCAGTACAGGGAGGTCCACAACCCACTTATGGCTAGTGTTAATGCCCCACCGACAATATTTGAGGAAGACATGGCAAAGGTGGCACCAGGAATTTGGACTACAGGCCCCCATGATGTAGGTTTACTACATGAAGTGACACCAATAAAGAAAACTCAAACCAGGTGCTCTACCGCCACGAGTGAAACAATATCCGATATCCAGAGAAGCAGAGGAAGGGATTAGGGAGACAATCAATGCACTCCTGAACCAAGGTATCATAGTGCCATCAAACTCCCCGTGTAACACAGCTATCTTCCCGATCAAAAAGGCAAAAGGAGGGGCGTGGAGGATGATCCAAGATCTCCGCCCACTCAATGACGTCATTGAAAAAGAGTTCCCGTTAGTGCCTAAACCGGCATCAATATTGTGCAGTATACCCAAAGAATCTACATGTTTCACTGTGGTTGACTTGAAGAATGCTTTCTTCTCCATACCACTTGACCTAGGATCGCAGTACCTTACAGCATTCACACTGGGAAACAACAGATATGAGCATCGCAGACTCCCAAAGGGGTATTGCGAAAGCCCCAGCATTTTTTACAGAGTACTACGTGAAGATATTGGAAACGTAGATGTCGAGAGCACCACTATACAATACGAAGACGATTTACTCATCTGCAGCAAAACAGAAGAAAAATGCAGAGAAGACTTCATAACGCTATTAAACGTGTTAGCTACCAAGGGGTACAAGGTGGATAAAGGGAAACTACAATACTGCCTTGTCGAAGTTGTATACCTCGGACAGTTAATATCAAAAGATGGAAAACAAATACTCCCAGACAGGGCAGCTGCTATACGTAACATTATCACACCAAAAACAGTGAAGAACATGCAAATATTTCTTGGCATATGTAACTATTGCCGAGCATGGATCCTTGATTACGCAGCATACACACGTCCATTACTGCAAGCATTAAAAGAAGCACAGAAGAGTAGAGCCCCAATAAAATGGACACATGACATGATGACTCAGTACTTCCGAGTAAAAGACCTTATTGCAGATGCCCCAGTCCTCGCGAACCCAGATTATGAGAGGGAATTTTTCTTGTTCTCGCACTGCAATGCAACACTGATGACAGCAGTACTGACACAAAAAACATCATTAGGCCACAAACCATTAGCCTATTACAGCGGAACACTAGATGCGGTGATGCAAGGTCACTTCGCGTGCAAACAGGCCCTCGCAGCTGCGGCCTTTGCCATTGAAAAGAGTGCCACAATTGTGATGGGATGTTCCGTAACATTATATGCAGAGCATTCATTATTTGCGATTCTTGAGTGGTCAAAATCAACATTAACACAGAGAGCAACCGCATACGAGATAATAATTTCAAGCCCCAATGTGCATGTGGTCAGGTGTAAAACAGTTAACCCAGCGACATTCATTACAGAACCATGTACAATGGAGGACACGCAGGAACACGACTGTGCAACCTATGAGGGGGGAGGGCGACGATATACCCAAAGCAAGTGAAAACGCCCTGAAGGAAGGAAGAAGTATATTTCATAGATGGGTCAGCATCAATAAACCCAGAAACAGGGGAGAAGCATGTAGGGATGGCAGTAGTACGTATGGAGGAAGATAGCTATGAAACAATTGTCCAAAAGCGCCTCCCGTCCCATTACTCCGCACAAGCGGCTGAACTAACTGCATTGATTGAAGCATTACGCACAGCCAAAGGATGCACAGTGACGATATATTCAGATTCAGCATATGCAAATACCACTGTCCATTCAGGACTATCCCGCTGGCGTAGAAGGGGGTTCAGAAGAGCAGATGGCTCCCCGTACAGCACGCTGCATTATTGAATGAATTGATAAATGCATTAGCAGAACCATTGGTAGTGTCAGTTGTGAAATGCCAAGCCAATACCAACAACACAGATGCAATCTCATTGGGAAACGCGGCAGCCGACACGGCAGCGAAGGTGGCCTCGTATTTCAATATAACACCAGCATCCGAATGCATTGTAAAGGCAGCCACTGCAGAGCCACTAGAAGAAGCCTATAGTAACACACCCATAGCACAGCTAATAGAGCTACAGAGGAGAGCACCACCAGAGGAGCAAGAGTTGTGGAGCAAGCGGGGGTGCAAACAATCAGCCACAGACCTCATTTGGAGACAGGAGACAACAGGACAGGTAGTGATGCCGGTAGAATTACTAGCATTCCAACAGCTGCGCTTCCCAGCCCATGTAGCGAAACAATACATCGCCGCAGACATCCAGGAACATTGGTTTGTCCCCAACCTACAGGAACACTTGTCAAAATTTGTCATAGAGTGTACAACATGTCAAACATACAATTCAGGGATGACATTGAGGACATTGCGAGGCACTCTGCCACGACTAGTGGGCCATTCAGGGAACTCCACATAGACCACGCCGACATGGGAGAGAGATGTAACGGAGCAAGGTATCTAATTGTGGTGGTATGCCCCGTTTCAAGGTCGGTGGAGGCGGGTCCATGTCCCCACCCAGACGCGAAGTGTGCGGTGACATTTCTAGTGCGACAAGTGTTTTCCCGGTGGGGAATATGTGATGTGATACGGTCAGACAACGGCACACACTTTGTGAATGACCTCTTCAAGGAAGTGACATCACTCTTGGGGGTAAAGCACAAACTGTGTTCCATTTATCATCCGATGGCCAATGGAGTGGTAGAAAAGATCAACGACCTGCTCAAGAGTAAATTATCGAAGTTGTGTAATACATTAAAGAAAAACTGGGTATATTGCCTGGCCCTAGCACGGTTCCAACTCAGAACGCAACCATGCAAGGACCACCATCTGAGCCCCCATGAATTTGTGACTGGGAGGCAAATACACACACCACTCTCCCCGATTAGGAGAGCATCAGACATACACAGGGCTGCCGCAGTGTTGGGGGAAGAATTTAAGGAATACTTAACTCATCTGACGTGCGCAGTACGCAGCATAGCGCGACAAATAGCACCGCCTTTTACGGAAAATGTGGCAACTGACACTACCACACCAGCTGCAGACAGCCCAAGTGGGCCACTGATGCCAGGGGCACAGGTATACGTGAGAAGTTTTGTGAGGAGATGGAATTCACCGAGGTTTCATGGCCCCTACGAAGTTATCTATAGTACGCCCACTGCAGTGAAAGTTAAGGGACTGAAATATTGGGTGCACCTCTCAGATGTGAGGAGGGCACGCGATAATGCACTCCCTCAGAGCGAACAGGAATGTCCAAGTGGTACTACAAATGAGGCTGAGAAATAATAACAATGTGATTTAATGTAAAGAAGAAAAAACTATAAAGGGCGAAAGTAATGATGCGCCCTCTGATTTTCCATGCCTTATGTCCGTATCCTTCTTCCTTTCATTCTCTTTTCATCACTATACTTCTCTCTCTCTTGCATTTAAATGCCTAAAACAAAGGACATAACTTAAATGAATGTATAACAAAAAAAAAAACAAACAAGCAATAGTAGACGGAAGTAATGAGTAAACATGAAATGTAAATATATATATATGTACATATTTTGGTGACTTAACAAATTTGTATCGCCCCTCCAGGTGACAAATGTCCCATCGAAGCGCAATCACGGAGAATACATTAATGTTAGATAGTTATAGGGATGCCATTAGGGCTAAAAGGTTTAGCAATGTTGAATGCGTTTTGAAATGTGCTGCGGTTTTGTTTTCGGTGATGTTGTTTTTCATGGCCTGGTACTATACTCTCTTATCTCTGGTTAATGACATGCACAAAGGGGGGAGCGGGGCTAATATGATACGAGAAGCTTCCAACCTAATATGGACTGGAGTAAAGACAATGTTGTGAGAAACATATAACATTGGTATTAACGATACAAATGTGACAACCTTCAGAACGTGCCGCTGCAGGTCCAACAATTGTCTCCTTGTCACATCCTGGCATAAATCTGAGTAATGATTATGAATCAAATGAATATGATGGCGACTATTATTGGCCGAGCAACCCAGCCAACACAAGTACGCATGCACAGACAGCCATAGAACCTACCTCATATTACGCTGCTGCTACTAATGAGTATACACATGTCATATTCAACAGCAATGACATTGCCTGGGCTGGAAGGTTCCCAATACATTACCAAAAAGTGAGAAGCTACAAGGAGGGAGAGAGAAGGAGAAGGAAAAGGGGGGCGGGAGGGAAAAGATATGACATTTATCATGACCTGGGGTTAGATGAAATAGATTGATCATGGTGGCGGGGTCTTCTAACAATTGGTATTCAGACATGAGTGCCACAGCAAAGCAAGCAACAGATGAAAGCTGCTATGTCTGTTCACTCATACCACATGCATCAGGGACACCGAAAATGTTGGTACCACAGGAAGTGCCCTTGTCAGAGGCTCAATGTTTAATTCATTTAGTTTTGTGCAGGATAAAAAGCACCTTCCAGGCACACACCGTAAATATAGAAAGGATGGAAAATGAGAGAACATGCACAAGCCGGCGCCAAGGAGTAATTTGCCTCAAAGAGCCATTTTTTGTCATCAAAGGGACAAGGTATGCAGAGAATAAGTGGCACGATGAAACTATGGAATGCAAAGCAGAAGCACTCCGGGGGCTATCTGAAGACACCTTCCAATGGATAAAAGAAGTGTGTGCCCCTATTTGGTCGCAACACATCACTAAGCTAACATGGATCACAGCACTGGAAAAGCCCATAAAAATACAGAAAGAAGTACCACATGAACTAAGCTTCCATGGGGAAGGGAAGGTGAACATGGGGGAGGCAAAGAAATGCACCAACACAGTAATAATACCTGACATGAGGAAAGGCACTGCAGCTCTCATGGACATGTACTGGATTTGCGGCAAACAAGCTTACCTGCATCTCCCTGCATCTTGGAAAGGTACTTGCGCCTTAGCCACCCTCCATAGAGCCCCGATGGTAATACCAGAAAGTCATGTCCAAGGAACAGCAGGAGAATCGGCAGGCAAATCGGCAGCAGGGCAATCGGCTGGGCCATCGACAGCGCCCCAACTAACAGTAACAGAACCTCCAGTTTATGAACTGTTGTCAGAGCATGAGTTGAAAACAAAGCTATCACGAAGTAAAAGATCATCCAACTATATCTCATCCGAATCTTCAAAACTGCTTGCTGAGATCCCGCAAAAGTACAAGCTTTTCTCATCTGCAGAGACATTCTTCGCATAGCTCCTAACTCCAGGGCTCCACGCACGAGAGAATGCCAAATGGTTACAAATAGTGCGCTGGAAGCTTATCCAACTGGTCAACGACACTGAAGAAGGATTCAACGTTATAAAAATATAGCTCCGTGCCTTGCGCCTAATGACAATGCAAAACAGATATGTTCTAGATCTCCTCACGGCGATGGACGGTGGTGTGTGCCGAAAAATAGGGGGGTCCTGTTGCACATTCGTGCCATCTGAAGATGCAGATAATGGGACACTCATCTGAAGATGCAGATAATGGGACACTCTCACATGTGATAACAGCAGTCCACAACCTAGGAGAAAGGATGAGAACAGAAGGTGGAGCAGAAGAAAGCACATGGTTTGATAACATGTTCAGCTGGATACCATCATGGGTGAATGTAATGATGAAAATACTCGTCCCCATCATCGTCTTTGTGCTCCTATTATTCTGCGTGCGCCAATTAGGACTCCGGTGTTGTGCAAAAAGTATGTCTACCTCAACTATGATGATGGTAACAATGGGCCGTCCGACAACGGTAGCAACCATGATAGATGCCCAAATACAAACAGGGGAACATAACACTCCACAATACAGGATGACTGCCATCTACAGGCAATATGGGGACAGGGTTGATAATTTATATCACACCACAATTAGAATTGCAATGGAATAACGAGGTATGGGTAGACCTGGACGGGGAAGGTGGGATATACTTAACATGCACTCCAGATGAATATGCAAGAAGAGGGAATAGCTTGAGAAGTGTTTGCAGAGCATGGATGCCAATAAAGGGTACCCCAGCCTGGGAAGAAGCAGTCGCTGAAGCTGAGTACTACCGAAGGGAGAATGAAAAGAATAAAGTGTCATAATTTGTTACTTTAGATGTAACGAAAGGGGGGAATGTGTGGGAGCAAGGGGCCATCAGGCCCCTTGCATCCTTTACTTCTCAGTACAGAACTCGGACCAAGTGCCTCCAGTAGTGGGTTCACCCCTTGCCCTTATGCAATGTTAATTTTGGTTGACTATCGCATAGATGGGACCACTGAGCAGGACACGGGGCACCCATTTTTGTACCCCCTTTCGACTCCATCTTGGCGACTAGGCCTCACTGCGATAGTACAAAAACGCTTCTCCTCCCTTTCTCGCAGCGGCCAGGCGTGCAGGGCACATGGCCCCCACCCTCGTTCTCACTCTGACTGGAAAACTCTGCGATTCCATTCTCACACTGAAGCATTTGAAACTAATAAATGTAACACATCACTCTTCCTCTGAGATCACTGTCCTGCATGTGAACCAGCATGAATTAAGCACATAGCTCGTTCATCTCCACAAACGTGTCCTTGCCCTCGCACCCTCGCCAGTGGAAACTGCCATTGTGACCCTGTGTCCCTGCAAGATATTCCTTTCATGTGCCAGACCACTGACCATGCCATGATGCCCACCCAGAAGATCCCCAACTAACATTAGGCCCCTGCTGCAGTACATCGTTGCCTACCATTAACAAATGCCACATAGACCCACACTTCTTCTTGTGAGCATAGACCCACACTTCAACCAGTGTATTATAGTGGTCAAGACCCTTAACCTAAGGCCTGTATAATCCAATGTTATTGATAGTATAGATATATTTGTGACTTTTATAGAGACATGATAAACTACTGAAAGACATTGAACAATTGTTATTTAGTGCATGCATTTTTAAGAATATATTATGTTAGCTTAGATAGTGACCACCCTGCTTCACAGCGACCCGACCTTCACCCATTCGGAGCTCAGATGTCTGACGTCCATCCTCCTGCCAACCAAGCAACCAACCCGGAGGAAGAGATGCCACGCACACCTAAGGCACCACACACACTGACCAATCCGGGACCAACATAGTATTATTATATGTTAGTTGCGTCACTTCGCTTATAAAAATGTATTGTAACGTTAATTATGTCAGAGCGCTCTCAGAGATCTTTTGAATGCCATTCATTAGATAAACCTTGCCTTGAACTCTCGCAGCCTGCTCTCTTTGCCTTATTCCCCATCCGGGGTGTGTCTGTTTTATTCGTTTGCACGTGTAAGACGGGGAGGGCACAAACACCTTCCTTTGACACTATCCAAGTACTCTTGGCAACGTTAATCTCGAACTGTTCTAAATGTGTGATCCTCGACAACAGAGCCCTGCTCCATTTGACACTGGCACAGGCCTATTGACCTTATCTGTCTCTTGGAATATGTCCTGTGATTCCTGTGCCTTGACAAGTATTGCCTATGATTTTTATCCCCTATTCCCTGGTTTTAATTCAATGTGCTAAGTGTGTTTGACTACGGTTACATTTCTTCCCGCGGGTACGCTTTTCTTTTGTAAAACCGAACTGTCATTACTGTCAAAAAGTGAGCGCTGCTTAACCCACGGTAACGTCTTTTGTTTCACAACACTGGTCTGTTAAATCCTAATGTACTTACCTTGAATTGACCTGAACCAAAGGAATTGGTTGTGTGTGGTATATTTTAGAGTGTGGTTTTGTTTAATAGAAGTGAAGTGTTTTGTGAACAGATGGTTTAAAAATAAATGTACTTATAGTTTTTAACCAGAAACCGTGAGTCAGTGGGCCTCATTACGATTTTGGAGGTAAGTTCTGGTACTTACCGGCATGGCGGAAAGAACGAGACCAATCTGGTCACAGACCGCTAATTGCGGCCTATTACGACCTTGCGGGCACGAGCTTTCCGCCATGCCGGTAAAGCACCTAGCTGCATGCCGCTAAATGGCCCATAAAACCCCCTACCGGCATGCTGCGAGACGTACTTAACACCACCGCCACGGGAGCAGCGACGCCTGTAAATAACGGTGACTGTAATTTACGGATACCGTAAATTACGGTCACCGTAAAATAATGAACCGGAAATATCGTCATCGCACAGGAACGGGAAGGAGCGCGGCGGCCATCTTTGAAAACACAATCCATTGCCATCATCATCAGGCGGCACCCTTGGGAGCAATCTAAAGTTAGGAAAAGGCCTGCACACCCGGTAGTAATGCCAAAAGCACCAAAAAAGTCAGCGGACAGGCTCCGCAAACAGCGATTTAGCCTCGAAGAGCTACAGGCCATGGTCGACACCCTGGAGGAGCACGCTGACGTCGTGTTCAGCGGCGACATGTCCCGGGAGGCGGTGTTCTGCAAAAAAAACATCTGGGCGTAACTCACCCAAAGGGTGAGCGCAGTAGGCACCACCCCCCGCGACTGCCGCAAGCGGTGGGATGACTTACGGATGAGGGCGCGGGGCCTCCTCTCTGCCAACCGGAGTCAGGCACAGCAGAGCGGAGGGCGCCCAAGTTCCCCAATGAGACTGGAGCCATGGGAGGAGACATGCGCTGCACTGATTGGCACCACATCCATAGAGGGCGTCGGTGAAATGGAGTGTGGGGCACCATCGTCTGCAGATGGAGGTGAGTGTCCAAAGTGAACACCGCCAATGGCAATTACATGATAAACACACACCCAAGGGCCGTCCAAAGCACCTTGTCATGGTGCCATCCCCCATCCAAATCATGCTGAGCCAACTGCCACCCAAGCAAGTGCCAAGTGCAAGTACATAACGCACATCACACATAGTACACAAACTGGCACAACCCATGATGCATGCCGTGCAGATGGGTTGGCAGTGTTCGAGTCAGACTGCACAGTACCAGGCCAGGATGAGTGTCTCCGACACCTGCGTACATATCAGACACATGTTGCAATGCCCAAAAGGCCACAAACCCCAAATGATTGAAATGTGAATGCAGCCATTAGTAATTAGCGTCTCAAACAATCACTCATGCCATCCTTTTCTTCTACCCCCACAGGCACTGAGCATTAGAGCGAGGAGTCCGAGACGAGCCGTCCCACCACCTCCAAGGGCAAAGGCAGGGTCCGCCGCATACCAGCCCGGACAAAAACACCCACCCCGGCTACCCAAAGGTCTATGGAGGATGCACCACCCCATCCCTTCCCGCATCGGCACCTGCCACAATGCCCACCCCAAGGTCAGAGGAGTGGAGCATTGCTGGGGAGGTGGCAGCCACGGCCCCCCTGGTAAATGTGGACAGCCCCTTGTCCATCTGTGGGGCATCTGAGGAGGACTTCTACCCCCACTGTCCACACCCCAGCAATGTCCCCCAGGTGTCGTGCAGTGACTAAGGGGAGCCGAACACACCTGGCCGAAGTGCACGTGGTGATGCACAGGGAGATGCCGATCCCGGGCCCAGTTCCCTAGTCGAGGACCCAATCCCCTGCAGGGATGAAAGACCACCACTGGATGCATTTCGTTTGCCACAGCTCACTGCCCTCATCACTGTGGCGATGGAAGAGAACCACCAGGGCAGGGTTGAGTGGCTAGACAAACTCAGGGCAATGTGTCAGGTGGTCACGGAGCGCACAAACCGGTTATGCGACGTCCTTGGACGCATTGCAGATGCCCTTGAGGCTGCGCATCCCAATCAGTCGCCTCAGCAGAAGGACACCCACTCATCCAGTCGCACCACCCCGGCAAGGCCACCGCGACGCACTCTGCGTTCTCAGCGGCGCCGGTACATGCCCCCCCTGGGCCCCGGGAGCGGGGAGTAGTCGGCATTGCTGCCCCATGTGGCCTTGATGGACAACATGGGACTACTGTTGTGGAGTTGGGGGGGAGGCGGGTGGGGGGGTGAGGGTTTGTTGTGGAGTTGGGGGGGAGGGGGGGTGAGGGTGTCTTGTGGTGTTGGGCAGGAGGGGGGTGGGGTGGTGCAGGGAATTTTCACACTTATGCTTTTGAATCAACAATACACCGTTGGATTTGCAAAGTTAAACGTGTGGACATTCATCATTGTGCATGCGTATTATGATGTATGACAGTGCATGGTCTACAAGTATCCACACACCCAGTGCCCTGTGTGCCCATGTCATGGCACCCTCTGCTGACTTGTGTTTCAGTTTTGTTGTCCAATCAATGTTTGCCACACGACATGTCCCTCCTGTGCACCGGCTCAATGATGCTGCCTTGCCCCTTCCTCCTCCTCCTTCACTCCAACTTCATCTGGTGTTAGTCCCATGTCAGGGGACAGGGCCACGTCCCAAGGGATGCACAATTTTGTACAGCATCACACATGACATGGGGCTCTTGGACACCTACTCATTGCAGTAGCTGGGTCCCCCACCGTAACAGCTTAGGCAACTAATATGTGCACTGTAAAGCCAAGTGGCTGCTTCATCTGCACGCATGCACGGGTATGGGCAGTATTGTAGGCCTCCTTGGGCCTGTTCTGTGGGTTTGTGACAGGGGTCCTGTACCATGGTGTCAAGGGACAGCCACCAACACCTGCATGTGTAGCCAATGAAGGTAAGTGTCTTGACTGTCATGGTGGAGTACTGGACTTGTCTTACATGGTAGCAGGTCATTGATGCCCATACACACATGTCCATGGATGCATTTACCCCATTCATGGCGCCAATATGTGTCCTGTGCAGTGGGATGCTGTAGGGGGGAGGGTCTTCCAGATGGTCTATGAACAATGGCACGCACATCTCGTGGTACGTGCTTCATTTATGCATGCAGCAGTCTTGAGGTTAGATCCATGAATTGCAGTGTACTGTGTGATTCCGTAGTTGGGTGTGTTGGCTGTAGTCAGTGGCATATCCATCATACTGCTCTTATCCGTACTATGGTGACAAAGTCAGACGACTCAACATGCAGACAGGCACGTCATCCTGCATGTTGCCCCATGCGGCAGGGTAGCATGAGGTTCATCTGGCCCATTGAGTCATGATTTGGTCCTGGATGTCGGGCCCACCCATGTGTGATGGTGTTGCTTGCGTTGCATTCCGTCTGCACGTTGGTGGAGTGGTATTGCTTGCCGTTGCGATACGCCACCTGCATGCCATGCGGGTCTGGCAAATCCACGTGGGTGCAGTCAGGGGCACCCATGCAATTTGACATGCCTGCCAATGCATTGGGTGAAACATTTGTGTCATATTATCTCCTGGGTAGTCCGTGGTAGGGATTTGTAGTCCCTTGTGCGCTTGTGGACGTGATGCAACACTTGGTTCTGCATCCGTGAAATGGATGGTTGTGATATGCCATGCATGGGCCCCACTGTGTGCTGGTAGGTGCCTGTGGCATGGATGTGGGGCACAGGCACCACCTCCAGTTGAGCAGGGATAGCGGTGTGTATTTGTATGATGCTCACTTATCTCTCGTAATTAATCAGGGCAACTATGGTGGTGATGGTGGCACAGTCAAGCTGGTAGAGGGGGAGTATCTGCTCAGGGGTTTGCTTGAGGGACCGGACCTGATGCATGGGAGTGGGGGCTGCTGGGGTGGTGACGGTGGCTGCACTGGTGCTGCATGCTGGGCCTGTCTCACCCTCCTTCTCCTCCTGTGTTTCCTCTGTGGTGGGGCCTGGTGTTGTTTTTGTAGTTGTGGCCTTGCAAGCAGGGCCTCCTGCTTCATGTACTGCTACCACTATTGGTATCATCTTGGTGTGGCAGGGGGTGTGGTGTGTGGGTGTGATCCTTTTCTGCTGTGGCGAACTCCATTGTCTACACCTGTGCTGATTGTGTGGACATGTGGCTCTGGGAACCACTGCTCAGGATTCTTTACACCTTCTCTGAGATGCCTGTATGTACTCCATGCCGGTAAGGTACTTTACGGCCTTAAGGAGGCCGTTATTTACGTGTCCGCGTTACATGTGATCAGCTCCGGTTTACGCCATGCCGCTAATATGTCGCGCGCGTGACCCAAGACCGCTATTTACTGCATCGTACTTTACGGTACCGTAAATAGCGGTCTGGTTGGTCGGAATAGCCTGTAGTGGTAAGCGATGCCGGTAATCCTTTACCGGCATCGTTTTACCCTTACCTCCAACCTCGTAATGACCCCCAGTGTTTAAGTCACAGTAATTGTAGTCCTTTGTGTAATCCCTATTACTGCTCATTTGCTCTTAAGATAAGTATGGCTGCTCCGCTACTGCTACCACTATAACTGTATAGTACAGGCTTGTACCAAAGGTGAAATTCTACTGCCACTTGTAGACTTAATTGTCTGTAGTGTTCCCTATGGGTACTCCAGAGGATTCTGCCTAACACGCGCCACCACCTTATCGCTCGATAGAACTCCTCGTCGATCACGATCCTGTCGTTGAAGCTTCCAGACAGCTGGATCCAACGGGAGTCCAAGAATTCCTAGAGCAGTCGCATCCGCAACCTGTAGAGGCGGATCAGGAAGATACATGATGACATCATGCCGAGCAGTGACTTGATGGTCCTCACCATGGCGATCTTCATTGCTAACAGCCATTGGGCTTCATTCTGAGGTTGGAGGTAGTCATGGCGCTAATACCGGTACCGCGTCCGCCCTCGTTCAATGGGGACTTACCGGTGTAGTCGGACCTCTGCGGGACCGGTAAGTCCCCACTGAAAAAGCCATTCCCCATTCCCATTTCAGCCCCCATAGGGCTCAATGGGAAGGCGCTAATAACGGTACCGCAAATTGTGGTACCGTTATTAGCTCTGAAGTCCTTTAACGGGCCCCGTCCATAACACCTGGTAAAACCAGGTGTTAAGGAAGGGACCCACTAAAGGAAGGGACCTCGGAATAGGGCGCAAAGGGATTACCGGCAGCGATGTCCTTAACGGTGCCCGGTACCCCTTTGCGCCCACCTCGTAATGAGGCCCACCGAGTCTTCGTAGATCGAGAATGGGCCTCCAGCCCACGGTCTTCTTTCTTATCAGACAGTAGCTTGAGTAAACTCTGGAGCCCCTGAGTCACTTGGGAACCAGCTCTATAGTCCCTTTTCTTAACATGGCCCGAACCTCCAGCAGCAGCTAAGGCTTGTGGTGTTCTTGCCGGGACACAAGTGGTATTCGCTGACACTTTTGCTGAAACTCCAAAGTGTGTCTGTGGGCGAGTGTCCACATTGATCGGTGGAGATGTTTTCCCACATGCTGATGAAGTTTGCCAGCCGACCTCGTACCGGGGTGCAGGGGTGGGGACCCGACGTCCGGCTGGTTCAGTCCTGCTTGGAGGCTGGTGCGCTGCCTTGGGAGCCTTGACGACAACGGCGGCCAACTTCGAAGGCCTTGGGACGCCTCTGTAGGCTTCCTGGGTAGTGGAACGGGAGGGTTGGCGGTAAGAGGATGATCCACCACCGAAACTCTTTGAAGATCTACCCAACTTCCCTTCTAAGGATTGAAAGGATGGTGCTGTTGCAGAGTGCCAAAGGTATGTGCCGTCTCTATGTCGGTCTTGATGGCCAGAAGAGATTCATCGACGGCCTTGCCAAAAAGATTGTTTCTGTTGAACGGCATGTCCAGGACACTCATCTGGACATCCTGTCTGAAGTTGGTGGCCTTCAGCCAGCCACGACGACAGAGGCAAACCCTGTTTCCCACCTGGCGGAACCCTGTGTCCGCAATGTCCAGGGCCACGGTGATGGTGTGGTCCGACGCCACTTCGCCTTCCTGAAGGATCTCCATAGCCTCTACCCGCTTGTCCTCGGGGAGGAAATCCAGGATCTGAGCTATCTTGTACCATAGCTCCCGGTCCTATCTGGCCAGGATCGCTAAGGCATTGGCCGCCTTGACCATTGTCGCTGCTGAGTAAATGACCTTCCATCCCACAGTGTTAAATTTCCTAGTCGCAGCAGAGACCACCAAGTCCGGTGATGGTTGTGACCAACATTTGGGTGCAGATTCCGGCACCTGGTATTTCTTTTCTAGCCAGTCCTTCATCCCAGATGTCGTCCTGGAGTTGTACCAACAGAATGGCCTTCCTTTTTGCCTCCCGCCGCTGATGCAGGAAGCCCTCCTTCTCTTCCATGGTGAGCTGGAAGAAAGCGCTGAAGCCTGGGCGATGGAGTCGAAGGATACGATTTCGTCTGGCGGAGAAGCTCTCGGAGGTGGAGAGATTCCGCTGTCGTCAGTGTCCGTCGTCGATGTGTCCATCCCCATATCCCTAGGGGTGGGGCAGTGATGGTTGGAGTGGAGGCATAGGGCGTCTCCTCCTTTTCTTTGGCAGTGGTGGTGGCCCCGGTGTCAACGGGGTTGTCACCGGTGGTGTCGCTGGCATCCTCTAATGAATCTCCAACACCAGTGTGTGCAGGTTCAAGAGAATATCATGCGACAGATCTCTGGGAGGTGCATGGGGAACAGGGTCGCTGGGTCCAGCTCCTATGTCGTCGCCCCCGCCTCCGGCCGGCATCTCCTCGACGTTCATTACACCACCTCCTCCGGGATGGTGTGGACGGAAACTATGTCTTCCTCGTCGGACGAAGAAATATCTGTGCCCTGGAGCTCTTGCATGCCCTCCGTCCTCCTTCTTTGGGTCCTGAGGGGTCGGCATCAGGCTAAGGTGCGGTCCGGCATCCTCTTTTAAAGAGTCTTCTACACTGGTTTGGACGAAGCCTCCTGCCTGGGAGGAAGGGCCACTCTGACCACCACCGGGGTACCCTGGACTGGGTCAGCCCCCTTTGCCTTTGAGAGGGCGACAGCAACCATCTCAAAAGAAGAGGACGATTTGGCCTGGATCACTTAAGGCCTAAACTGGCAGGTGGGACACCTTATCCTGCTTGGTCTTCTCTGGCTTCTCAGGCAGCTTCCCTGGGGTAGCTGACTCTTTCTTCGACGAAGAGCTGGAGCGATGGCTGGAGTTTGAGGCCGATGGAGACAATGAACGCGCCCGACCGTCGCGGGACCCGCTTGTGCAGCGACCGCAACAGAAGTGGACTTGCGGCACTTGGCCTTGTCTTGGGCCCCTATGGATGGAGCGTCCTAAAAGGACTTAGAAGCCCGCTCTGGCTGGCTGGATATGGAGGAGGCATGCCCCTGTGAACCACATGGGGTAGAGGCCCTGACTTTGAGCCACGCCGCCAGACGGACATGCTGATCCTTCATTGTGCGCTTGGAAAAGCCACAGCCGGTCTCGCAATATTCCTCCTTGGGCGTTGCGAGAAGACAATAAAAGCACTGGGAATGCTTGTCGTCCGTGAAAACATCCCGGAAATGGCAGCTGGTGCAGAGCTTGAAGAGGGAACCACCGTCCTTCTCCTCCAACATGATCAGGCGCGGTACAGGCCTAATGGCCTTCTGGATACTTCCAAGAAGAAAAAACACTAGACGATTCAACCCCGGAGAGGTGATTAAAGATGCCGAAAAACGGGTCCCAGTCGGATGAACAAATGGAGCATATGGGCTCGATTGAACAAAAATAGGGGGTTCCTACCAAAAAAGCACCAAAAACGCAAAAAGCTTTGAGAGCGAAACACGAGGACTCCCAACACTTGAACATGCAGTCAAAATCTGAAGATGGCCGCCAGAGGAGGGGCTTAGGGAGAGGGCAATCATTGGCTGGGGGCAGTATGTACCCAGAGCTCAGTGATTGGTTTATAGGAGAAAGACAGTTTATAAACAAAAGTGAAACTGTTTTTTCTTTTACGGAGGATTCCCACCCTGACGACGGGAAATATTCATGAGCATGTGAATCCATGCCAGACCCCATGCTGGAGAAGGGAGAGTGGCTCAACCTGAAAAATTACCATCTGAGAGCGAGAGAGTATACAAGTCCCCATACAAGAAAAGGGAGAGTGGCTGAGCCCTGCAATGTACCATCTGATAGCAAGAGTATACAAATCCCTATACAAGAAAAGGGAGAGCGGCTGAACCATTCAATTAACATCTGATAGGGAGAGTATACAAGCCCCTAAACAAGAAAAGGGAGAGCGGCTGAACCATTCAAACTTCCATCGGATTGAAGAGAGTATACGAGTCCCTATACAAGGAAAGGGAGAACGCTTGAAAAATGCCATGAACCATGTAATATGTTAATGTTAAAGGATATTTATACCGCACACTATCACCACCCGAGTGGTCCCCTTGCGCTCTGGCGGATCTGAAAAGGAAAGAGGTTGGGGTGGGTTAGTAGAGTTGAGTGGGAAAAGAGCAAGAGAGCTGTGATGTGCTATTGGCAGCCTCAGACAGTTAACGCTGTTCGCTGAGCTTAAGTGTGCTTTTCGGTTGGTAGCCATTATGTGTTGTTATGCGAGGCTATGGGCCTCATTACGAATACGGCGGTAGGGGGGTTAACGGCACCAGTAAGGATGCCAGTGCCGTTAACCCCCTACCGCCACATTCCAAGGTCCCTTAGCGGAAAACGCTAAGGGACCATGGAGCTAATAACGGGCCCGCTATTTGCGGGCCCGTTATTAGCTCCTTCCCCATTCCCATTGAGCCCTATGGGGGCTCGAATGGGGAACGGTTTTCAGAATGGGGACTTACCGGGTCCTCCAAGGTTGGAATGACCCGGTAATAACCAATTCCGACTACCCGGACCCGGACACAACTTTGAAGGTAGCCAGGGTGCTATTAGCACCATGGCTACCTCCAAGGTCGTAATGAAATTGGATGTGTGTTATGTTTTGTTGTTGTGATGTAGTGAAGTGTGTGCGGTTTGTAGTGCTTTGGCGGTGTGGTTGTGAAGAATGTGAGAGGTGTACGCAGACGGGTGTGATTGTTTAGTGGGGTTGGTTAGTGGCATCGGTATTTAGAAGAGGAGCATTCCAATCTTTACAATTCTGTCTAGATGTGATGCAATGCTAATCTTCGTAGTTCTATCCAGATGGGACGCAGGTTAATATTAACATCTCTATCTCAATGTAGTGCACGCTACTATTCACACCTCTGTCTCAATGTGGTGCAGGCCAATAATCACACCTCCCTCTCAATGTGGCGCAGAATAATATTCACAGTTCTATCTCAATCTTGCGCATGCTAATATTCATCCTATCTCAATGTGGCACCGGTCAATAATCACAGTTCTCTCTCAATGTGGTGCAGGCTAACATCCATCCTTCCATCCCAACGTGGTGCAGGCCAATAACCACAGCTCTATCCCAATGTGGTGCAGGCTAACATCCATCCTTCCATCCCAACGTGGTGCAGGCCAATAATCACAGTTCTATCCCAATGTGGCGCAGAATAATATTCACAGTTCTATCTCCATCTAGTGCAGGCCAATATTCATCCCTCTATCCCAAAGTGGCGCAGGCCAATAACCACAGCTCTATCCCAAAGTGGCGCAGGCCAATAACCACAGCTCTATCCCAAAGTGGTGCAGGCCAATATTCATCCCTCTATCCCAAAGTGGTGCAGGCCAATAACCACAGCTCTATCCCAATGTGGTGCAGGCCAATAACCACAGCTCTATCCCAATGTGGTGCAGGCCAATAACCACAGCTCTATCCCAATGTGGTGCAGGCCAATAACCACAGCTCTATCCCAATGTGGTGCAGGCTAACATCCATCCTTCCATCCCAAAGTGGTGCAGGCCAATAATCACAGTTCTATCCCAATGTGGCGCAGAATAATATTCACAGTTCTATCTCCATCTAGTGCAGGCCAATATTCATCCCTCTATCCCAAAGTGGCGCAGGCCAATAACCACAGCTCTATCCCAAAGTGGCGCAGGCCAATAACCACAGCTCTATCCCAAAGTGGCGCAGGCCAATAACCACAGCTCTATCCCAAAGTGGCGCAGGCCAATAACCACAGCTCTATCCCAAAGTGGTGCAGGCCAATATTCATCCCTCTATCCCAATGTGGTGCAGGCCAATAACCACAGCTCTATCCCAATGTGGTGCAGGCCAATAACCACAGCTCTATCCCAATGTGGTGCAGGCCAATAACCACAGCTCTATCCCAATGTGGTGCAGGCCAATAACCACAGCTCTATCCCAATGTGGTGCAGGCCAATAACCACAGCTCTATCCCAATGTGGTGCAGGCCAATAACCACAGCTCTATCCCAATGTGGTGCAGGCCAATAACCACAGCTCTATCCCAATGTGATGCAGGCCAATAACCACAGCTCTATCCCAATGTGGTGCAGGCCAATAACCACAGCTCTACCCCAATGTGGTGCAGGCCAATAACCACAGCTCTACCCCAATGTGGTGCAGGCCAATAACCACAGCTCTATCCCAATGTGGTGCAGGCCAATAACCACAGCTCTATCCCAATGTGGTGCAGGCCAATAACCACAGCTCTATCCCAATGTGGTGCAGGCCAATAACCACAGCTCTACCCCAATGTGGTGCAGGCCAATAACCACAGCTCTATCCCAATGTGGTGCGGGCCAATAACCACAGCTCTATCCCAATGTGGTGCAGGCTAATTACAGTCCTCTCTTATTTATTGCATTTGATTAGACGCCCAAACCCTTCACATCTTAATCTTACAACTTAGTTCTTGTAGCGGTACAAGCTTTGGTTGCAGCAAAGTTATTTTACATTATAGTTACAATTAGGAATTACATCATCTTGGTACAAGCAGCATAGTTTTGTGGTTGTTGTTAGAGTTAGCTTGGGTGGCTAGTATTTATTAAACAGTCATGTTTTTAGTTGCTTTCTGAACTTTTTTAAGGAGGTCTCATTGGTGAGGATGGGGGAGCGAGTTCCAGACACCCGGGGCTGCTATGGGGAAGCTGGAGTTGCCTGCTCTGGAGGCGGTAAAGCGTGGGATGTGGAGGTGTGTACTGTTGCTAGATCTAAGTGGTCTCATTGTGGTTTTGCGGGATATGCTTTGAATAAGGTAGGTGGGGGCTGATTCAGAGATGCATTTGTGGGTAATGGCGAGTGTTTTGTGGAGAATTCTCGCTTGTACTGGTAGCCAGTGTGCATCTCTTCGGTATTGGGAGATGTGTTCTCTTCTCTTTATAACAAGGGCAGCTCTAAGGGCTTTATTTTGCAGAAGTTGTAGTTTGGCTAGGTTTCTTTTTGAGGTGCCTAGCAGTAGGATATTGCAATAGTCTAGATTTGTGAGGATTAGGGCTCTGGCGAGTGCCAGGCAGTTTTTGGTGGAAAGGAAGGGTTTGCTTAATGTAATGAGTTTAACTGTGTATGCAGTGGAGGAGGCGAGAGCGCCAATATGGTTTTTCATAGAGAGATTGGAGTCAAGGTGAACTCCTAGAGTTTTGACTTTGTGTGAGATGGTGATGGGGGTGTCGTTTATCAGTATGGAGGTGTAGTCAGGCGAAGGTTTACTGAGCTTGGCTGGGGAGCCGACTATGAGGATCTCCGTTTAGGCAGAGACTGTTATACGCCATCCAATTTTGGATGAGGGAGTAGATTTTATTGATGCAGGCAGTGTCCTGTTCTAGTTTACCTGAGATGGGGATAAGTGTTTGCGTATCGTCAGCAAAATGTGTGTAGATTACTCCAATGGCATCTAGTGCTGCAAAAAGTAACTTTGTATATGCATTGTATAACAGTGGGGAGAGGCAGGACCCTTGTGGTACTCCCAAAGGTACCAGGATAGGATCGGCTGTTTCTTGAGGTACGGTCTGAAAGGAAGGATTTTATCCAAGTTGTGGCTTTCTTTGAGAAGTGGAAGTTAGTGAAGAGGGTGCTGCATAATTTGCCCTGGTCGACTAAATCGAACGCAGAGGAGAGATCTAGTAGTAATAGAATGCCCAGCTTACCAGAGGTCCTGATGGAGTCCATCTGTTTTTTTAATCCAGGACAGCTGTCTCAGTGCTGTGGCTCAGACGGAATCCCGATTGTCTGTCGCCTAATAGATGACGCTGTTCTAAGTGGGTTTGCGCTTGGGAGTAGGCTATTTTAGCAATGATTTTAAGGAGGAAGGGTACTGTTGTAATGGGCCTATTGTTGGTAGAATCGGTGGGATTAAGTGTGGTTTTTTTTAGTAGGGGTGTGACCCAGGCTGATTTAATGGATACTGGTATGGTGCTGGATTTGAAGGATTCATTGACAAATTTGCTGATGATGGGTGCTAAAGTGGCAGCGCAGTCTTTGCTTTCGCAGGGAAGTTGTCGCCTTGAGAATTTGATGGCTTAAGGGAGGCTATCGTTTTAAGGACTTGGTCGTTGGTGACTCGTTTAAAGTGGAATTCAGGTATATCAGGTTTAAGGCATACATCATGTAGAAGCGATGGAGTATTGATAGGCTTGAGGAGCTTTTTTTTTTTTTTTTGAAAATCAATTTTATTAAGTTTCCTTGGTGCATAACGAGGTTACATTCTTGCATTGCATTTATTAATGTGAGTTAACATAAAGAGAAAACCAGACGAAACACACCCCATGCCCCCCCCCTCCCTCTCCCTCCCCCCACCCCCCTTCAGTTCGCGCTTACATAGCCTTGATAAACACTTGCACAACGGGCTCTCTTAATGATGGAGGCGTCAATACAATATGCGTGTGGCACGCCAAAGTCATATGGGCCAAACGAGTTCAGTTCTCAGCCGGGTCCTTGGCCCATGGTCCAACATCCGTGGGGAGGAGGGGAATCCCTCGGCTCAGTCCTCAGGACCTAGACCACTCGGCCGTACTTATCAAAGAAGGGGAGCCAAATTTCCTCGATACTGGACTTAGACTCATCGAGCAGGTGTGTGAGGAACTCCATGTCGTAGATGGCCCTTACTTTGGTCACCCAGGTTTTTTCCCCTGGCATTCTCGGGTGTTTCCATTTCTGCGCTAGACAGCATCTAGCTGCTACCAGCATCACCTGGAGCATGTGATCATGAGTGTTACCCCGGTCCTCTTCGTTACTAATCCCGAAGAGGAAGAGCCACGGGCAGGATACTCGTTCTATCCCATCTACCCCTTTAATCCAGGTCCGCACCTTGTCCCAGTATTTCTGGACCACTGGGCATCCCCACCACATGTGGATATAGTCACCTCTCTCTGTCCTACATTTCCAACAGTGTGGGTCATATCCTGGACGCATTTTGGCTATTCTTTGCGGGGGGTAGTGCCATCTATGTAATATCTTGAGGGCCTGATGGCGATATTGGAGGGAGGATGTGGATCGATTGGCCCGTCTACAAATCTCTGTCCATCTCTCGTCATCAATTTCCTCGCCCAGGTCCCTACCCCATTGTATACGTGCTGGTGGCGGGTCTCGGGGGATGGAGAACAGAAAGAGCTTGTATAGGCGGGAGATTATCCCCTTGGAGCCCCTTGCGGTCAGAAGGTGTTTTTCAAAGTCTGTGAGTTCCCTCCTGAGGGTATCACCCCAAGATGGTTCCGTGAGGGCACCCTTAAGCTGAAGATATCGGAACGGGGAAAGCGTGCCTATTCCCAGGGCTTCCTCAAGGTCCTTCAAGGGGAGGAAGGAGCCCCCCACCCACAACTGGCCGGTCCTACTAAGGCCCGCCTCGAACCATGTCTGGTAGGCTGCTGGTTCCGCTATTTTGGCCAGGAAAGGAGGGGCCCAAATGCAGCTCAAAGGGGAGGGCCATGTCGTGAGCCATCTATAGTAACCTCCCTCTCTCCACAGGGACCACAGTACTCTTAGAATCGGGTGGTTCAAGACTGATCTGGGGATCGTTCTCCTTGGGACCCAGAGCCATTCCTCTAGTGTGACGGGCGCCAGGGGCCTATTGTCCATGGCTACCCACTGTTTTTTCGGTCCCGGTGAGAAGTGATCGACCAGGATCCTCAACTGGGAAGCCCTATAATACGTCTCGAGATCAGGGTAGCCCACCCCTCCATCCTCCTTGGTCCTAGTCAGAACCTCGTATGAAATCCTGTGTTTTTTGCCCTGCCAGAGGAATCTAAGGAGGATGCGTTTTGTCTCGTCAAAAAAGGCCTTGGGGACTTGGACCGGGAGCATTTGAAAGAGAAACAGAAATTTTGGGAGGATAACCATTTTTATAAGGTTAAGGCGTGCCATCCATGAGAGACCCGTTCCCGCCCACCTTTCTATGTCTCTCCTGATTGCTGACCAGAGGGGGGGGAAGTTGGCCCCATACAGGTCCTCAAGGTTACGTGTGATTTGGACTCCCAAGTAACGGAACCCCTCATCGCTCCGCTTGAAGGGGAGACCCTCCACAAAGGTCACCTCCGTGTCTGGCAGGTTCCCACCCATGAATGCGACCGATTTGTCCAAATTAACCTTATACCCCGATAGTTCTCCATATCTTGCGAGGCCCTGCAGAACCCGAGGGATTGTTTGGGACGGTCTGGTGACATAGAGCAGGGCGTCATCCGCAAAGAGGCAGATCTTGCAGTGCATATCCCCCATCTGTACACCACTGATGTCCGCATCATTGCGGATCGAGATTGCCCACGGTTCCATCACCAATGCGTAGATTAACGGAGACAGGGGGCATCCCTGCCTCGTGCCACGTTCAAGGGGGAATTCCCTAGACTCAATCCCGTTAGCCACCACTCTGGCCGAGGGGGAGGAGTAGAGCGCGGATATCCATCCCAACCACCTTGGACCCATCCCCACCGACAAGAGAACCTCCCTCATGAAAGCCCAGCTGACCCTGTCAAAGGCCTTCTCCGCGTCAAGAGCCAGTAGGAGAGCGCCTTCATTCCTGGCCCCGGTCGTGGCCAATACATGGAGGGTCTTCCTTAAATTATCGGAACCCTGTCTATTGAGGACGAATCCCGCCTGATCAGGATGTATCAGGCGTGGGAGGGAGTTTTCCAATCTGGAGGCCAGGATCCTAGCAAAGATCTTGGCATCTAAGTTGAGAAGTGAAATGGGTCTGTAAGACCCACAAGCTGCCCGGTCTTTACCAGGTTTAGGTATGACGGTGATGAGGGCCTGTAGGAAAGTCGGGGGGATCGTGTCGTTCCCTCTGATTTGGTTGAACAATTTGGTCAGGGGCTTCACTAAGGTGGACTGGGTCTGTTTATAGAAATCCGCTGTGTAGCCGTCAAGGCCAGGAGCCTTTCCGGCCTTCAGTCTCTTGATGGCTCCCTCCACCTCCTCTTCTGAAATTTCCCCCTCGAGGGCCTCCAAGTCCTGGTCGGTCAGTTTGGGGAGGGGGTGTTCTGCCAGGTAGGAGGCAATGTCCTCCCGAGATTCGCCCGCTTGCCTAGAATAGAGTTTGCTGTAGTACTCAGCAAAGCATTCCGTCACTTCATGCCGGTTCCCATGAACCCTGCCCTCTTCGTCGGTCAACCGGGTAATCCCTCTCTCCACTCTACACCCCCTCGACCTCTGAGCCAGCAGAGTGCCTACCCTGTCGCCCTGTTCATAGTATCTCTGTTTGGTATATCGCATCCTCTTAACCACCTCCCCTATGAGAACCGTATGGAGCTCCTGTCTTTTGCCCTGCATCTCGTCCAATAGTGCCCTCCGGTTCACTCCCGGGACTCCCAGTCTGGCCCGCAAGATCTGCAGCTCCCCTCGGAGTCTGCTCTCGATCAGGCCCCTCTCTCTTTTACGCCTCGAGCCCTCCGCTATGAGGAGGCCTCTGAAGGTGGCCTTCCCCGCTTCCCATACCATGGACATGTCCGTCTCCCCCGTGTCATTTGTCTCGAAGTAGGCCAGCATTTCCTGCTTCATGAACTCACGGAATACTGGATCCCTAAGGAGCGTGTCGTTGCACCGCCATCGAGCCGATCTCGGGGCGATGGGCAGGGACCAGTTAGCTATAAGTAGTTCATGGTCCGACCACGTTATGGTCTCGACTTTTGGTTGGGTCATCGCCCCATCTCCCTCCTCTGAGGCCAACAGAAGGTCGATTCTGGTGTAGGTGCAGTGCGGGGGAGAAAAGAATGTGTAACCACCCTGGGCCGGGTACGCCTTGCGCCAAACATCTACCCAGTAGTGATCCTTCAAGAGGTTCTGCAAGGCCAGGTTATCCCTCGTGATCCCCTTGGGTACCCCACCTCTGGCGGACCACCAGTCCAGTTGGGGGTCGGCTATGAGATTAAAATCACCCCCGAGAATCATGGCCCCCTCGGCCCATTCATCCATGACACCAAAGATCCGTGTGAGGAATTCCACCTGGCCCGTGTTGGGCGCGTATACGGTGGCGAAAGTAACTCGCTGCCCCTCGCAAAGCCCCTTGACACCCAGAAATCGACCCCCAAACCCCCTCTTGGTTTCCACCCCCGTTAGTTGGAGAGCCCTTCCCAGGAGAATGCCCACCCCCTCCTTCTTCGAGGTCGGGTGTGAAGCCCAATAGTTGCTACCGATGTCTTTCCCCTTGATTCTGGATTCCCTCCCGCGCTTATAATGTGTTTCCTGTAGAAATAGGACCGTCAGGTGTTGTTTTCGGAACATATTGCCCGTGAGGGATCTTTTATTTTGAGAGTTTAGACCCTTGACATTTAACGTGCCCACCTTCCCTTCAATCGTTGTCATCATACCGTGTGCGTATTCCGAACCCCTCGTGGTGATTGAATTTTAGTGCCCCTTGCCAAGCGTGTTCTTGCGGTCTGAACTGAATTTCCCCCTGAGTCCCCAAAACTACCCCGTTATCCCCCCCATCCCCTCCCCCCTTGCAACTGACCCCCCTCCCCGTGTCTTCCCTCCCCCCTCCCCACCCTTGTACCCTGAGGCGTCCGTCCACTCTCCCCAACATGTGTTGGGGCTGGTCAACGAACCACCAAGGACTCCAACCCCAGCCCCGGGGTTTTCGTGTGTCTGGAGAGTCCCAGATCGCAAGTCCGATTCAGGTCGGCCCCTGCAGGCCTTCGGTGCACTTAACCGAGACAAAAACCAGAGACCCCGCCCGGGCCCTCAACCCACTACCAGAAACCCAAACGCGGGGCAACACAAATAAACAGTTAACTTTTTAACATAATGGTCTGCCGACCCAAAGTCCGGTGGGCCAAACGCGACACCGCCGCGGTGTCCGTTCAAGGCAGTTCGTGGGCCCGGGGCCTCCTGCGTCCGTACCCTGAATCGTCTCTCACCTCATGATTTTCTCTCCTTCCAATCGAACGTCATTTTCATGAGTCAGTGTGATTTTCCGGGTTCATCGACGGGTGTCTGGTTTTCCGAAACTTTCGGGCCCCCTTGACCTTAGATTTCCCACTGTGATTTCCTGGGCCGTCGGGACCCCTAGGGGGGTCCCGTGGTCCTCCCTCCTGGGCGCCCGAATGGCCCGCCTGGTCATTCACCAGATCGTCCGTGGCTCTTCGTATGTCCTCCTCCGACACCAGGTGGTGTTTCTCACCTAGCCACTCAAACTCCAAATAGAAGGGGTGACCCCACCGATATCGGACTCCTTTTCCCTGCAACCATCTTGTGAGTGTGCCGCATTTCCTCCTCATTGACAGGGTTAGGGCCGAGAGGTCTTGGAAGATGGATACCTTCGAATCACCGTACTGTATGGTGCCAAGATGTCTCGCCTTTTCCAGGATTCTGATCTTGTCCCTGTAGTAGTGCAGCCGAACCAGAACCGAGCGTGGGCCTCTGCCTCCCCCCCCCGCTCGGTGCACCCTGTCGAAGTTGGTCGCCCCCACGTCTTCCGTTCCCAGGGCGATCCTCACGATATCGTGCACTTTGCCTTCAAGTCCTTGTACGGATTCGCCCTCAGATTCCATCAGGCCAAAGATTCGAAGGTTGTTCCTCCTCTCCCTATTTTCCATGTCGTCAACCTTGAACCGAAGCTCTTCCTCGCGCCTTTCCATGTCTCGGAGTCTCATGTCCATTTGGGTTTCGAGAATTGTCGCCGAAAGTTGGTTATTCTCGACGCCCTCCACGCGGTCTTCTAAGGTGGCGACCTTGGTGGTGAGGTCGGCCAGTTTGGCCCCCATGTCTGTCCTCATACCTCGTATCTCCTCCAGAATCGTTTGGATGTTGTTCTGGATAGCCCCCAGATCCGGGGGTGGGACGGTGGGGCTACCGGCGGCCATGGTCCTTTCTTTGGGAACAAACTGGTATTTCAGCAAGTTCTCTCTCCAGTTCATGAGGGGTTCGTGTCGGCCAGTTTACGACGGGCGCCGCCTTTCTCCGGGTCAGGCCGGGCCTCGGGCACCAGAGGCGCCGGGCGTGCGTTCCCTGTGTGGGTGGACGGTTTTCTTCAAGTCGGAGGATGCCCAGGGGAGGAAGCGCCGCGGGCTCACCCTCTCGGGCCTATTCGTGGGCGGCGCGGCTCGTGCTGTCTCCTGCGCCACTCCGCGCCAGGTCGTGGGGGAGGGGCAGCCGATATCGCCTTGGTCCGTGTAACTCCGCACAGGAGCGTCGGATCGGAACCAAAGTTGGACCCAGGTGGGGGCCGCAGGCTTCCACGTCTTTTGGGGGGGGTCGCGTAGTATATGGGACCCTCGTTTCGCCGATAAATCGTGATTCACCCGGGGCTG
Source organism: Ambystoma mexicanum (assembly GCF_040938575.1). Classification (NCBI taxonomy): domain Eukaryota; kingdom Metazoa; phylum Chordata; class Amphibia; order Caudata; family Ambystomatidae; genus Ambystoma; species Ambystoma mexicanum. The sequence goes on along the minus strand of NC_090939.1, from coordinate 26,066,787 downwards.
GGTGCGGAGCTCGACGTTCAGGCGTCCATCCTGCCCGCGCCCCCTGGTGGCCTCTCGAGGAGCTTTTTTTGAGAAGCAATTTTGTTTTGGAGTGTGTTCACTTTGGAGGAAAGAGCATCCTGTATAGTGGTACACCACGCTTTGCTGATGGTCACGGGGCGGGTGGGTTGGATGGGGAATTCAAGTTCTTTAATAATGGTGAATAATCGGGGGGCGTGGCCTGCGAGCGCGGGATGGAGACGTGATCCCAGAGCGCTCTCATGGCCGCCCGAAATATCCTGGAAAATCCTTTGCTTCAGGAACTCGTTCAGATGAAATAAAGACATTTTTGTGCAGCGGAACCTGGCGACAGCAAATGACCAAGGTTTAGACCAAAAACGAGGCGCGGTGAACGAAATATCTGCATTGAAGAAACGAAGGGAAACCCCGCCGGCAAAGCAAGATGGCCGCCGCGTCGGAGAGTGGCTAGAGACACAGCGAAGGCCCCGAGTCCGATCCACTGAAGGAACCCGAGGGGGGGAGAATAACCCCCACCCACCCTGCGCCACTCCCTCGACAAGGGCCCGAGAAGCGACGGACCGACTAGAACGGAGTCACCGCGGACACAACCGCGCACACAAACAAACCGGGCGGACAACCTGGGCCACGTCCGGCGCGTCCGGTGCAATTGCAAGCTCGAGGACAAGGAGAGAATAACGGGAGGGTACCGTGTATTTCTTTGGTAAGCCGACGCCCTCACCGGACCACAGCTGCAGGCAGACCCGCAACGAGAGACTCTAGTGGGAGCGTATTGATACGCTGAAACGGACGTGCCATCGAACGCCGATGCTGGCCGGTGGTATCTCCCGGTGCCTTTGCCCTACTAACAAGCCAACAAAAGGGACGACCCACAGCAAGTAGGCGCTCCCCACACGTCGGGCTTCGAGCATAATCCACAAGCTCTTGAGACCCCGGGGAAGACGAAGATACAATCGACCAAGTAACAACACAACGGGTGTGAGGCAGGGGCGGCAGGGTAACGCGAGAAGGCCCTGACGACGCCGTGGGAGGATAAGACGCTTTACCCCTCACGTCCATAACCCTGAGGATCTCCCACATCATGGGGAAGGAAAGATTCAAGAAGAACGCAACGCAGAGCACCATGGATCAGTATGCAACAAACTCACAACCGGCACAAACCGCGGAGAACATTGAAACAAACACCACCCCCCCGATGGAAGAGACCCTCTCACTAAAAGACGTCATGGCGGCAATCGCCAACTCACGCTCTTCGGTGGAACAAAAAGTGGACGCTATCTCCACCGAGGTCTCATTTCTTCGCCAAGACCTCCAAAAATTGTCTTCTAGAACAGGAGAAGCAGAGCAGCGAATATCCAATGTGGAGGACGACATGGGGGGTGTGCACCAACAACTCACGCAATCACTAACCCGCCTGAAAACCTTAGAAGCCCGAGTGGAGGAGGGAGAGGGCAGGTCACGACGCAATAACATCCGCATTTTGGGCCTGCCGGAGCGCACAGAAGGCCCCAGTATGGAACTCTTTTTGGAGCAATGGCTAGCGGACCTGTTCGCCCCAAAGACCTTCTCGAATTTCTTCTCGGTGGAACGTGCGCACCGGGTACCCACCGGTCGACCAACTCCAGGAGCTCCCCCAAGAACGGTTATTGCAAAAATTCTCAATTACCGCGATAGAGATGCCATTTTACAGATGGCCAGGACACAAGGGACAGTAACATATAATGGCTCCAGGATCGCCTTTTTTCCGGATTACACCCGAGAAGTCCAGAGGGCCAGACAGTCCTTTGAACATCTGAAAAGGAAGCTGCACTCGATGAACGTGAAATACGGACTGTTGTTCCCGGCACAGTTGAAAATCCAACACGAAGGCAAGACAATCCACTTCACTGACCCACAGGAGGCATGGAGATGGGCCGAAACCCACATCGTGGGAGACTGGACCAGGACTGAGAGAAACCGGGGGGAAAGACCGAGACCAAGACCAAGGGAGAATGGACCTGCTCAATACCCCGCGCAGGGAAACCACGACGAACCAAATGGGGATCCCTGACCCAGAAAGAAGTTAACAGAGTCAATCGCAAAACCAAAGAACAGATGGAAACCGGGATAGAACGCATCAACCAACGGCCCAGTAGGTGGGCCATGGCGACATCCTCCTTATTTGAACAGTCACTAGAGTGAGGTCATAGCCGCCGCTGCACGAAGGATCAAACGCAACGTACTTAATCAGAAGCAACACAACAGACCACCGGCGACCACCACGCCCCCGACCCAAGGCTCCGGACACTTGAATCAGTAAGGAGTAGTGGGTCAGAGGGAAAGAAATAACAGTTTAAGTTTAAGTTAATCTGGCCGCATAGTTTTCTCTAGCGCCAGTAAAGTTCGGGCGACAGATACTTCATGTTGGGGAGGAGTATGGGGAGGGGGGACAGGGAGTTGTTATATGTTAAAATTTATCCGGGACACGACACCAAACCAATTCCCACCGAGAAGCTAAGATGCACCTCACACCCAATATCCACGCACCCGAAGGGCATGCCCACCGCATCCTTACACCCGCATACATCACATACATATCTGATACAACAATCTAGACCTGTAGACAGGAATGGCCACACAACAACATAACGGCGGCTCAGATGAAGAAACACATGCCCCAAGGGAACTTAATACTCGGCACAGAGCCTTAAAACTCCTCACATGGAATGTGAATGGCATGGGCTCAAGCATAAAACGCCGACTTATAATGCAATTCCTTAACAGGCGTTCTCCTGACATAGCTCTCCTTACAGAGACGCACCTGGCGGGCACGACCTGCCAATTTTTCCGCAGAACGAACTATCGCCAGGCGCATCACGCAGGGTACACGATGGGTTCCCGAGGAGTCCTGATTCTTTTACATAAGAGGCTCCCCTTTACACTGTCGGAAGTGAAACTAGACCCCGGGGGCCGTTTTGTGCTGGTTGAAGGCACCCTATGGGAGGAGAAGGTGGCCATCCTGGCAATATACTCCCCGCCGGGACTGGGGGATACTCTCCTAGGGGATGTCACGGCACTGATAGTACAACAACAGCCAGACTTATGGATCCTGGGAGGGGACTTCAATGATGTGATGTGCAATACACGGGACCGAACTCATATACGAAATCGAGACCCAAATAAACCCACCCGATTAGCGACCTTTGCAACAGCTCTGGGGCTGAGTGACGTATGGAGAGACCTCCACCCCTTAGATCAGGGGTTCTCCTTCCACTCAGGGGCTCATGGATCCCTGTCCAGATTGGATCACTTCTTCCTCCCGACCCCCGAAGCATATAGGGTTAAGACAGCGGAACTCCTTCCCCGCGGTATCTCTGACCATTCTCCCCTGGAATTAATGCTCCAGGTGGATAAACCACTGCCCCCCAAGACCTGGCGGTTAAATAGTTATTACCTGGGTCTGCCAGAGTTCGTGAAACACATCACGGAAAAATCCGACGAATTCTTCGAAATAAACACAGGCTCTGTAGAAAGCCCGGTGACGCTATGGGAATCCCATAAGGCGGTACTTAGAGGGGAAATAATGGCATGGACGTGTAATAAAAGGAAAGAACAAAACAAAAAAATCACGGAGGCGGAGGTAGCCGCAAAGGAATGGGAAACTAGATATGTCACCAGTCCCAGCCCCGAGGTCCACCGCTCCCTTATGAAAGCCAGAGCAACTCTTCATAACGCAGCGTTAGATAATGCAAAACAGGCACACAGAGAGACCAGGACCAGAGTTTATGAGTATGGTGACAAAGCCGGCAAACTACTGGCCTGGCTGGAACGCCGTGAGGAAGGGCACCGGCATGTCAGACAGATAACGGAGAACCCCAACACCCCCGCCAAAACAGACCCAGAAATAGCGGAGGCATTCGCCAACTTCTATGCCACACTTTACGCTGCCCCGACATTACCAATGGATCCGTCCCTGCTGGATGAGATCGCAATCCCACGCCTCTCGGAACAGCAAAAAACACATCTAGACAGAGAACTGGACGAAGTAGAGATCGCAGAGGCCATGTCCCAGTTACAATCTGGGAAGACACCAGGTCCTAACGGCTTTCCGGCCGAGACCTGGAAAAAACTAGGCAGTAACAAAATGGCGACCCCCCTTCGAGAACTATTCCTAGCAGCCAAAGACCTGGGCACCCTCCCGAGGGACCTACGAACAGCAAATATTGTGGTTATTCCGAAACAGGGTAAACCCCCTGACCAATGCACGTCATATCGACCCATATCGCTTATTAATAGTGAGGCGAAGATCCTTGCCAAGGCACTGGCCAATAGACTCCAACAGGCCATACCCACATTGGTCCACCCGGATCAATGCGGCTTTATGCCGCAGAGATCCACTAGAATGAATCTACGCAGGCTACATTTACTCTTGGAAAAAGCCCCGAGCATAGAAGCGCCACTAGCTCTCCTAGCTATTGATTTTGAGAAGGCTTTCGACTCGGTAGTGTGGGAAAGCTTATGGGCGGTGATGAGACGCATGAACATAGGTGAGGCTTTTCTCGGTTGGATACGGCTCCTATACGAAGCCCCAATGGCGACGGTTAGGGTAAATGGCTGGACCTCGAAAGCCTTCCCATTGGGCAGAGGCACCCGACAGGGATGCCCTCTTTCCCCCCTCCTATTTGCCCTGGCGATCGAACCACTGGCCCAATGGCTCAGACAAGTCACCACATGGTCTGGATTCCGATGGCCGGATGGAAGAGAGGACAAAGTGTCCCTTTACGCTGACGATCTACTACTTTACCTCAGCGATCCAGAGCACGCATGCCCAATCATAACCCAAATGCTGACGACTTTTGGGGAGTTCAGTGGACTAAGGGTCAACTGGGATAAATCGGTCCTGTTCCCGGTGAGGGGGGGGGACATGGCAATTCCCCGAGGCATCCCATACCGAGTAGAAAGGGAGGGCTTCCGTTATCTGGGCATATGGATCTCCGGGATCCTCTCGGAATATGTGACCCACAACCTGCACCCACTAGTAGATCGTTTCGCAGAGGACGTAAGACATTGGATGCTCCTCCCTCTTACGCTCATGGGCAGATCGGCCCTCTTTAAAATGATGGCGCTCCCGCGCTTTCTTTATGTGCTACAGAACGCCCCACTGACCATACCAAACTCAGAGTTCACTCAAATAGAACGCCTGGTTGGAAAACTGATATGGAAGGGCGGGCAGCCCCGAATTGCATTAACCACACTACAACGATCCATCTGGGAGGGGGGTATAGGTCTCCCACATCTAAGATCCTACTACTGGGCCTCTCAACTAAACGTAGTCAACGACCTCCTCCACGGAGATCCCGGACAACCACATATAAGAGCGGAGGAACCCATTACCCGGGGCAGCCCGCCACTGGAAATACTATACCAGACCCTAGCCAGGCCCCCCGCACAAACAATGTCCACCCATATCGCGACGGTATGGAGGCAGGCACATACCCACATAGGTTGGGGAAAACAAGTTACCATGGCACAACCACTCTGGCACAACCATAGGTTGAAGGAGGTGAGGAAGCTGAATGCATGGACCAGGTGGGTGGAGGCTGGGATATCCACAATAGGAGACATCGTTACGGATGGCTCAATCCTCCCATTCGAAACCCTGCAGCAAACATATGGATTGCCAGAAACAGAAAATTACCACTATTTGCAATTAACACACGCCATTGGTGCACATAGGCTAGAGCTTGACGAGCTAGCAGACTACACACCCCTGGAACGTAACCTCCTGGTACAACACATTCCTGCAAAAGTCACCACTACCCTGTATAAGGCGATTAATGCCTTTGCCACCCCGGAGCTGACTAGCCTTAAGAACAAATGGGAGCGTGACGTGGGGCCTATTGAACCAGAGAACTGGATCCAAATACTTATGCACCCACGCGAAATAGCAATTAATTCTAGGATCAGACTGGTACAACTAAAAATACTACATAGGGTGTACTACCCGCGAAAGGCCCTATTTAGCTGGGGAAGAGCAGAGGACCCCAACTGCCTGAAATGTGGAAGGGAGGAGGGCACTTTCATCCACCTCCTCTGGGGATGCTCTGAAATTAAGACTTTCTGGGAGCAATGCTGTCAACAACTCACAAAAGCCCTGGGGCGCACGATAACCCCAGAACCTGCTATAATGATATTGGGGGCCCCAGACGAGAGCATCTCGAACAGGTGGGAGGGTATCTTTCTTTCCAATGCAATGGGTTTAATAAAACGGGATATAGCACAAAAATGGGGAGCCCCGGAAAGCCCATCCGTGAATCAATGGTCGAATGAAATGGACATTTGCGCAGCACAGGAGCATAGAATATACACAGCACGGGGATGCCCGGCAAAGGCGCACAAGATCTGGGGGAAATGGGAGGACTGTGTGTGGTAGAAATTGCCGGTGAAGTGGAGGGGTAAGAAGATGGACACATTCCGCATACGAGACATGAAAAGAAACACAAGCCTCGGAAACAATGGTGCGGAAGAGCAATGACTGGAATCAAGGGGTGTACCAACCGGAATGTTGAAGGGAGGGTGGAGGGGGGGGGGGGTAAGGTAGATGTATTGTATGTATGTTTAAAACCAATAAAATATGTTATTAAAAAAAAAAATAATGGTGAATAATTCTTTTGTATTAGAGGCAGCATTGATTATCCGATTGTTCAGTGATTCTGCTTTGTGGGCGAGTATGCTGCTTATATAGGTTTTGGATAATTGTTGCAGCTTGATTTGGAGTTCTGGGGAGTGTTTTTTCTGATTAAGTGTTCTAATGCTCTTTTTTCCCCCTTCTGAGTTTTTTAAGCTCTTCATTGAACCAGGGTGTAAATACTGGAGGGGGGGGGGGTCTGTACTTCTGCTCTCTATATGGTAGAGGAGAGGCACTGAGGACCATAGCCAAGATTCTCTATTATTGTTAACATAGTTGAGCAATCAAGGCCTAGCTTCTCAGGAGGTCATGCAGGCTGGTTCTTAAGTACTGTGTAGTCCCTAAGCCCCCACACAGGAATGTCCACACACTATTAGTTAAAACACAGTCTTTATATAATTAAGTTCAAGGTTATGTACACTATCACAATAACTCACTTTGTGCTCAGCAAATCGATAATGGCAAATATATACAGTTCTAAAGGGGTACCACAATTATTAGCAGATCTCATTAAAGTGCATCAACTGTACTCTGGTTAAATGTCACACAGATCAAAGTAATAAAGGAAACCAACAATAGATATAGGAGGGAAAGCAGTTGGTTAGAATAATTGGCAGAATACTGGCTCCTACCCCAAGACACAGTTCTGTGTGGCGATCCCCCACCTGGACCACCTGTAAAATAAAGATACATCACAAGCCCAGTCCATATATTATTTTATAAGTCTTATTTCCTTCTATAACGTTTCTACCCCGAATGTACCTGGTGGAGCAGAGTTCTTCGAAGAAGCGTCGATGGATCCTTCTTGAGTGACTCCCTTTAAAGCAGGAGCCACGGATTGTCGAGAGGCGTCGAAGAAGGTGAACTTGGCGTTGATGAAAGGTTTGAGAGTGCCGAGACCACAGCGTCGATCCAGGCGGTGCTCGTCAGCGACGTCCTGCGAGAATGAGGTGTGCGGGGCACCTCAACGTTTGATAGTTCAGGGCCGCAAAGAGATTCTCAAGAACTGTGGCCGACAAGGGCGTCGAGTCGTCGAAGTCTTTGTGGTCTTTGTGGTCTTTGGGTGGCGGGAATCCCACTGGCGGATTTTCCCCACGCGTCGGCGTCCTCGACTTTCTCCGGCAGGATAAAGCGGTCGACGGTGCGGACAAGGGAGTCCTTAGATTCAAATGTCTCTTAGGAAAAGGTGGAGCGTTGCGGCTCCGGTCGTCGGTGGCTCGGCTTCGACAAGCCTCCAGTGGTTATAGCGACACTCCGAACCCTGGTCGACAGCAATGGACTTCGACGACGTCGATGTCCGGGTGCTTCACTTCGGTTTCCTCGGCGGTCCCCGTCTCCAGTCAGCAGCCTTTCGAGGGTCTGACTTCCAGGGAGCTTCGGCGAAGGTTAGCGGTGCTCGATGGTCCCTCAGAGCACGGGAAGAGGGCGCCAAGCCAGGTCCTCTCTCGGATCAGTCCTTGAGGAACTTGACAGCTTTCGGATCGGGCCGAAGCAAATGCAGCAGCAGTTCTTCCAGCTGGGCATCAAGGATAAGCAGTTCCAGTTACTCTTCAAGTGTCAACTCAGCTTCTGTACAATTTGCAGTGGTGAAAGGTCCCCAGATATACTATTCTGTCTTTCATCCACACTGCTGGGTCACACTCAGCAGCCAATCATACAGAAGGGCATTCATGCAGTCAGGCAACCAATCAGGCATACAGTGCATTCAGGCCATACTCCTCCTCTCAGACACTCACAACAATAAATGTGTATTGGGACAAGTGCCCAGCCATTCAACCCTACACACTGCATTCATACCAGTTTCGGGCAGGGCTGTCTCAGTCATTGTGTCATACACCAGAAACCAGACATCCACAACAAGAAGTGCATATTGGTCACACACTCCATTCACCCAGGTCCCACCCACAGGGTGTACCCACAAAATACAGTCACTGGGAAGGCTCTAGCCAGTCTGGCCTGGACTTCACAACACCATATATGGAACTTCCGCCCAACAGCCAGTCAGGGGGAAGCGACAGAGTCAAGGCTTCCCAGGACTTTGGGGAAACAAGGTAACAGGCAATAGAAGGCAAGAGGCCACAGGGGCCATCTTGTTTCCTATCAGGAATCAACTGATCCCAATGGCACGGCATGGATATCCCAAAATGGAGGATACTCAGAGCACCTGTCAAATCAGGCATGGAGCTGCCACCAGCCCATGCCCTGCTCTGTGTGCCACACACAGGTGCCCAAAAACATACACTAGGGGCACATGGTTGCACCCCCACCCATGGGTGACATAAGGGTATCCCATGGGTCTGTACACCAAACCAAAAACAGGAAGAGCTGCACTGCCAGGAGTCCCACATGGATTCCTGGGCAGAAAACAATACAGAACACATATTAAAAAGGACACAAATGAAAAAGGACTACAGGACAAGAACAGGGAGGCCCTGTCCCTCCAATGCATTTCCAGCATCACACAGGGTGAGCTATGTTTGGGTTTAAGTATTTTGGTTTTGAGTGGGGCTACTTCGTCTATTGCAGAATTTAGACATTGGTGGTAGTGGTCTGAGATGTTTTCGATATTAGAGAGGTCTTGCGGTTTGGCACTGAGTAGGTTACTAAGTAAGGGGTTAAGGTGTTCAGGGGTAAGTTTATGTATGTTTCTAACTTGAATAGGTGCTTGATTAGGAGTTTTAGTGATAGTTCTGAATTTAGGTTTATGCTAAAGTGGATTAAGTGGTGGTCAGTCCATTGCATCTTATAGATGTCTACTATAGATACAATGGTGTCATGAGTCAGTATCCAGTCGAGGATTCTACCTTTGGAATGTGTGAGGGCGTTTACTATTTGAGTGAATTGCATCTCACAGAAAGCCTTGTGGCAGTCTGTTGCTTTACTGTCTCGCGGGTCATTAAAACCTAGGTTAGGGTCTCCTAGGAGCATGTATTTGGTTTAAGCATAGGTGTAATTAATGATGGTAAGTCTATATCTGGATTGGTACGAGTGCTTGGTGATCTGTATACTATAAGGAAGTTAATTGTTAACTTTGGGCTGGTGGCTAGTTTGAGAGCGAGGGTTACGTACCCCGCTAGTGATTGCATTTTGCACTCCCTGAAGTGGAGTGAGATTTTGTGGATTATGGCTACTCCTCCACCTATGGCATTTAAGCGATCAGCTTGAAGGAGGGCGTACTCCTCTGTAACAGCTAATGTGATTTGTGGTCCTGAGGCAGTGAACATCCATGTTTCAGTAAGGACCAGGAAGTCGAGTTTAAATTCTAATATACAATCGTGTATATTGATGGCATGTGCTCCTAGGGATCTTACATTAAGTAGGGCTCCTGTTAGTGCTTCGCTGGGTTTGGGTGAACTCAGGGGTGGAGTTGAGGGTATCTGTGGTTGACCCACTGTGTTGTTAGGTAGAGTTTGCTGGGACTCCATCAGTCGCCGACTGCTGGGTATTGGTTATGGGGTTTATTTTAGCTGAGGATGTGTGCAGTGGCGTCACAATGGGGGTCTGCTGGATTTTAACGGTGGAGTGATGGTGGTGGGTGCGTGTAGAGACTTTGTCGTTTCTTGTGGGTACTGAACAGTATCTGGAAATGGCTGTGGTATATTTGGTTCTGGAAAAGAGGCGCGTGTTGCGTGATCTACCCAGTACTGGTAGAGTCTGTATGTGAGTCGTTGGTGTGATAGGGAAAGCGGGGGGTGCTGGGGAGGAATGGCGTGGGGCAAGGCAAGGGGCGGTGTCTGTGTGATTAGAGTAATAGTGGAATACGGTTTGGTTCCACAGTCAGGGGTACATGCATCATAGGCACTAGCATGAGGCATACATATAGACACGATTGGTTGCAGTGTGGCATATGTATACCATTACACATTAACATAAAGATGGAGGTACGCAGAGCGATTCTTGTGCCTGGTTAGTAGTCACAGTTACAAGGGAGTCAATACAAATATGGTGGTAAGCAATCTAACGATAGAGGGTACAATAGCATGGTGTGTTGGCACTGGAAGTTTGGAATGCAGGATTCTTTCAGACTTACCAGGTCACTGGCTGGGCAATTAAAATAATGTGGTGTAGTTCCCACACTGGTTGGAATTGGGCATGGTGTCTGGCCTTGGGCTCCGTTTGGCTCGTGACAGGCTCAGGACAGGAGCTTCGTTCTCCATCTTAGTGTGGACGCCGGCTTGCACCTGCCAGTGTTTCGGGGTGAGGGATAGGTTGTTGTGTGACCAATCAGCGCTCAGGTTGGGCAAAGGAGCAATGAGCCCTAGAGATCAGCCATCTCTAGTTGTGATTCAGGTAATACTCGCAATCATCACTAGTTATGAAGCTAGTTAGTATTAACAGCCTGGTGTGCTATCTTCTGAGGGTAGGTAGAGTAGCAGGGCTTCCTGGAGTACAGCGATTGCTCTACTCCCCACCCAGGCCACACCTACCTTGGTGGTTGCTGCTGGTTGATGGCTGGCCCTGGCCTCCCCTGCTGACACAGTTTGGATCTGTCATTGTAAGAGCCGCCCTTAGCCAAAGGGGATGCCACACAAAGGGCAGGTGTGGTCAGATTTTCTGTTATGAGGTCAAGGGCTAATCACGGAGTGTGGAAGGCGGGATGGGGTTGATTGCGGAAGCTGGAGCAAATGCACCGAGAGGGCTGCTCGTGATTTTTTAAAGCACACTAATGTAATATGGAGAGGCTTGGTTGGTCGGGCGCTCGATTCTAACTCACGTTCGCCTCTTGGATTTTTCCCAAATGGTGCAGGCGAGTACAGCACGCCCCAGGTTGTTGTGGCTACAGAGCTCTGAGCTAAGCCAATCAGGGAGCGTGGGAGGGCTGGGAGGAGGGATGGGAGTTGCGGAAGTGGGCAGGGAAAGATGCCTCCAGTGTGCTGCTCGTGGTTTTTTAAACCACACTAATGTAATTTGGAGAGGCTCTGTGGGTCAGGGCCCTGATTCTCACTCACCTTGGCCTCTTGGATTTTTGCCAAATGGTGCTCATAGCGAGAGAATATACAAGCCCCTATACAAGAAAGCAGAGCGGCTGAACAAAGCAAACTACCATCGGATAGCGAGAGATTATACAAGTCCCTATACAAGAAAATGGAGAGCGGCTGAACCCTGCAATATACCAGCTGACAGTGAGAGAGTATACAAGTCCCTATACAAGAAAAGGGAGAACGCCTGAACCATGCAATGTACCAGCTGACAGCAAGAGAGTACACACCCCTATACCAGAAAAGGGAGAGCTGATGAACCATGCAATGTACCTTCTGATAGCGGGAGAGTATACAAGCCCCTATACAAGAAAAGGGGGAGCGGCTTAACGTATGCAAAGTACCATCTGATAGCGAGAGAGTATACAAGCCCCATAGAAGGAAAGGGAGAGCGGCTGAACCCTGCAAACTATCATTTTATAGCGAGTGTATATACAAGCCCCCATACAAGAAAAGGGAGAGCGGCTGAACCCTGCAATGTACCAGCTGACAGTGAGAGAGTATACAAGTCCCTATACAAGAAAAGGGAGAGCTGATGAACCATGCAATGTACCTTCTAATAGCGAGAGAGTATACAAGCCCCTATACAATATAAATGAGAGCAGCTGAACCCTGCAGACTACCTTCTGATAGCGGGAGAGTATACAAGCCCCTATACAAGAAAAGGGGGAGCGGCTGAACCCATGCAAAGTACCATCTGATAGCGAGAGAGTATACAAGCCCCATACAAGGAAAGGGGGAGCGGCTGAACCCTGCAAACTACCATCTTATAGCGAGAGTATATACAAGCCCCTATACAAGAAAAGGGAGAGCGGCTGAACCCTGCAATGTACCAGCTGACAGTGAGAGAGTATACAAGTCCCTATACAAGAAAAGGGAGAACGCCTGAACCATGCAATGTACCAGCTGACAGTAAGAGAGTACACACCCCTATACCAGAAAAGGGAGAGCTGATGAACCATGCAATGTACCTTCTAATAGCGAGAGAGTATACAAGCCCCTATACAATATAAATGAGAGCAGCTGAACCCTGCAGACTACCTACCTTCTGATAGCGGGAGAGTATACAAGCCCCTATACAAGAAAAGGGAGAGCGGCTGACCCATGCAATGTACCATCTGGAAGCACTATTTGACATTTCCAGCAAGATTATTGGCTATACGTTTATTGCTACATTAAATCAGGAGGAAAGAGAATAAGTATTGCCCCAGTGTCAGGTTGTATTTAAAAGGGTTTATCCAAATATACTAATATTATGATTTTGAGATTTTTTCCAAACAGAACTCTGCTTTCAGAGTTTTTAGGTCAGCATATGATAGAGCGCCTTTGGGCTAAAGTGGCAGCAAAACATTAAGGGATCTGTTACTTCATTGTGAATTAAAAATGAGGGTGCGTTTAGATTTAGAGGGAATGTGGACTGACAATCTTGAGATGGACTCAGGGGTGAAATAGGGGGGTGCCTTAGCCCTCCTGTTATTTAATATTTACCTGATGGACTGGAGGCCGGGGAGAGCAGGAGTGGCCAGAAGGGGAAGGAGGGGAGCAGGAGTGGCCAGGGGGGAGCAGGAGTGGCCAGGGGGTGCCTTAGCCCTCCTGTTATTTAATATTTACCTGATGGACTGGAGACCGGGGAGAGCAGGAGTGGCCAGAAGAGGAAGGGGGGAGAGCAGGAGTGGCCAGGGGGTGCTTTAGTCCTCCTGTTATTTAATATTTACCTGATGGACTGGAGGCCGGGGAGAGCAGGAGTGGCCAGAAGGGCAAGGGGGGGAGAGCAGGAGTGGCCAGGGGGTGCTTTAGCCCTCCTGTTATTTAATATTTACCTGATGGACTGGAGGCCGGGGAGAGCAGGAGTGGCCAGAAGGGGAAGGGGGGGAGAGCAGGAGTGGCCAGGGGGGTGCCTTAGCCCTCCTGTTATTTAATAAACACAAGGTCTACTTATAGTGCTGCCAATAAAAGGAAATACATATAAATACATATGCTAACAAAGATCAGGCCCTGCTAGTTTCAGGTGGAGGATTGGAAAAGAGCGCATCCAAACTGGGGCGATGGGACTGGATTACATCATCAGACAAAGCAGAAGGATACAAACCGGGGCCTCACCGGCCATCTGTCAGCAGTAGTTTAAACGAAATGAGACCATATCTGGGGACATTTCGCGATGTAGTGTCACAAAGGATTTTCATGAGAGCCCGTCTCAACCTTTTGATGACCAATGAAATAAGGGCTATCAGAGGAATCTCGTGTGAATCACAGGACTGGGTGGAAACTGTCAGGCACCTACTCCCATCATGTAAGGGATTAATCAAAGAAAGACATATTCATATGGGCCACCTTTTCAAAGATGTATCGTCGCCCTTTAATGAAGAAGATGAGGGAGGGAGGAAGAACTAGAGATGCAGAAACTCGATCTCCAGAAAGAAGAGTTGGCCTGACCGGGGAGGGTGGTACGGATGATGCACAAATGCTACTTTGCAAATGGAGCCGGAGAGGATCAAACTCTCCAGTCTTCTTTCTGGCGCTTTTGTAAGGATTTCAGATGTTTAGGACTAAGATGGTGTTATGGATGCAAAATTGTAAAAATTGCACATGCAATTAAATCAATGAAAAAAATAACGGGGTTCCAGGCCTTTGAAATGTGAGGGTTCTTCATGGACCCAAGAGATGGCTCCAATGGGCAAGAAGTGGCAACAGGTGAGCACCCAGAGGCAAGATAGTGTGCACAGGAACAGCCGGGGGAAGCAGGAGCAGCCAGGAGTGGGGGGGGGGGGGAGGAGTGGCCAGGGGAGAGCAGGAGCGGCCAGGGGAGACAGCAGCTTCCAGGCGCAGAGCAGAATGGGCCAGAGGGGGGAGCACAGGAGCAGTCAGGGGGGCGGGCAGGAGTGGCCAAGGGAGAGCAGGAGCGACCAGAGGGGGCGGAGCCGGCCGGGGAGGGCCAGGAGTGGTCGGGGGGTCAGGAGTTGCGGATGGAGGGGGGGGAAGAGTGTCCAGGGAAGAGCAGGAGCAGCCAGGAGTGGCAGCTGTGAGGAGGGGGACAGGTGTGGCCAGGAAAGAGCAGGAGCGGAGGAGTGGCCAGGGGGGAGAGGCAGGAGTGGCCAGGGGGGAGAGGGAGAGGAGCAGCAGGAGGGGGAGAGGAGCAGCAGGAGGGTGCACAGGAGTGGCCAGGGGAGACAGCAGCCTCCAGGCGCAGAGCAGAATGGGCCAGAGGGGGGAGCACAGGAGCAGTCAGGGGGGCGGGCAGGAGTGGCCAAGGGAGAGCAGGAGCGACCAGAGGGGGCGGAGCCGGCCGGAGAGGGCCAGGAGTGGTCGGGGGGTCAGGAGTTGCGGATGGGGGGGGGGGGGGGGGAGTGTCCAGGGAAGAGCAGGAGAAGCCAGGAGTGGCAGCTGTGAGGAGGGGGACAGGTGTGGCCAGGAAAGAGCAGGAGCAGAGGAGTGGCCAGGGGGGAGAGGCAGGAGTGGCCAGGGGGGAGGGGGCAGGACCTTCCGGAGGGTGCGCAGGAGTGGCCAGGGGAGACAGCAGCTTCCAGGCGCAGAGCAGAATGGGCCAGAGGGGGGAGCACAGGAGCAGTCAGGGGGGCGGGCAGGAGTGGCCAAGGGAGAGCAGGAGCGACCAGAGGGGGCGGAGCCGGCCGGGGAGGGCCAGGAGTGGTCGGGGGGTCAGGAGTTGCGGATGGGGGGATGGGGGCGGGAGTGTCCAGGGAAGAGCAGGAGCAGCCAGGAGTGGCAGCTGTGAGGAGGGGGACAGGTGTGGCCAGGAAAGAGCAGGAGCGGAGGAGTGGCCAGGGGGGAGAGGCAGGAGTGGCCAGGGGGGAGGGGGAGAGGAGCAGCAGGAGGGGGCAGGACCTTCCGGAGGGTGCGCAGGAGTGTCCAGGGGGGAGAGCAGGAGTGGCCAGGGCGGAGAGCAGGAGCGTCCAGGGGAGACAGCAGCTGCCAGGCGCAGAGCAGAATGGGCCAGAGGGGGGAGCACAGGAGCAGTCAGGGGGGCGGGCAGGAGTGGCCAAGGGAGACAGAAGCGACCAGAGGGGGCGGGGCCGGCCGGGGAGGGCCAGGAGTGGTTGGGGGGGGGGGTCAGGAGTTGCGGATGGGGGGATGGGGGCGGGAGTGTCCAGGGGAGAGCAGGAGCAGCCAGGAGTGGCAGCTGTGAGGAGGGGGACAGGTGTGGCCAGGAAAGAGCAGGAGCGGAGGAGTGGCCAGGGGGGAGAGGCAGGAGTGGCCAGGGGGGAGGGGGAGAGGAGCAGCAGGAGGGGGAGAGGAGCAGCAGGAGGGTGCACAGGAGTGGCCAGGGGAGACAGCAGCTTCCAGGCGCAGAGCAGAATGGGCCAGAGGGGGGAGCACAGGAGCAGTCAGGGGGGCGGGCAGGAGTGGCCAAGGGAGAGCAGGAGCGACCAGAGGGGGCGGAGCCGGCCGGAGAGGGCCAGGAGTGGTCGGGGGGTCAGGAGTTGCGGATGGGGGGGGGGGGGGGGGGGGGGGGGGAGTGTCCAGGGAAGAGCAGGAGAAGCCAGGAGTGGCAGCTGTGAGGAGGGGGACAGGTGTGGCCAGGAAAGAGCAGGAGCAGAGGAGTGGCCAGGGGGGAGAGGCAGGAGTGGCCAGGGGGGAGGGGGCAGGACCTTCCGGAGGGTGCGCAGGAGTGGCCAGGGGAGACAGCAGCTTCCAGGCGCAGAGCAGAATGGGCCAGAGGGGGGAGCACAGGAGCAGTCAGGGGGGCGGGCAGGAGTGGCCAAGGGGGAGAGCAGGAGTGTCCAGGGGGGAGAGCAGGCGCGGCCAGGGGGGAGAGCAGGCGCGGCCAGGGGGGAGAGCAGGAGCGGCCAGGGGGGAGAGCAGGAGCGGCCAGGGGGGAGAGCAGGAGCGGCCAGGGGGCGAGAAGGAGCAGCAGGAGGGGGCAGGAGCTTTCGGAGGGTGCGCAGGAGTGTCCAGGGGGGAGAGCAGGAGTGGCCAGGGGGGAGAGCAGGAGTGTCTAAGGGGGAGAGCAGGAGTGGCCAGAGGGGAGGGGGAGAGGAGCAGCAGGAGGGGGCAGGAGCTTCCGGAGGGTGGGCAGGAGTGTCCAGGGGGGGAGAGCAGGAGTGGCCAGGGGGGAGAGCAGGAGTGGCCAGGGGGCAGGGGGCGAGAAGGAGCAGCAGGAGGGGGCAGGAGCTTCCGGAGGGTGGGCAGGAGTGGCCAGGGGGGAGAGCAGGAGTGGCCAGGGGGGAGAGCAGGAGAGGAGCAGCAGGAGGGGGCAGGAGCTTCCGGAGGATGGGCAGGAGTGTCCAGGGGGGAGAGCAGGAGTGGCCTGGGGGGAGAGCAGGAGAGGAGCAGCAGGAGGGGGCAGGAGCTTCCGGAGGGTGGGCAGGAGTGTCCAGGGGGGAGAGCAGGAGTGGCCAGGGGGGAGAGCAGGAGTGGCCAGGGGGGAAGAAGGAGCAGCAGGAGGGGGCAGGAGCTTCCGGAGGATGGGCAGGAGTGTCCAGGGGGGAGAGCAGGAGTGGCCTGGGGGGAGAGCAGGAGAGGAGCAGCAGGAGGGGGCAGGAGCTTCCGGAGGGTGGGCAGGAGTGTCCAGGGGGGAGAGCAGGAGTGGCCAGGGGGGAGAGCAGGAGTGGCCAGGAGCTTCCGGAGGATGGGCAGGAGTGTCCAGGGGGGAGAGCAGGAGTGGCCTGGGGGGAGAGCAGGAGAGGAGCAGCAGGAGGGGGCAGGAGCTTCC
This sequence comes from Ambystoma mexicanum, assembly GCF_040938575.1. Lineage (NCBI taxonomy): Eukaryota > Metazoa > Chordata > Amphibia > Caudata > Ambystomatidae > Ambystoma > Ambystoma mexicanum. Next base: position 26,049,455 of record NC_090939.1, on the reverse strand, counting down.
GGAGGATGGGCAGGAGTGTCCAGGGGGGAGAGCAGGAGTGGCCTGGGGGGAGAGCAGGAGAGGAGCAGCAGGAGGGGGCAGGAGCTTCCGGAGGGTGGGCAGGAGTGTCCAGGGGGGAGAGCAGGAGTGTCCAGGGGGGAGAGCAGGAGCAGCAGGAGGGGGCAGGAGCTTCCGGAGGGTGGGCAGGAGTGTCCAGGGGGGAGAGCAGGAGTGGCCAGGGGGGAGAGCAGGAGTGGCCAGGAGCTTCCGGAGGATGGGCAGGAGTGTCCAGGGGGGAGAGCAGGAGTGGCCTGGGGGGAGAGCAGGAGAGGAGCAGCAGGAGGGGGCAGGAGCTTCCGGAGGATGGGCAGGAGTGTCCAGGGGGGAGAGCAGGAGTGGCCTGGGGGGAGAGCAGGAGAGGAGCAGCAGGAGGGGGCAGGAGCTTCCGGAGGGTGGGCAGGAGTGTCCAGGGGGGAGAGCAGGAGTGTCCAGGGGGGAGAGCAGGAGCAGCAGGAGGGGGCAGGAGCTTCCAGAGGGTGGGCAGGAGCGGCCAGGGGGGAGAGCAGGAGTGGCCAGGGGGGAGAGCAGGAGTGGCCAGGGGGGAGAGCAGGAGTGGCCAGGGGGGGGGAGTGGCCAGGGGGGGAGAAGGAGCAGCAGGAGGGGGCAAGAGCTTCCGGAGGGTGGGCAGGAGTGTCCAGGGGGAGAGCAGGAGTGGCCAGAGGGGAGGGGGAGAGGAGCAGCAGGAGGGGGCAGCATCTTCTGGAGGGTGGGCAGGAGTGTCCAGGGGGGAGAGCAGGAGTGGCCAGAGGGGAGGGGGAGAGGAGCAGCAGGAGGGGGCAGCAGCTTCCGGAGGGTGAGCAGGAGCGGCCAGGGGGGAGAGCAGGAGCGGCCAGGGGGGAGAGCAGGAGCGGCCAGGGGGGAGAGCAGGAGTGGCCAGGGGGCAGGGGGCGAGAAGGAGCAGCAGGAGGGGGCAGGAGCTTTCGGAGGGTGCGCAGGAGTGGCCAGGGGGGAGAGCAGGAGTGGCCAGGGGAGACAGAAGCGACCAGAGGGGGCGGGGCCGGCCGGGGAGGGCCAGGAGTGGTTGGGGGGGGGGGTCAGGAGTTGCGGATGGGGGGATGGGGGCGGGAGTGTCCAGGGGAGAGCAGGAGCAGCCAGGAGTGGCAGCTGTGAGGAGGGGGACAGGGTGTGGCCAGGAAAGAGCAGGAGCGGAGGAGTGGCCAGGGGGGAGAGGCAGGAGTGGCCAGGGGGGAGGGGGAGAGGAGCAGCAGGAGGGGGCAGGACCTTCCGGAGGGTGCGCAGGAGTGTCCAGGGGGGGAGAGCAGGAGTGTCCAGGGGGGAGAGCAGGAGTGGCCAGGGGGGAGAGCAGGAGCGGCCAGGGGGGAGAGCAGGAGCGGCCAGGGGGGAGAGCAGGAGCGGCCAGGGGGCGAGAAGGAGCAGCAGGAGGGGGCAGGAGCTTTCGGAGGGTGCGCAGGAGTGGCCAGGGGGGAGAGCAGGAGTGGCCAGGGGGGAGAGCAGGAGTGGCCAGGGGGAGAGCAGGAGTGGCCAGGGGGAGGGGGAGAGGAGCAGCAGGAGGGGGCAGGAGCTTCCGGAGGGTGGGCAGGAGTGTCCAGGGGGGGAGAGCAGGAGTGGCCAGGGGGGAGAGCAGGAGTGGCCAGGGGGGAGAGCAGGAGTGGCCAGGGGGCAGGGGGCGAGAAGGAGCAGCAGGAGGGGGCAGGAGCTTCCGGAGGGTGGGCAGGAGTGGCCAGGGGGGAGAGCAGGAGTGGCCAGGGGGGAGAGCAGGAGAGGAGCAGCAGGAGGGGGCAGGAGCTTTCGGAGGATGGGCAGGAGTGTCCAGGGGGGAGAGCAGGAGTGGCCTGGGGGGAGAGCAGGAGAGGAGCAGCAGGAGGGGGCAGGAGCTTCCGGAGGGTGGGCAGGAGTGTCCAGGGGGGAGAGCAGGAGTGGCCAGGGGGGAGAGCAGGAGTGGCCAGGGGGCAAGAAGGAGCAGCAGGAGGGGGCAGGAGCTTCCGGAGGATGGGCAGGAGTGTCCAGGGGGGAGAGCAGGAGTGGCCTGGGGGGAGAGCAGGAGAGGAGCAGCAGGAGGGGGCAGGAGCTTCCGGAGGGTGGGCAGGAGTGTCCAGGGGGGAGAGCAGGAGTGGCCAGGGGGGAGAGCAGGAGTGGCCAGGGGGGAGAGCAGGAGTGGCCAGGAGCTTCCGGAGGATGGGCAGGAGTGTCCAGGGGGGAGAGCAGGAGTGGCCTGGGGGGAGAGCAGGAGAGGAGCAGCAGGAGGGGGCAGGAGCTTCCGGAGGGTGGGCAGGAGTGTCCAGGGGGGAGAGCAGGAGTGGCCAGGGGGGAGAGCAGGAGTGGCCAGGGGGGAGAGCAGGAGTGGCCAGGGGGCAAGAAGGAGCAGCAGGAGGGGGCAGGAGCTTCCGGAGGATGGGCAGGAGTGTCCAGGGGGGAGAGCAGGAGTGGCCTGGGGGAGAGCAGGAGAGGAGCAGCAGGAGGGGGCAGGAGCTTCCGGAGGGTGGGCAGGAGTGTCCAGGGGGGAGAGCAGGAGTGGCCAGGGGGGAGAGCAGGAGTGGCCAGGGGGGAGAGCAGGAGCGGACAGGGGGGAGAGCAGGAGCGGCCAGGGGGGGGGGCAGGAGTGTCCAGGGGGGAGAGCAGGAGTGGCCAGGGGGGAGAGCAGGAGCTTCCAGAGGGTGGGCAGGAGCTTCCAGAGGGGAGAGCAGGAGTGGCCAGGGGGGAGAGCAGGAGTGGCCAGGGGGGAGAGCAGGAGTGGCCAGGGGGGAGAGCAGGAGTGGCCAGGGGGGAGAGCAGGAGTGGCCAGGGGGGAGAGCAGGAGTGGCCAGGGGGGAGAGCAGGAGTGGCCAGGGGGGAGAGCAGGAGTGGCCAGGGGGCGAGAAGGAGCAGCAGGAGGGGGCAGGAGCTTCCGGAGGGTGGGCAGGAGTGTCCAGGGGGGAGAGCAGGAGTGGCCAGAGGGGAGGGGGAGAGGAGCAGCAGGAGGGGGCAGCATCTTCTGGAGGGTGGGCAGGAGTGGCCAGGGGGGAGAGCAGGAGTGGCCAGGGGGGAGAGCAGGAGAGGAGCAGCAGGAGGGGGCAGGAGCTTCCGGAGGATGGGCATGAGTGTCCAGGGGGGAGAGCAGGAGTGGCCTGGGGGGAGAGCAGGAGAGGAGCAGCAGGAGGGGGCAGGAGCTTCCGGAGGGTGGGCAGGAGTGTCCAGGGGGGAGAGCAGGAGTGGCCAGGGGGGAGAGCAGGAGTGGCCAGGGGGGAAGAAGGAGCAGCAGGAGGGGGCAGGAGCTTCCGGAGGATGGGCAGGAGTGTCCAGGGGGGAGAGCAGTAGTGGCCTGGGGGGAGAGCAGGAGAGGAGCAGCAGGAGGGGGCAGGAGCTTCCGGAGGGTGGGCAGGAGTGTCCAGGGGGGAGAGCAGGAGTGGCCAGGGGGGAGAGCAGGAGTGGCCAGGGGGGAGAGCAGGAGTGGCCAGGAGCTTCCGGAGGATGGGCAGGAGTGTCCAGGGGGGAGAGCAGGAGTGGCCTGGGGGGAGAGCAGGAGAGGAGCAGCAGGAGGGGGCAGGAGCTTCCGGAGGGTGGGCAGGAGTGTCCAGGGGGGAGAGCAGGAGTGGCCAGGGGGCAAGAAGGAGCAGCAGGAGGGGGCAGGAGCTTCCGGAGGATGGGCAGGAGTGTCCAGGGGGGAGAGCAGGAGTGGCCTGGGGGAGAGCAGGAGAGGAGCAGCAGGAGGGGGCAGGAGCTTCCGGAGGGTGGGCAGGAGTGTCCAGTGGGGAGAGCAGGAGTGGCCAGGGGGGAAAGCAGGAGTGGCGGCAGGAGTGTCCAGGGGGAGAGCAGGAGTGGCCAGGGGGGAGAGCAGGAGCGGCCAGGGGGGAGAGCAGGAGCGGCCAGGGGGGAGAGCAGGAGCGGCCAGGGGGGAGAGCAGGAGCGGCCAGGGGGGAGAGCAGGAGTGGCCAGGGGGGAGAGCAGGAGTGGCCAGGGGGGAGAGCAGGAGTGGCCAGGGGGCGAGAAGGAGCAGCAGGAGGGGGCAGGAGCTTCCGGAGGGTGGGCAGGAGTGTCCAGGGGGAGAGCAGGAGTGGCCAGAGGGGAGGGGGAGAGGAGCAGCAGGAGGGGGCAGCATCTTCTGGAGGGTGGGCAGGAGTGTCCAGGGGGGAGAGCAGGAGTGGCCAGAGGGGAGGGGGAGAGGAGCAGCAGGAGGGGGCAGCAGCTTCCGGAGGGTGGGCAGGAGTGGCCAGGGGGGAGAGCAGGAGCGGCCAGGGGGAGAGCAGGAGCGGCCAGGGGGCAGGGGGCGAGAAGGAGCAGCAGGAGGGGGCAGGAGCTTTCGGAGGGTGCGCAGGAGTGGCCAGGGGGGAGAGCAGGAGTGGCCAGGGGGGAGAGCAGGAGTGGCCAGGGGGGAGAGCAGGAACTTCCGGAGGGTGGGCAGGAGTGGCCAGGGGGAGAGCAGGAGTGTCTAGGGGGAGAGCAGGAGTGGCCAGAGGGGAGGGGAAGAGGAGCAGCAGGAGGGGGCAGGAGCTTCCGGAGGGTGGGCAGGAGTGTCCAGGGGGGGAGAGCAGGAGTGTCCGGGGGGAGAGCATGAGTGGCCAGGGGGCAGGGGGCGAGAAGGAGCAGCAGGAGGGGCAGGAGCTTCCGGAGGGTGGGCAGGAGTGGCCAGGGGGGAGAGCAGGAGTGGCCAGGGGGAGAGCAGGAGAGGAGCAGCAGGAGGGGGCAGGAGCTTCCGGAGGATGGGCAGGAGTGTCCAGGGGGGAGAGCAGGAGTGGCCTGGGGGGAGAGCAGGAGAGGAGCAGCAGGAGGGGGCAGGAGCTTCCGGAGGGTGGGCAGGAGTGTCCAGGGGGGAGAGCAGGAGTGGCCAGGGGGGAGAGCAGGAGTGGCCAGGGGGGAGAGCAGGAGGGGGCAGGAGCTTCCAGAGGGTGGGCAGGAGCGGCCAGGGGGGAGAGCAGGAGTGGCCAGGGGGGAGAGCAGGAGTGGCCAGGGGGGAGAGCAGGAGTGGCCAGGGGGGAGAGCAGGAGTGGCCAGGGGGGAGAGCAGGAGTGGCCAGGGGGGGGGGGAGTGGCCAGGGGGCGAGAAGGAGCAGCAGGAGGGGGCAAGAGCTTCCGGAGGGTGGGCAGGAGTGTCCAGGGGGGAGAGCAGGAGTGGCCGGAGGGGAGGGGGAGAGGAGCAGCAGGAGGGGGCAGCATCTTCTGGAGGGTGGGCAGGAGTGTCCAGGGGGGAGAGCAGGAGTGGCCAGAGGGGAGGGGGAGAGGAGCAGCAGGAGGGGGCAGCAGCTTCCGGAGGGTGGGCAGGAGCGGCCAGGGGGGAGAGCAGGAGCGGCCAGGGGGGAGAGCAGGAGCGGCCAGGGGGAGAGCAGGAGCGGCCAGGGGGAGAGCAGGAGCGGCCAGGGGGGAGAGCAGGAGCGGCCAGGGGGGAGAGCAGGAGCGGCCAGGGGGGAGGGGGCGAGAAGGAGCAGCAGGAGGGGGCAGGAGCTTTCGGAGGGTGCGCAGGAGTGGCCAGGGGGGAGAGCAGGAGTGGCCAGGGGGGAGAGCAGGAGTGGCCAGGGGGGAGAGCAGGAGTGGCCAGGGGGGAGAGCAGGAGTGGCCAGGGGGGAGAGCAGGAGTGGCCAGGGGGGAGAGCAGGAGTGGCCAGGGGGGAGAGGGAGTGGCCAGGGGGGAGAGGGAGTGGCCAGGGGGCGAGAAGGAGCAGCAGGAGCTTCTGGAGGGTGGGCAGGAGTGTCCAGGGGGGAGAGCAGGAGTGGCCAGAGGGGAGGGGGAGAGGAGCAGCAGGAGGGGGCAGCATCTTCTGGAGGGTGGGCAGGAGTGTCCAGGGGGGAGAGCAGGAGTGGCCAGGGGGGAGAGTAGGAGAGGAGCAGCAGGAGGGGGCAGGAGCTTCCGGAGGATGGGCAGGAGTGTCCAGGGGGGAGAGCAGGAGTGGCCTGGGGGGAGAGCAGGAGAGGAGCAGCAGGAGGGGGCAGGAGCTTCCGGAGGGTGGGCAGGAGTGTCCAGGGGGGAGAGCAGGAGTGGCCAGGGGGGAGAGCAGGAGTGGCCAGGGGGGAGAGCAGTAGCAGCAGGAAGGGGCAGGAGCTTCCGGAGGATGGGCAGGAGTGTCCAGGGGGGAGAGCAGGAGTGGCCTGGGGGGAGAGCAGGAGAGGAGCAGCAGGAGGGGGCAGGAGCTTCCGGAGGGTGGGCAGGAGTGTCCAGGGGGGAGAGCAGGAGTGTCCAGGGGGGAGAGCAGGAGTGGCCAGGGGGGAGAGCAGGAGCAGCAGGAGGGGGCAGGAGCTTCCAGAGGGTGGGCAGGAGCGGCCAGGGGGGAGAGCAGGAGTGGCCAGGGGGGAGAGCAGGAGTGGCCAGGGGGGAGAGCAGGAGTGGCCAGGGGGGAGAGCAGGAGTGGCCAGGGGGGAGAGCAGGAGTGGCCAGGGGGGAGAGCAGGAGTGGTCAGGGGGGGGGAGTGGCCAGGGGGCGAGAAGGAGCAGCAGGAGGGGGCAAGAGCTTCCGGAGGGTGGGCAGGAGTGTCCAGGGGGGAGAGCAGGAGTGGCCAGAGGGGAGGGGGAGAGGAGCAGCAGGAGGGGGCAGCATCTTCTGGAGGGTGGGCAGGAGTGTCCAGGGGGGAGAGCAGGAGTGGCCAGAGGGGAGGGGGAAGAGGAGCAGCAGGAGGGGGCAGCAGCTTCCGGAGGGTGGGCAGGAGCGGCCAGGGGGGAGAGCAGGAGCGGCCAGGGGGGAGAGCAGGAGCGGCCAGGGGGGAGAGCAGGAGTGGCCAGGGGGCAGGGGGCGAGAAGGAGCAGCAGGAGGGGGCAGGAGCTTTCGGAGGGTGCGCAGGAGTGGCCAGGGGGGAGAGCAGGAGTGGCCAGGGGGGAGAGCAGGATTGGCCAGGGGGGAGAGCAGGAGTGGCCAGGGGGGAGAGCAGGAGTGGCCAGGGGGGAGAGCAGGAGTGGCCAGGGGGGAGAGCAGGAGTGGCCAGGGGGGAGAGCAGGAGTGGCCAGGGGGCGAGAAGGAGCAGCAGGAGGGGGCAGGAGCTTCTGGAGGGTGGGCAGGAGTGTCCAGGGGGGAGAGCAGGAGTGGCCAGAGGGGAGGGGGAGAGGAGCAGCAGGAGGGGGCAGCATCTTCTGGAGGGTGGGCAGGAGTGTCCAGGGGGGAGAGCAGGAGTGGACAGGGGGGAGAGCAGGAGTGGCCAGGGGGCAAGAAGGAGCAGCAGGAAGGGGCAGGAGCTTCCGGAGGATGGGCAGGAGTGTCCAGGGGGGGAGAGCAGGAGTGGCCTGGGGGGAGAGCAGGAGAGGAGCAGCAGGAGCTTCCGGAGGGTGGGCAGGAGTGTCCAGGGGGGAGAGCAGGAGTGGCCAGGGGGGAGAGCAGGAGTGGCCAGGGGGGAGAGCAGGAGTGGCCAGGAGCTTCCGGAGGATGGGCAGGAGTGTCCAGGGGGGAGAGCAGGAGTGGCCTGGGGGGAGAGCAGGAGAGGAGCAGCAGGAGGGGGCAGGAGCTTCCGGAGGGTGGGCAGGAGTGGCCAGGGGGGAGAGCAGGAGTGGCCAGGGGGGAGAGCAGGAGCAGCAGGAGCTTCCGGAGGATGGGCAGGAGTGTCCAGGGGGGAGAGCAGGAGTGGCCTGGGGGAGAGCAGGAGAGGAGCAGCAGGAGGGGGCAGGAGCTTCCGGAGGGTGGGCAGGAGTGTCCAGGGGGGAGAGCAGGAGTGGCCAGGGGGGAGAGCAGGAGTGGCCAGGGGGGAGAGCAGGAGCAGCAGGAGGGGGGGCAGGAGTGGCCAGGGGGGAGAGCAGGAGTGGCCAGGGGAGGGGGCAGGAGTGGCCAGGGGGGAGAGCAGGAGTGGCCAGGGGGGAGAGCAGGAGTGGCCAGGGGGGAGAGCAGGAGTGGCCAGGGGGGAGAGCAGGAGTGGCCAGGGGGGAGAGCAGGAGTGGCCAGGGGGGAGAGCAGGAGTGGCCAGGGGGCGAGAAGGAGCAGCAGGAGGGGGCAGGGGCTTCCGGAGGGTGGGCAGGAGTGTCCAGGGGGGAGAGCAGGAGTGGCCAGAGGGGAGGGGGAGAGGAGCAGCAGGAGGGGGCAGCATCTTCTGGAGGGTTGGCAGGAGTGTCCAGGGGGGAGAGCAGGAGTGGCCAGAGGGGAGGGGGAGAGGAGCAGCAGGAGGGGGCAGCAGCTTCCGGAGGGTGGGCAGGAGTGGCCAGGGGGGAGAGCAGGAGTGGCCAGGGGGGAGAGCAGGAGCGGCCAGGGGGCAGGGGGCGAGAAGGAGCAGCAGGAGGGGGCAGGGGGCGAGAAGGAGCAGCAGGAGGGGGCAGGAGCTTTCGGAGGGTGCGCAGGAGTGGCCAGGGGGGAGAGCAGGAGTGGCCAGGGGGGAGAGCAGGAGTGGCCAGGGGGGAGAGCAGGAGTGGCCAGGGGGGAGAGCAGGAGCTTCCGGAGGGTGGGCAGGAGTGGCCAGGGGGAGAGCAGGAGTGTCTAGGGGGAGAGCAGGAGTGGCCAGAGGGGAGGGGAAGAGGAGCAGCAGGAGGGGGCAGGAGCTTCCGGAGGGTGGGCAGGAGTGTCCAGGGGGGGGAGAGCAGGAGTGTCCAGGGGGGGGAGAGCAGGAGTGGCCAGGGGGCGAGAAGGAGCAGCAGGAGGGGGCAGGAGCTTCCGGAGGGTGGGCAGGAGTGGCCAGGGGGGAGAGCAGGAGTGGCCAGGGGGGAGAGCAGGAGAGGAGCAGCAGGAGGGGGCAGGAGCTTCCGGAGGATGGGCAGGAGTGTCCAGGGGGGAGAGCAGGAGTGGCCTGGGGGGAGAGCAGGAGAGGAGCAGCAGGAGGGGGCAGGAGCTTCCGGAGGGTGGGCAGGAGTGTCCAGGGGGGAGAGCAGGAGTGTCCAGGGGGGAGAGCAGGAGTGGCCAGGGGGCGAGAAGGAGCAGCAGGAGGGGGCAGGAGCTTCCAGAGGGTGGGCAGGAGTGGCCAGGGGGGAGAGCAGGAGTGGCCAGGGGGGAGAGCAGGAGTGGCCAGGGGGGAGAGGCAGGAGTGGTCAGGGGGGAGAGGCAGGAGTGGTCAGGGGGGAGAGGCAGGAGTGGTCAGGGGGGAGAGGCAGGAGTGGCCAGGGGGGAGAGGCAGGAGTGGCCAGGGGGAGAGGCAGGAGTGGCCAGGGGGGAGAGGCAGGAGCAGCAGGAGGGGGGGGGCAGGAGTGGCCAGGGGGGAGAGGCAGGAGTGTCTAGGGGGGAGAGGCAGGAGTGTCTAGGGGGGAGAGGCAGGAGTGTCTAGGGGGGAGAGGCAGGAGTGTCCCGGGGGGAGAGGCAGGAGTGGCCAGGGGGGAGAGGCAGGAGTGGCCAGGGGGGAGAGGCAGGAGTGGGGGGGAGCAGGAGTGTCCAGGGGGGAGAGCAGGAGAGGAGCAGCAGGAGGGGGCAGGAGCTTCCGGAGGGGGGGCAGGAGTGTCCAGGGGGGAGAGCAGGAGTGTCCAGGGAGGAGAGCAGGAGTGGCCAGAGGGAGAGAGAAGGAGCAGCAGGAGCTTCTGGAGGGTGGGCAGGAGTGGGCAGGGGGCGAGAAGGAGCAGCAGGAGGGGGCAGGACCTTCCGGAGGGTGCGCAGGAGTGGCCAGGGGGGAGAGCAGGAGTGGCCCGGGGGGAGAGGCAGGAGTGTCCCGGGGGGAGAGGCAGGAGTGTCCCGGGGGGAGAGGCAGGAGTGGCCAGGGGGGAGAGGCAGGATAGGAGCAGCAGGAGCTTCTGGAGGGTGGGCAGGAGTGGCCAGGGGGGAGAGGCAGGAGTGTCCCGGGGGGAGAGCAGGAGTGGCCAGGGGGGAGAGGCAGGAGTGGCCAGGGGGGAGAGGCAGGAGTGGCCAGGGGGGAGAGGCAGGAGTGGCCAGGGGGGAGAGGCAGGAGTGGCCAGGGGGGGAGAGGCAGGAGTGGCCAGGGGGGGAGAGGCAGGAGTGGCCAGGGGGGGAGAGGCAGGAGTGGCCAGGGGGGAGAGGCAGGAGTGGCCAGGGGGGAGAGGCAGGAGTGGCCAGGGGGGAGAGGCAGGAGTGGCCAGGGGGGAGAGGCAGGAGTGTCTAGGGGGGAGAGGCAGGAGTGGCCAGGGGGGAGAGGCAGGAGTGGCCAGGGGGGAGAGGCAGGAGTGGCCAGGGGGGAGGGGGAGAGAAGGAGCAGCAGGAGGGGGGCAGGAGTGCGAGCATATGAGGAAGAGGCTTGTGGGGCACACACGCTCCGTCCTAACCCTTGGGGAACGCGAAGGGGATATATTCGCCCAGAACTCAGAATAAACGCTAGAATGGGGAATATTAAACCTCTCACCTCCGACTCCTGGAGAGGGAGCGCCCGGGTCTCTGACCCCCCAGAATAGTACTCCCAGTGCTGCGCATGCGTAGAATTCCACTCCCAGTGCTACGCATGCGCCTAGGCTATGAGCCGGCTCTCCGCCCTGCGCCTGCTCAAAAGTCGAGTACCGGCTACTGCGTATGCTCATAGCCCGCGAGAGGCGTATAGCCACTCTGCGCATGCTCCTAGTTCATGAGCTCACGCTCCACTCTGCGCATGCGTGTGCTTTCCTAGGGCGGCTGTCCATCAGCAATGACCAATCAGGACGTGTAATACACAGGAGTGCACTCATGTGCAAATTTAATGACGTCACGTTAATGGACATCACTTTACAATTCACCCCCCAATATACATCACTTTACAATTCACCCCCCAGCACTTGTGTTCTCCCCATTTCCACGTTTACATAGCTCTCAACTCACACGCTTTTGGCGGGTGTCACCCGCCTTCTAAACAGCTGACTCACCCGCCAAGCCTCATGCATGCCCATTCATTTCAATGGGCCTCTCACCCGCCAAAAATAAAATCGGGTGTTTACACCCGCCTTTGTGACACAAATGGTTGAGAGCTATGCGTTTATGGTAACATTAGTGCTAAAGGCATGGCTTTAAGTGGGCCGGGGCTCTGCCCCAGCAGGCTTTGAAATTTCGTTTTGAGGCAGGGCCCTACCGGGGCCCACTAATCTCCCCTGCCCGCCCCGGCCATTACACGAAAAGGATTTCTTTCTGAAGACTGAAGCTCTCGCTCGTGTGTGAAAGCTTCAGGCTTCAGAAAAAAATGCCATTCAGCCATAATGGTGGCGCTGCACCTGCGAGGCATCCCTTTAAGCAGGAGATGCCCGTGGGCCGGCATCACCATTATGGAGAAAACGTGAGGCCGCTGAAACCGGAGGCCGTTTTCCTGAAGACAAACTCCTGCGAGTTTCAGTCTTCAGGAAAACGGCCTCAGCTTCCAGCGGCCTCCCATTTTCAGCCTTAATGGTGATGGTGCCCCTCCCCAGCTGGCGAGGGCCAGCACCAACATTAAGGCTGAATAGGCGAGGCACTGTCACCTGCCAGGCAATCCTATAGAAAAAAAATGCAGAGATCAGCACCCTCTCCTGCATGGGGAGAGGGTGCTGATCTCTACAAAAGGATGCCTGACAGCGGTGCCAGTGGCCCATTGAGCCGGGGCTCGTCAGGGGGCGTGGCCTAACGGGTCAGCAGGACCCCCACCATTAGGCCACGCTCCCTTGATGATCCCTGGCTCATTTTGTAGTGCCACTTAAGGCACTGGATAGACATTGTGCACACACACGTGCCACACAAAACTACACTGCCAGCCTGTAGGACTGTTCTGCACACAGGGCACTGACCAGTTAGATTAGAAGCATCAAGGGTCTGTGCAGCAAGAGCCCTGCACCCCCATATTCTGCATCTGTATTTACATCACCAACATAACATTACAAGAAAGGTGTTTTATCAGACTTTGATAAACTTACTGTAGAAAAGTGCATTCATTCAGTTGTGCCTCAGATGCTCCAAAGAGTAGCCATGGGTCTGTTCTACCTGGAAATGCTACTTCAATAATTGCCATAACGTATCTCCATGGCAGACACCCGGCTGGGGTGCAAGGGACTATTTAATTAGTGTATTCATCAGGGGACCGGCATGGGAGCAGCCTGTCCCTGTGTGTGCACCCCACCCCGATTGCGCTCCATGGAGCACGCCGACAGGACGGGATACACTACTACACAAGCACATTGATGGTAGTGACATTAACACAAGTTTCTTTCTGTAAGCAAGAGACAAACAACGTTCTGGTGTGCAATACATACATACTCTCATTGCACATATAGCAACTCTAAAGTCTAGCAAACAATATGAGAAAAGATTGTATGTAGAAATAATTGCAAACTGTATCACTTCCAGGGTCTGCCGATTTTGATAGATACTTGTGAGATTAAACATTTGCCCAGGATTACACACTTTGGTTAAGTGGTAAAACCAGGATTTGGGCCCAGTGTGCGATGTAAGCAGCATTTGATCAAATATCTTCCCACCTTTAGTTCATGTCATTTTTTGTTAAGTTTGGGGGTTGAACATCTTAAATAACAATCAATTGTATTGCAATGTTGTCATAAAAACATGTGAGAGCAAAAGAATATGATTATAGCTTTTATTGTCTTCCTCCGAAATGGCAAATTCCAGTAGCAGCCTGGACACACACGTGAATCTAAACAACCTCTTTGGGCGTGTAAACCTGTATCCACAGTGAAATAAAAGGCACTGCAGTGTGAGGGCGTCATCAGGGGGCATTATTACACACAGCGTGCAATCATATGTGGCCCTCCTATCATCAGCCAGCATTTGCACATCCTAGGGGGCAACAGTCCTTCCCCAAGCAGTGGGCGCCTGGACCAGCAACCTTTACTAGCTCTTTCTGTCATGCTTTGATAAAACAAAGCCAGACGTGCCAACATTCCAACTCACCTGGGTTGCACATTTTCCCATAGGGATGCATTGGGGCTAGAAGTATTTTAGGCAGGAGAACGTGAAAAATATCAATATTTTTTCACAAAAAGTCGGGGGTCTCCCGCCTAAATCGGGAGGGTTGGCATGTATGCAAACCAACCTCAGAGGGAGCAGCTGTGCCTCCCACATGTGTGCACTCTCACAAGAAAAAGTGTGCAGTTCAGCTGGGAAGGAATAAGAGAAAGTATCCCTCTGCAGAGGAGGTAAGTCTGGACCTTTAACAGTCCTGGGCAGGTTCTGTGCGAAACGCAAGACCCAACTCACTAAATTGGTACAGTCCCGCAAAATACAGGATGGTTGGCCACCCTAAATGAGAATCGATAAAAACAGGCTCTTTATCTGCAATGCCATGTCATACTTAAGCAATATGCCCCGAGCAACGGGAGCATTACTGAGTCAGTTAATGCCCCGGGGCATTACCAGACTCGGTAATGCCCCCACTGCGAGGGGGATATTGCTATTAGTATCCCGGGCCGCAAGACCAGGGTACTAAAAGCATCTTTTTCTGTCTTGAAATGCTGCAGCATTTGGGAACAGAAAAAAAAATGACAAAGAAAATGGCTGCCGGGAAAGAGAAAACAGAGTCTGTTTTCCCTTTCCATGGCGGCCACCTGGAGAAGAAATCTGAAGGTAAGTGGGGTTGGGAGCGTGGGGGAGGACAAAAAAATACCTGAATCTCCAGCGGGGGAGGAAGGCAGCCTCCAGCCATGTGCATACATGCCAACATTCTGTGACCAAAAATCTGTAGGAATCTTAAAGTTTCAAAAATATTGAAAAAAATCGGTATTTGTTGCCACTAAATCGGTAGAACTGCTTAAAAAGCGGTATTCTACTGCCTAAATCGGTAGGGTTGGCAAGTATGTAGCAGGTGCCGGAGAGAGGGGCGCTGCGTTGTGGAGCTACACTGAAGAAATAGCATAAGACACTTGCGGGCGGGTGGAAGTGGCGAGACTCGCGCAGGGCAGGGCTGAAACGTGCGATTTCCCCCCGGCTCCTGGCGCGAGCTCACACCTGCCAGAACTCATTGGGAGGAGTGGCTCGCCATTGCTTTAGCGGCTCGCCCCAGCATGTAGATGACTGGCCCCGGGGGGAGCTGAGGTACAGTGAACCATGTGGCTGTTGATATCCAGAAGTGGTGGACCGGATCTCACGGGCACCTCTGGCAGTCTGAGGAGGTTGCACTGGCGCACTGGTCTGCTAACTGCTGCCAGTAAGAACACACCATTACAAAAGCAGCAGCTTGGACACATCCCCACTGAAGAATATTCCTCGGATTCTGTGTACTTGCTCACCCTGCAGCCATGGCTGAACAGGCTCCTAAATCCAGACCAAAAAACAAAACAAAAAATTATTAAAAAAAATAATAATAAATCGGTATTTGTTGCCACTAAATCGGTAGGTGGTAGGACTGCTTAAAAAGCGGTATCCCACCGCCTAAATCGGTAGGGTTGGCAAGTATGCGCGTGGAGGCTCGGAGTGGGGATGACCCTGCTTCGAGCCTCCTCATTGGCTGAAGGGCTGCCACGCCCCCCACCGGGTACAATGGCGTGCAATTCCGTCTGAGGGATTCCCGGCCAGGTAATGCCCCAGCGAGAGCCAATCAGAATGTTTCTTACATTCTGGTTGACTCTTGCCGGGTACTAATTGTATTTATCCATATAAAGAAATATCACCATTGAAAAGAATTCACCCATTATCCAGTGTGGATAACAGTGCAGAATGAAACAGCTCTGGTGTGGCCATCTCTTGTGCACCCTCTCCTAAAAAAGCCACCTGTAGACCCTTCTTGCCCAGCTATCGCCCTGTACCACCCCTTTTTTGGGCACACTCTTGGAGAAGCTGGTTATCGCCCAACTGACCTGCTCTCAAACCTGGACTCAAACACTCCCTCTGTTCTTATCCTCCTTGATCTCTCTTCTGCCATTGACACAGTCAGCAACTGCATCCTCATAAATCATTTCCTTGATACCCTAGGCATCATGGACAGGGCACTGGCACGGCTGACCTCCTTCCTTTCAGACAGACCATCCCAAGTGCAAATGGCTCTTTTTCTCTCCTCCACCTCACTCTCTACCTGTGGCGTCCCTCAGGGCTCTATCCTATCACCATGGCTCTTCAAAATCTAGCTAGCCCCTCTGGCCCGCTTGATCCCCACCTACTCCCCTCATTTCCAGTGTTATGCAGACGGCACATAGTTCTCCTTTAAGCTGCCACCCTCTACCTCCTCTCTCCACTCTCTCATACCTGACTGTTGGACTGCGATTCAGACATGGTGCTCTGCCAATGATCTCTGCCTTAATGCCAGTAAGACTAGCTCCTTCTAATTGGGATGCCTGCTCCTTGTTTCCCCCCACTCTCTGGCCACCCTCCTTGGGCACCCTCCCCTCACCCACCGTGAGGCAAAAAACTTTGGGATCATCTTTGACTCCTCTCTCTCTTTCTCTCACACATAAAAGGCCTTGCCAAGAAGTCCAACTTTTAGCTTCACCTACTCAAAGACATTCTACCTTTCCTCACCTTTCCCCAGAAGTTCAACGTCTCCAGAGCCCTGATTCTCTCTAGGCTGGACTACTGCAACAGCCTCTTCCTCAATCTGCCTCTTTCCTCCCTTCATCCCCTTCAACTAATCCAGAATAGGACTGCAAGACTTATCCTTGGCTACCGCCCAGAGACCACATCTCTCCAGCCCTAACATTTCTCCACTGGCTCCCGGTGACCGCAGGGATCAAATTCAAGACCATTCCACAAGGCTGCCTGTGGCCTGGGACCTCTCTACATCGAGCTTTCCTCCCTAAATTCCTCCCAGCTAGATTACTTCGGTCCTCTGGCTCCAACTCTCGGCAGGTCAAACAGTTCTCCAAGCAGAGATTGGGAGGTAAATCCCTTTCCTCGGCTGGTTCCTGACTCTAGAACGACCTCCCTGCCCCTCTCAGACTTCAGCCAGATCTTCTTCAAAGTCATACAGGAGTCACACCACCCCCCTACCAGTCTTCCCAGCATCCCTTGCCAGAACCTGCCCTCCGGCACCCTTCCCCAGACTAGGCCTAACCTGGTCCACCTTGTCCACTGCACTCATCCCCCCTTCCCCTCTTGAGCACCCCACTCCTGCACTTCTCCCTCTCCCCACCTGCACTTATTTATTTATTTCATTTGATTTATTTATCATTCTTGTAACGCGCTAAAACGCCTGTGGGCCTCAAAGCGCACATAGTTCCGTAGTTACGTACAAGACTTAAGACATAAAGAGCAGGATCCGCATGGAGGAAAGGCCAACCTAAGATTTAATCAGGAGCTAAATTAAAGGGAAATGTCTTAACACCCTTTTAAAGGAGGTGAGTGAATGTTCCTGCCCGAGATGAAGGGGTAACTTGTTCCAGGCTGATGGTGCTTGTACATCAAATGTTGTACCACCAAATCTCGTAAGCTTGAATCTTGGCTGTGTACGTTTTGTAGTATCAAAGAGCGTAGGGGATGTCTGGACATCAGAGGAGTCAGCCGATCGCATAGATGTTGCGCAGAGTCCTTGTTAGAACATCTATAGGTCAATGATTTGATTTGATTTCATTTGATTATTATATCGCTCTTAACTGTATCCGGGCACTGATGGATAAAAGTCCTCAAGTGAGGTACTGAACAGGTCAGGAACACATGCAATCCCTGAGCTCAGTGGTCGAAGTGGGCGGGAGCGGTCGGGAGCGGTGCTTCTATACTTCTTTTAAATAGGTTTTACCGTTCTTATACTTTTATTTTAAAAAGAAACCGTTCCGGAACGGTTTCGTTTTAAAATAAAGGTGTAGGAACACATTGAAACTTGCACTTGCAGTGCACTGCACTGGACGTTCCCTTAAACATCAGGCACATGTGTTTTGGGGTTTGTATTGTGCATAGGAGGGGGTGCATCAATGGGGTTTGTGGGGAGCGGTGCAGGCCAGTAGGGAACATAGTTCCACTACTTCTTTTCATACACTTCGACCACTGCCTGAGCTAAAATAGTCTAATTAAACAAGTGGGTTTTTAAGGCCCTCCTAAACTGGACCAATGACTGACAAGCTCTGATCTCCATTGGGAGATTGTAATTTCAAATCTCCTATCCCCTCTGGAGACACATTTAGAGCGTGGTAACCTCAGCAAAAGCTTGTCTCCTGAGTGCAATGCTCTAGCAGTATAGTAACAACGGACCTTCACACTGAGATACTCTGGGGCAAGCCCATTAATGCATTTGTAGATCAAACAGGCTACTCTGAATTTGATTCGGTCCTCAACCGCCAGCCAGTACAGGGATCTACGAAGCGATGAAAACTGGTCCCATTTTCCCAGCTGCCCCACCGATCTGACCGCTGCATTCTGCACTTTCTTCAGTCTGTATATCTGCTTAGTTGGTATGCCTGCCACCAGGCTGTTGTAATAGTCCAGGCAGGTGTTCGTCATGGCCCCTACAACCCCTGCATGATCTTCTGATGGTAGGAAGGGAAGTACATTCCTCGGTATTTGCAGGGAGTAGTACACTGACTTGACCTTAGCCCCCATCTGGGCTTCACTACTGAGATTCTGCTGCCAGACACAGCCCAAGTTTTTAATATTTTGGAGCAAATTGTAGCCTCTCACCAAGAATACGCGGGGAGAATAATTGCTTCTCATCTGTAACTCTCCCCTTGGGCCCAAACAGAATAATATTGGTCTTTGCTGCATTGAGTTGTAGTTGGTTATCGGTCATCCACTTATCAATGTCAGCCATACACTGATAACACTCCTAAGCGGGTCTTCAATGTTATTTGCATCAATATAGGTTTGAGTGTCATTGTGGTATGAGTGAAAGCTCAACTCGTGACTCCTGAAAAGACTAGAGGGGTGTTATCTGTACTCCTTCCCTCTATATGGCAGAGTAGAAGCACAGAGAACCCCAGACAAGATTCTCTATAGGGTAGCAGTGGACGAGCAACCAAGGCTTAAGCTCTCAGGAGGTGATGCAGGCTGGTTCCTAAGTACAGTATAGTCTCCAAGCCCCCACAAAGGAATGTCCAAACACTGTTATGTGCTAGCACAGTTCTTTATATAAATAAGGTTCAAGATATATACATCAATTAATAACACATGTTGTACTTTGGCAAATCTAATATGGCAAATGTATACAACGGGCCTAATTATAAGGTTGGTGGTCCAGTAAAATCGATGCTGGTTTAGCGTACTGGCTTTGTTTACCTGACCGGAGTATTATGAGCAGCGATGATGATGTCACCGGCATCGGCAGCGACCAGCTGTGACCGGGCCCTTCCTTGCCAGTATTAGCGCCTACACGCGGCAGCCGTGCCAGTGACACCAGCATTCCGCAGTTAAGTGACATTAAGAGGTGCACGGACATGCAATTACCGGCATGGAGATGCCGGTAATAAC
Organism: Ambystoma mexicanum; assembly: GCF_040938575.1. Classification (NCBI taxonomy): domain Eukaryota; kingdom Metazoa; phylum Chordata; class Amphibia; order Caudata; family Ambystomatidae; genus Ambystoma; species Ambystoma mexicanum. The sequence continues at coordinate 26,031,378 of NC_090939.1, read as the reverse complement.
GGATACAATGATGCCGTTAACACTGGCATCGCAGTGCAGCCGTTAAGATGAATCTGGTGTGTTGAAATCTGCCACAGGTGCACAGAATCAGCACATGTGGAGGCAATGGAGTCTGGCACAGCACAAAAATAGCACTCCCACACACCACACCCCTCCCAAATCCACAATGCTACCATTAGCACTTGTAGTACTGGAGCTGGAGGATATGCCTGTACTGCTACTCTTTGAGGAGGCAGAGAGGCAGAGAATGCAGCAGAGGCGCAGGAGGACAAGGAGGGTAAGACTGGGCCAGCACACACCAATAGTGCAGGTAGTTGGACCTCACAGGTAGCCACCAATCCCTCCCCTAAGGGCCAGTCCATTCAACCTAACCCCTGCACAGATCCACACCTTGTAGCAGTCGGACAGGCACACCATCACCCGGTGAGCCTCATCAATATCTGAACAGCCATCCCCCTTGCTAAAGGTATTATCTGTGCTACACTTCCTTGCCACAGGCACTTACCAGCAGACAGTGGGGCAGCTGCATGGAATCTCAAAGCCCTGTTTCTCCCGTGTGCTCAACCAGGTGGTAGATGCACTCCTGAAGCACGCAAGGAACCACATCAAGTTACCATGGACTGCGGAGGAGGTGAATGTAACCAAAATAGCATTCCATGCACAGGGAGTCATGCCAAATGTAATTGGTACCCTCGACTGTACCCATGTGGAGCTGGTTGTCCGGCATGCTGTGGAGGTAGTGTACCGCAACAGGAAGCTCTACCATTCCCTGAATGTCCAGATGGTGTGCAATGTATGCAAAATCATCACGCATTGCTGTGCAAGTTTCCCTGGCTCCACACATGATGCCATGGTGCTGCACAACTGCACGCTTCCCTGATACATGGCATGACACGCTGCACAATGTACCTGGCTGCTGGGTGAGCCTCAACACAGGGCCACAAGGGGTGTTGATTGGGGGGTGGAACCACAAGCATAGGCAATGTGTCTGTTGGCTGGGCCATGAGGGGTGTTGATTGGGGGGGGGATCACAAGCATAGGAAACCTGTCTGCTGGCTGGGCCATGAGGGGTGTTGATTGTGGGGGGGATCACAAGCATAGGCAACCTGTCTGCTGGCTGGGCCATGAGGGGTGTTGATTGGGGGGGGGGGGTCACAAGCATAGGAAACCTGTCTGCTGGCTGGGCCATGAGGGGTGTTGATTGGGGGGGGGGTCACAAGCATAGGAAACCTGTCTGCTGGCTGGGCCATGAGGGGTGTTGATTGGGGGGGAATCACAAGCATAGGCAACGTGTCTGCTGGCTGGGCCATGAGGGGTGTTGATTGTGGGGGGGATCACAAGCATAGACAACGTGTCTGCTGGCTGGGCCATGAGGGGTGTTGATTGGGGGGGGAATCACAAGCATAGACAACCTGTCTGCTGGCTGGGCCATGAGGGGTGTTGATTGTGGGGGGGATCACAAGCATAGACAACGTGTCTGCTGGCTGGGCCATGAGGGGTGTTGATTGGGGGGGAATCACAAGCATAGGCAACGTGTCTGCTGGCTGGGCCATGAGGGGTGTTGATTGGGGGGGGAATCACAAGCATAGACAACGTGTCTGCTGGCTGGGCCATTGGGGGCTAGGAACATAGCACAGGATTGCATACATGAGGAGCACAAGCGCACACCACATGCATGAATACATAACAACTCCTGAAAATAGTCGTAAGAATGACCATGAATAAAATGAAGTGCAGATAGATTGTGTCGGGAAATAGAAGGCAAAGTCGGATGAGGAATCAGACCTAGATACCTCTACATCCCCAACCTGCACGATAACAAATCACACACATAGAATGGAACAAGACCACACACAGCGTCCTAGGTGCCTAAAACGGTGACCCTAGTAAATTTAACAGAATGTGAAACACAGCCAATGGATGCAGATGTGGCATGCCTACACATCTGTGCGTGCATTCAAGCAACATACACAGTGCTCACACCAGCACATTCTTCTGGAACATCATAAAACATGAACCACAGGTACCACAATGCACCACCCGGCAGTCACAATGCATGAAATACATGATCTCAGCAAAGGAAATCACAAGTAATGCAGCCATGCCTGAGCTAAATCCAACTGCCACACAGAGAAATCTCACTCACTGCACTCAGTCCACAGTTACACCGCAGATCAGTATGCTTGTCATGTCACCTTAAGGGGCACCTCCAAGTACAATGGATCAAGTATGGAAACCTGACCCACATACGGCTGTCAGGCATTCTCGCTCTCATCTGTTACGCTCACCTGGTCTCTGCAGAGGCGTTGGGACCCGGTTGCAGCCCTCCCGGGGTGCGGTCGCTCAGGTCCGACTTCGCCCTCTGTGCTTATATGGTGACTGGTGGTAATAGGTGATGCTGCTCGGGACTGCTCCTGTTGATTAGTTTTGGCGAGCACTCCGTCCTGCTGCTTCTGGCAGGGGCGCTTGTGTGATCTGGACCGAGTTCCTTCACTGGTCCCTTGCATGTGGTGGTCCAGTCCTGCTGCGACTAAGCCACTATACTTCAGGTAAGTGTTCCTGTTTGCCTTTGTCTTTCCTTGTCTGTTTTTGTTGTATTGTAAAGTTTGTTGTCTTGTATTGCTGTCCGTTCCACTTTTGATGTTTGCTCTTTTGCTTTCTTCCCTTGCAGGTGATGTTGCCGGCCCGGCAGAAGCTGTGGAGCTCGAGGCAGCAGCCGGAGGGAATGAGGAACAAAGCGGCAGTGGTACAGTAGCTGGTTAAGTTGTTAACTAGGGGGCGCACAGGGTCCAAATGCAGTGCGGCCCTAGGACAGATGTCCTTGTCTTTCTTCTTCACAGGATCCGAATTTGTGGATGCGGAGTGCGGCGCTGCATCATCGGGATCAGGATCACTGGATGTCAGGAGATGAGGCTGCAGATGAAGCGATGAAGCACCAGTTTGCTGGAGGTGAGTATGTAGGAGAACACCTGATTCCAAAGGTAAGTAAACTGGTCCAAGCGGCGGTGAGCGTCACGTTGCACGCGAGTGCACAGTAACGCGAAGCACTGACCTTAAGGATGGAGCAGCTTATATAGCTGAGCTTCTGAAGCCATGCACACAAGGTTCAGCCTGCCTGCCACACCCGATGAGTCAGCACATGAGGATGTTCTCTAGAATAAAGTCTTTCAGCTCCTGGAACGTTCTTGTAAAATAAAAGCACTCCTGCACTGAAATAAAGTAAAAGCACTCCTGCACTGAAATAAAGTGTTCCTACTCACATCTATATATGAGCCTGGCGCCAAAGGCGCCAGGACTGAGTCCAACCAGGGCCCCTGCGTTTATGGGTCCCAAAGGGGCATAAGTGAGTCAAGTGACCCATTGCCCCTATCACTAGATGGTGTGGTTTTTGTGTTCTGGGGCCTGTGGCCATGACAGCACCCCCCCTCAAGGGCCCTCTCATGGGTGGTTTCCCCCCTGGCCCTGATTTAGTGGGGTTATTGTGGTGGAACTGCCTGATTAATCGTGGAGCGTGGACATGCTCACTGGGTTCCCATGTCCGATCTTGGGGTCCATATCCTTTCCAGTCTATAAGGTAGTATAACTTGGACCGGACCATCTAAGAGTCTAGGATCCTTTTGACTTCGTATTCTGGTTCTCCTTCAACTATTTCGGGATCGGGTGGAGTATCGACCCGCGTACCTGGTCTCAATGGTTTTAGGGGAGACATGAAACACCAGGTGGACCTGCATGTGGGACGGTAATTCTAATTTCATGGCCGCAGGGTTGATCACAGCCTTAATAGTGTAGGGTCCCAGATATCTGGAACGGAACACCCGTGGTCATTTCAGGAGGATGTTTCTGGATGCTAACCGAACCTTGTCTCCAACTTGGTAGTTGGGAGCTTCCCTTCGGTGTCGATCCGCAAACTGCTTCTGTTTCCTTTGGCTCTGCCAAGATGCTCTGCTGCTTCCTTATAAACTTGGGTGATGGTTTTGTGTAAGGTCGTTACAGCAGGTATTTCTAATGATTTGAGTGGGTCGAAAACGGATGTCCGTGGATCTCGACCGTACACTATGTAGAATGGGCTTTGTCCTGTACTGGTGTGGATGGAGTTGTTATATGCATATTCTGCTAACCAAAGTATGTCCTTCCACGTATCCTCGGTTGGTTGCAGCATACACCTTATGTATTGCTCGAGGGTCTGGTTAGTCCTTACGGTCTGGCTGTCGGTTTGGGGGTGATGGCTTCTAGATAACCAGAGGTTGATTTTGGCAATTTTACAATAACTTTTCCAGAATGCAGAGAGAAACTGAGTTCCTCTGTCTGATATCAATATTGATGGGAACCCGTGTAGCCAGACAATCTGTTCCAAAAACACATTAGCCAGAGTAGAAGCAGTCGGCAGACTAATGCCAAGGTGCTCGGGGTACTTCTAAAGGACGTAGCAGACCTTTGGGAGTTTGTTTTTGGGACTTGTGTTGTGCACAGGTGCCACAGGTTGCGATGAACTGGACAATTTCCTTTTGCCTAGTTGGCCACCAGTAATTTTTCTTTATTTTAGATTGGGTTTTGGCTATTCGCGGATGCCCTTCTACTAATGAATCGTGATTGTTTGCGACGATTTGATTCTGTAATTTCTTATCCGGGATGTACAATCGTCCTTGGTAGTATGGTAGGTTGTCCACGATCGTGTATGGGTCTCCCTTCCCTAGCCATCCCTGTTGCGCTGGTGGACTCATCAAGTGTTGCAGGTCAGATTTTAAGTTGTCTATAGTGGTGGTTGTGGCAATCATGCCTTGGATTCGTCTTTTAGGGATGATGGCCACGGGGTCTGGTGTAGTGAATGCCTCTTCTCCCTCACTCATGCGAGACAGGTCGTCCGCTTTTCCATTGCGTATTCCGGGTCGATAGGTAATGACAAAGTCGTTTTCCGCAAAGAAGAGAGCTCTGCAGAGTTGGTGTGATGATTGCGCTTTAGTTGTCTTCAGATATTGTAGATTGTGATGATCCATGACGACGGTGACTGTATGTCTAGCTCCAAGAAGATACTGGGGGGTCATTATGACCCTGTTGGTAGGGGTATAACGGGGCCGGTAGAGCTCCCAGCACCGTTAACCCCCTAGCGTCTTATTACGAGGTCCGCTCGCGGGACCCACTAAGGACGCCTGGTAAAAGCGGTCCGTCATTAACAGGCCCGATGTTAGCATGCTCCCCATTCCCATTGAGCCCTGTGGGGGCTCGAATGGGAATGGGGATACACAGGGTCTGGATTCCCTGAATGGGGAAATACCGGGCCCTACAAGGTCGGAATGGCCTGGTATTTCCCCATTCAGGGAACCCAGACCCGGCACCCGGAATGGGGGTAGCCATGCCACAAATAGCGACATGGCTACCGCCTTCCGTGTTATGAGGCCCAATGTCTCCAGGCTTTGAACGCTGCCTTAATTGCTAGCAGTTCTTTATCAGTGATTGCATAATTCAATTCAGGGGCTGAAAACTTGCAAGATGAGAATACCACAGGATGCAACTGACCTGTTTCAGGGTCTCGTTGTGACAGGACTGCTCCCATTGCTATGTTGGAAGCATCAGTTTCGACCATGTATGGTAGTTCTGGTTGAGGATGCCATAGAATTGGTGCTGTGGTAAATGCTTGATTTAGCTCCTGGAAGGCTTTCTGTGCCTCTGCGGACCAATTAAATGGTTTATTTTGCCGTAGTAAAGAGGTGATTGGGTGGACAATCTGGGAGAACCCGGGAATGAACCGGCGATAAAAGTTGGTGAACCCAAGTACACGCTGTACTCCCTTTATGGATGTCAGTGAGGGCCAGTTAAGGATAGCGTCTACCTTGCGCGTGTCCATGCATACGCCCCGTGGTGTGAGAATAAAGCCGAGGAATTCTACCTCTGTCACATGAAAGAAGCATTTCTCAAATTTGGCATATAGCCAGTGTTGCCGCAGTTTCTCCAAAACTGCCCAGACATGGTTGACGTGGTCCTCCTTGGTGGTCGAATAGATAGGAATGTCATCAATATAGACAAGAGCACAGACGTCCAACAGTTCGGGGAGCACATCATTCATGAAAAATTGGAACGCCGCCAGGGCAACACATAGTCCAAAGGGCATAACCTGATATTCATAAAGGCCGTATTTCATGCGAAAGGGCATCTTCCGCTTGTCTCCTTTTCTGACTCTTACTAGATGGTAGGCCAGTTCCTCTCGTAAGTCCAGTTTTGTATATATCTGAGCATTTTGACTTGATCCAAGAGCTCGGGGATAAGCAGTAAGAGCTACAGTTTTTTACTGTGATCTGGTTAAGTGCTCTGTAGTCAATGCAAGTTCTCAGGTCTTGCTCCTTTGTAGGCACAAACAAGAGGGGCGAGGATGCAGGGGACTTGGATGGACGAATGAAGCCATTTGCTAGATACTGATTGAGGTAGGTTTTTAGATGCTGGTTTTCCTGTTCTGTTAGGGGATAAATCCAGCTGCAGGGAACTTGAGCTCCAGGTACCAGATCAATTTGGCAGTCATACAGTCTGTGTGGAGGTAGGGTGTTTGCTTGCTCTTTTTGAAGGACATCTTGGTAATCCAGGTATTCAGGTGGTGATGAACTGGTGAGGCCCAGTATGGTTTCTTTCTTTGACGAACCTGGGTTGGTAAGACCTTTTAATGAGAATCCCTTGCTATACCAGGTGTCGGCACAGTCTTGGGGAAAGAACTAGTTTACGCCAGTCAATCCTGGGATTGTGGGTCTCCAGCCAGGGCATTCCCAATATCATCTGGAACTGAGGGGATCCGATGAGATCGAAGGTGATGTCTTCTTGGTGACCGTCCTGACACAGAAGTGTGACCTTCTTGGTGTAATGCGTCACTGGGCCGGATGATAGCTGAGATCCATCAACTGCTGTGACGTTTTCCAAAACCTGCTTCTGTCGGAGAGGAAGGCCAGATCTTGGTCCATGTAATTTCCCACAGCCCCACTGTCAATGTATGCCTCCAAGGCATGTATTTTCAACGGTTGCTTGTGGTTTACCAAGAGCACTGGGATGACTAGATGTGAACTCTGTATAGATTCCTTTTCACCACTCGACAATTGGACCCCTACGCTTGCCGGGCGTTGGAGTTTCCAGAGTCCTGTTCATCTTCTTCACCCTTGTCAGTTGCTCCAACTTCTTTCCTGGGTGGTTTCACCAGGCATTCTCGGAGATAGTGACCTGCCTTACCACAGTACAACTAAAGCAGCTGCTGTCTACTTTTCTCCCTTTCTGCCTTAGTGAGTGGGCTGTGCAAGCCTCCGATTTGCATTGGCACAAATTGATCATGTGATTTGGTTTGATTCTCACTGGGTCGCACGTAGACAGACTGCCCCTTGGCCTTGGCCAGATCCATCTTCCGATCCTGCAATCTGTGATCGAGCTGCACTGTCAGGTCGATGTATTCAGCACATCTTTCCGGGGGATTTATTACTTGGGCTAATACGTCCTGAAGTTCCCCTCGCAAGCCTCAGTAAAAGAGCATAGTTCTTTCCTCCTCTGGCCAGTTAGTTTGTGCAATCAGATGATTGAAGGAAGAGATATATGTTAGTAGGTCTTGATTACCCTGCAGTAGTGATAACAGTTCATTGTCCAGAGCCCGCCCTTGAGTATGCCGTGCAAATAGTTTCTCCATTTCATGCTGGAAACCTCCAAAGTCTCGAAGCAAAGGATCATCCTGGTTTACCAAGTGTATTGACCAGTCTGCTGCACTACCTCCCAAATATGGGAGTAAAAATGCCACTCTCGCTTGATTGTTGGGGAAGGCCCCAGGTCTGCACAAGAAATGTAGGCAACATTGATTCATAGAGATGGTGTACTTATTCGGATTGCCTGTGAAGCATTCTGGTGGGGCCAGGGGAATCCCCCTGGAAGAACCACCTGTACTGGCGTGGGCTGTGGAGGCGCGGAAGGAGGGGCGTACCCCAGCAGTGGGACCTGGACTGCCTGTCCCTGAAGAATCTGCCTTGCCAGTTCATCTGTCCGCTCCTGGTTCACAATTAGATCCCTCCTTAGGGCATTGGTTTCCTGTCTTGAGGCATGAACTTTAGCCCGTAACCCTCCCAGTAATCGGCGCAACTGGTCCGTTTCAGAAGTTTCCATAATGCCCAGGCAGAGATTCAAAGAGGCTTTGCGTTCTGTTACTGTTACCGGTCTCTGCGGAGGCATTGGGGCACGGTTGCAGCCCTCCCAGGGGTGAGGTCGCTCGGGTCCGACTTTGCCCTCTGCGCTTATGTGGTGACTGGTGGTAATAGATGATGCTGCTCAGGACTGCTCCTGTTGATTAGTTTTGGCGAGCACTCCGTCCTGCTTCTTCTGGCAGGGGCGCTTGTGTGATCTGGACTGAGTTCCTTCACTGGTACCTTGCACGTGGTAATCCAGTCCTGCTGCGATTGAGACACTATACTTCAGGTAAGTGTTCCTGTTTGCCTTTGTTTTTCCTCATCTGTTGTTGTTGTATTGTAAAGTTTGTTGTCTTGTATTGCTGTCTGTTCCACTTTTGATGTTTGCTCTTTTGCTTTCTTCCCTTGCAGGTGATGTTGCCAGCCCAGCAGAAGCTGCGAAGCTCGAGACGGCAGCTGGAGGGAATGAGGAACGAAACTGCAGCGGTACAGTAGCTAGTAAGTTGTTAACTAGGGGGTGCACAGGGTCCAAATGTAGCGCTGCCCTAGGACAGATGTTCTAACCTTGTATTTCTTCTTCACAGGGTCTGAGTTAGTGGATGAGGAGTGCGGTGCTGCGGCATCGGGATCAAGATCACTGGATGTCAGGAGGTGAGTCTGCAGATGAAGCGATGAAGCACCGGTTTCCTGGAGGTGCGCATGTAGGAGAACGCCTGGTTTCAAAGGTAAGTAAACTGGTCCAAGTGGCGGTGAGCGTCACGTTGCACGCAAGTGCACAGTAACGCGAAGCACCGGCCTTAAGGATGGAGCAGCTTATATAGCTGAGTTTCTGAAGCCACGCCCACCAGTTTCAGCCTGCCTGCCACACTCTGCCACACCCGATGAGTCAGCACATGAAGACCATGCCTAGGGAGCCACACCCGATGAGTCAGCACAAGAGGATGTTATCTGGAATAAATGCTTTCAGCTCCTGCAAAGTACTTGTCAAATAAAATCACTCTTGCACTGAAATAAAGTGCTCCTGCTCACATCTCTATATGAGCCTGGCACCAAAGGCGCCAGGACTGAGTCCAGCCAGGGCCCCTGTATTTATGGGTCCCAAAGGGACATAAGCGAGTCAAGTGACCCATTGCCCATCACTAGATGGTTTGGATTTTGTGTTCTGGGGCCTGTGGCCATGACATCATCCCAGAGCGGGCGCACAGGGCCTCTGCCTGCTGCTCTGGAATTGTTTCACCCGCTCTCTCTCTCCTGTCAGTGGGACCTTCCTCAACACCAGTCCCTACAGCATCTGTGGAGGTACTGCAGCCATTCATGTTCCAGCCTCCACCTCACACGCCTTGTGGAACTTGGCTGCTGTGTCCACCGCCCCAGCCTTCACGGGCCCCTCGATTCCACCGGGCCCTCCCCTGCCGGCATCAGACACTCCTCTTCTCGCCCTCGTCTTGAAGGGAGCCCTGGACCTCTGCCTACTATTCGTGACTTCTTCACCTGCTCTCTCTCATATTAGCGGGCCGCCACCTCCACTTGGGCCTTCCTCTCAACACCGGCCCTCTCCGTTTGTAAGGCACTTTGGCAATGCCTGCTCTAGCTCCTGCTTCTCACGCCTCGCGGATACTGGCTGCTGTGTCTGCTGCTCCACCACTGCTGCGTGCCTCTCACCTCCTCATACCATTAATCTCCTTGACATGATGCTGCTATCCACGGTCCGCCTGCCTCCTCTGGGGCCCTCTACCGTCACTGCCGCCTGCTGCCACCTGGCCCTTCTGATCTGCAGACTGCCAGCTACCACCTGGGCACTTCCTGTCTGCTGGCCCCCTACCACCACCAGTGCTCTTTATTTCCCACTGGGCGCCTTCTACCTCCTGGGACCTTCCTGACTGCCGACCCCCTGCCACCACCAGGGCTCTTTCTTCCCATGGGCCGCCTGCTGCCACATGGCCCTTCTGAACAGCAGACCACCTGCCACCACCTGGGCCCTTCCTGCCTGCTGGCCCCTGTCTTCACCTGGGCTCTTTATTTCCCTTGGGCCGCCTGCTACCACCTGGGCCCCTCTGATTTACGGACCGTCTGCTACCACCTGGACCCTCCTGTCTGCTTGACCCTGCCTCCACCAGGGCTCTTTACTTCCCACAGACTGCCTACTATCACCTGGGCCCCTCTGTTCAGCGGTCCATCTGCTACCACTTGGGCCCTTCATGTCTGCTGGCCCCCTGCCACCTCCAGGGTTTTTCATCTCCCACGGACCGCCTGCTACAACCTGGACCTTTCTGATCTCCGGACCGCCTGCTACCACCTGGGCCCTCCTGACTGCTGGCCCCTACCACCACCAGGGCTCTTATTTTCCCACTGACCCTCTGCTACCACATGGGCACTCTGATCTGAGGTTTGCCTGCCTACCTGTGCCCCCTGCCTACTCTGGCCCCTGGCTGCTTTATTCTGGGCCCTTCCGGACTGCAGACCCCCCTGCCACAACTTGGGCCCCCTGGACTGCTCCCAGCACTATCCCTCTACCCACTGATGCCCTCTTCCTCCCTTTCACTCTCTCTTCATCACAGTACTCTCTTCTCATGCGCATTGCCAGAGCCCACTCTCCTCGTCCTCCTTATTTTTCGCCCTCCTCCCCATCCTTCCCTCGCCCCCTCCCTCTCCTACTTTCCAGCCCCCTTTTTCTCATGTCCATTCCCTTGCTCAACCCCCTCCCCTGTTCACCCCATCCACTTCCAAACCTCCCTCATCATCCTAACCTCATCTAACCCCCTATTGTCCAACCCTCCAGTCTCATCAACATTGTTCTCTGGAATGCTAGATCCATCTGCAATAAGACCACAGCCGTCTTAGACATGTTCTTCCGACTTAACCTTCATTTCCTCTGTATAACCGAAACCTGGATCCCCCTTCACAACTTTAGTGTTCCTGCCTCTCTCACCAACTCTTCCTCCTCTTTCTCTCATGCTTCTCATTCTCTGGTTGTGGTGGTGGCATTGGTCTCCTCTTCTACCCTAAATACTTTTGTTTTACCTCCTCATTGCCTCTTCCTACCTTCCCTTCCTTTGCATACCTATACAAATCCTTTACTTCCCCTCACCCTACTTCCTTTCTAATTACCTACAGACCTCATGGCCCCCTCTGCTCCTTTTACAATGACCTCGACCACCTCCTCTCTCTTATTTCTCCCCCTCCCCTCACTGTACTCGGCGGCTTCAACCTTCATCTCCCTACTCCCCCTCAACCTTCCCCTCTTCTTTCTATCCTTGACTACTACCTCCTCTCCCCTGTCCCTTCTTCTCCTACTCACTCTTCTGGCTCCACCCTTGATCTTATCTTTAATTCAACGTACTCCTCCTCACCGTCTCTACCATACCCAACTATCTCTCTGATCATGCTTTACTCTCCTTCTCCCTTACTCCACCTATCCCTCCTTCCACTCCTGTACCCTCTCCCATGTCCTTCTCTCGACAAGATCTCCGTAACTTTAGCCCTTCTCTCTTTTTCGACACTTGCTCTTCCTCTCTTCCCCCTCTCTAACTTCTCTTCTCTCTCAGCTAATGAAGCTCTGTCCTCTCTGTCCTCCTCCATCTCTTCCACTCTTGATCAACTTTACCCCCTCTCCTCCTTCCTTCCCACTCGCAAACCTTCTCAACCTTGGCTTTCCCCTCACCTTCTGTCCATGCGTCGTCTCCTCCGTCGCCTCGAACGACACTGGCTCAAATTTCCCTCTCTATCTAATCAAACCTCCTATTTCTCTTACCACTCTCTTTATCACTCCTGCCTTAGATCTTCTAAACGTTCCTACTATTCTAACCTTCTCCACTGACAAGCCTCTCATCCTCACTGTATCTTTCAAACCCTTTCTCGTCTTCTCTCCCCGCCCACTACTGACCCCTCAGCTACGTCTTCCCTCTCTCCATCTGACTTCACTGACTTCTTCTCTTCCAAAATCCTCTCCCTTTGCCAAAACATTAATTGCTCCCTTTCCTATTTCCCTCCTCCCCTTCCCTCCACTCCCCTTCAGCTTACATGTCTGACTTCTCTCCTGTCACTCCTTCTGACGTTTCCCTCCTCCTGTCCAAATCTCATCCTACTGCTGTCCCTTCTGATCCTCTCCCCACCCTCCTATTCCCAAGATCTACCCTCTCCTCATTCCTCACCTAACCTCCTTCTTCAACAGTTGCTTTCCTCTGGTACTTTCTCTCCCGCCTTCAAGCATGCTACTATCATCCCTATTCTAAAGAAACCTTCTGCTGATCCCCTTCTTGCTTTCAACTTCCGTCCAATCTCGCTTCTCCAGAGACCAATAAAGTCAATGGCAACTTTACATGTTCTGGGAGACAGTAGTCAGTTCCAGAAAATGGAGTCTGAGTTGGGAAGTCTAAAAGACAACCCTGTGTCACTGCACTGAATAACACACAGTAAAAAGATGATGCCTGTGGAGTAGGTGAGGCTCCACAGTCTTTGAACACAAAAATGTTAAACACACACAGCAAAACAAATGTAAGAGTGGGAAAAAAGGCTCACACTCGTACCAGGTGAAAAAAATAAATCGAAATCCAGCAAAGCTGCTGAGGGACTCAGTAGGTAAGGGAAATTAGCCATTTTGGAGAATTCTCCCTAAATCTCATCCCCCTCCCCCAGACTAAGGGACAGACAGCAGGATTTAATCCACTCCTGGATGAAACATCCTAGAGAGACCATCAGCATTTTGGTGGTGACATCCTGCTCTGTGCTCAATGGTGAAATCAAACCCTTGCAGGCAGATTGAACATCTTAGAAGTTTTAGGTTTTCTCCTTTCATTGGCATTAACCATCTCAAGGGTTGGTGGTCTGTTTGAATCACAAAAGTAGATCCATACAAGTATGGTCTAAACCTCTTCAAAGACCACACAATGGCAAAACATTCACGCTCTATGGTTGCCCACATTGTTTCTGGTTCCTCCAGTGTCCTACTGATGAAGCACATGGTGTGTTCCCTACCTGTCTCATCCACTTGACTAAGGACTGCACCGATACCTGTATGGGAGGCATCTGTCTGCACAATGAAGGGTTGGTGATAATCAGGAGCTCCTAGGACTGGAGCTTGACAAAGGGCTTTCTTCAGGCTTTCAAAGGCTTGAGTGCACTCCTCATTCCATTCAACCTTTTTAGGGAATTTTGGAGAGGAGATCACATTCAAGGGAGAAACTATGGTCCCATAGTTCTCTATGAAATACATGTAGTACCCAGTGAGACCTAAGAAGGCTCTCACTTGGGTTGAGTAGTAGGGGTGGCCCAGTTTTATACAGCTTGTACTTTGCTAGGCAATGGCCCTATTTAACCTCCTCCTACCTCATGACCAAGGTAGACCACTTTGCTGTGACCGATTTGACATTTGCTTGCCTTTATGGTCAGATGGGCCTGCTCAAGAGCCTGCAAAACATATCATAAGTGATGAACATGTTCTTTCCAAGTAGGGCTGAACACTGCAATGTCATCCAAGTATGACATGCAGAACTTGATTGACCATCCTTTGGAATGTAGCAGGTGCATTCTTTAATCCAAAAGGCATAACCTTAAACTGGTAGAGGTCTGCTGGGGTTGAGAATTCAGTTTTCTCCTTGGCATGGTCTGTCAGAGCTATTTGCCAATAGCCTGAGGTTAGATCAAATGTAGGGAGGTACTTGGCTGAACCAAGTCTATCCACCAGTTCATCTGTCCTTGGCAAAGGATGGGCTTCAGTCTTAGTGACTACATTTAGAACTCTATAGTCCACACAGAATCTCAACTCCTTGGATCCTGCCTTTGGTATTAGAACAACTGGACTAGACCATGGACGTGTAGATGGTGCTAAAAGCCAGAGATCAAGCATCTTGTTGACCTCTCCTTTGATGTGGGATCTCACATGTTCTGACATTCTGGAACTTCTCCTTTTCACAGGTAAACAGTTACCAGTGAGAATATCATGCTGACCCCAATGGGTCAAGCCTGGTGAAAGTGAAAACAGGGAGGCAAACTGATTCAACAGAACATTGCACTCCTCCTGTTGTACAGAAGTCAGTTGATAAGAGAGATTGACTCCATCTATGTTTCATCCAAAGGGTGGCCTCTGAGAAGGTCAGGTAGAGACTCACTCTCCTCCTCCTCTTTAGCTGAAGCAAGAGGCAAAGCACACACTTCTGGTCTTGAGACATATGCCTGTAAACGGTTGGTGTGAAAGACTCTGGGAGCCTCCTCAGGTCTGCCTAAGTCCACCAAATAGTTCACCTCTCCAAGTTTGCCCACAACCTTGAAGGGTCCTATCCATTTGTCCTGCAAGGCCCTCTGCCTTGTTGGCACCATAACTAATACAAGCTGGTCTTGAGTAAACACAACCATGCTGGCCTTCTGGTCATGCCAATGTTTGACCAGAGCCTGACCTGCTTTTAAGTTATCACTCGCTTCTGCCATCATGTGTGACATTCTCCTCCGGAGACGTATCACATAGTCAGTCACTCTGACTGGCTTGGGGGAAGGAGCCCTCTCCAACCCCTCCTTAATCAGGGCCAAGGGGCCTCTTACTGGATGGCCATAGAGATGTTCAAAGGGACTGTAACCAACTACCACCTGAGGGACTTCTCTATAAGTGAATAAGTGATAATGTCCCGGGAGGATAGCTCAGTGGCAACGTGCCTGCCTTGGAAGCAAGACAACACGAAACAACACAGCTTCTACCCCGGGTCCGCGCTTAGAAACCTATGGGTATTTAAGCGCGTTATAAATACGCAACTAAGAAAATAAAAAACAATTACGCAACTAAAAAACAAACAATACCTGTAACAGCGCCTCGATGCCCGCGGGCTAAGTGAGCGCTTTAAAAATGCAAAAATAAAAAATAAATAAGCAAAGAGAAGGCATGGCAGTAGAAGGTCTTACTTTCTCTTAAGGGGTTCCTCTAAAGCATCTATCATGCTCTTCACAGTACGAGTAAACCTCTCTACCAGTCCATTTGTCTGTGGATGGTAGGCTGTAGAGAACTTGTAAGTGACGCCACAGTTTTCCCACATGGCTTGCATGTAGTGGGACATAAAATTAGATCCCCTTTCGGATGTCACTTCCTTATGAAACCCTATTCTGGTAAAAATGCCAAGTAGAGCCTTAGCCACAGCCTGACCTGTAAAAGTCCTCATAGGTATTGCTTCTGGGTATCTAATCGCATGGTCTACTACAACCAGGATAAACCTGTTCCCTGAAGATGTGGGAGGGTCAAGGGGACCAACAATGTTAATGTCCACCCTCTCAAAAGGAACTCCCACCACTGGGAGAGGCACCAGGGGTGCCACATTCTTGGATCCACTCTTGCCAGAGGTTTGGCAAGTGTGACAGCTCCTATGGAATTTGTCAACTTCTGAACCCATTTTAGGCCAGTAGAAGTATAAGGAGAGCCTTTCCTTGGTCTTTTTGACACTCAAATGACCAGCCAAAGGTATCTCATGTTCCAAATGTAGGAACTGGAGTCTGTTTTCTAGTGGCACTACACTCCTTTTACAGTCCCCAGGGATAGACTCAGTCGGTTCACTGTAGAAGAGGCCATCTTCGCAGCTCAACCTGTGCTTTCCAACTTCTTGCCAATCAAGTTGAGAAGCAGCCTGTTGCCGAAGATTTCGAGAGTAGGACACTCTCTTTGTCCTCTGCTGAAGTCTGCCCTGTTGGGTCCACCTTCTGCCCATAAAGACTGCAGCTCAGGATGGTCAACATGGTCAAGATCTCCAACCAAAACAATGTCTTCCTCCAGATCTGACTCTTCAGAAATTGGATCAACCACACATGGTTGTACCTCACACTCTGCCTCAGCAGGTGGAGGAGTCAAAGGTGTGACCTTGGACAATCTTGGGGATGTGCGTGTTGGTAGCACAGGGGTGCTGTCTGTCTTTTTCCTTGAGGTCTTAGGTTCCCCTTTGCCTATTTCTTTTCAGAAATAGCAGTGAGCAACTCCTGTGGAGTGGGAGTGATAGCTTCCTCTATCAACTCCTTTGGAGAGCCTCTCAAGGTACTCTCCCTTGCAGGCCTAGTGAGCTCCTGTTTCCTTTTAATGGGAGGCCTGGGGGTAGTAGACACAACTCCAATAGATTTCAGTTCATTACCCAACAGGACTCTCCCAGGCACTTCACTCTGCACAGTAAAAGGTATTTTGACAGTCATATCATTACACTGGATGGGAGCTGGTAACTGGGGAAGCATTTGCACAAGGCCTCCAGCTAACTTGGTGAGGCATTTGGGTGCCTTAGCAACATCCTCCACCTTGACAAATTATTCATCCACCATAGTTATGCTGGCTCCAGTGTCTCTGATGGCAGCAGTTTCCTGGCCATTCACAAGAACACTATCTTTATAATACTCCTTAGTATTATCTGGGATGGAATTATAGACATCTAAATTCTGTTGTTCTCACAAGCCCAGGGACACTAAAGAAACACTAGCTGAGACTCTCATGGGTTCATCAGCCAGTAGGTGAAAGTTTCCACTTGCCATAGGTACTTCTTGTTAGGGCCCAATGGCTAAATCCAGCAGTGTTGGCTTAACACGTCATGATGCAATTGAGTCTTTCTGACAATATATCCCTCAAGAGTACAAAAGGACAGATTGAGGTGAGTACTGCCCGCAAATATTGGTACACCCTGGTACCCAGACAGCTGGCTGCAAGAGAAATTAACCAAGTATTAACACATGACTCAAGACAACAAAATATCTAAGCACGGTGATGAGCAGATACTCACAAGCAAGAAAAGTAGACTGGGACTGATAAGTTCCAAGCTAGATTGGTGAGTATCCTGAAACAAGAGACGTGACTATTACCACTAGCGGAATTGGGAATGGTTGAGTATGATTTAGTCTACCGATCAGGGCATGTTAAGAAAAAACTTTTCCAAATGGATTGGATATCTACTGGTGACCAACTAGCAGATTATGTACAATATTTGGAATACGTAAAATTTAGACATAAGCAAATCCCAAGGATGCATTATTTAAAGATTTGTCCTAGTGAATGTATCAGACAAATGTTCATGAGATTCAGGTTCAACCTCTTCAATACCCAATAGTGCACCAAATATTGGAATGATAATTATGTTAAGCTTTTTGATCAAGGATGTCATTTTTGTCAGAATACAAAGGAAACAGAAACGTTAAAACATCTCATACTTTATTGTCATTTTTTTGAAATGCAACGCTTGCTATATTTGAGCAAATATTTAGAAAATAAGTCTATCTTTGCACTAGAATTATTCTGGTGCTTCTGTATGTGGGGAGATAGCAATACCCTGCTCATTGCGTTAACACGTTTTCTATGTTTCATTCAAACCAAAATAGATGAAGTATGAAATAAAATTTTCATTGTTTTAACCTCTGTTTAGGCAAGTATCATCGAGTCTCTCTTACATCTTAGATACTAAATGTGATAGACGGATATTTAATAAATGTCATCCTTGGAAATAAACATCAAGCAACTACTTCAAAGATACAATGTTACTCACCAGTTGCTGAACTGGTCGGGGCGTTGCTCGACCTTGGGATAACCAAAGAGGGAGCAGCTCCGGAAAGTATTCAGTCCAAGCTGGAGTGTACAAAGGTATGATCCAGAACCAGACCTCCTCAACTCGAGGACGTCTTTAAGGCAATGTACCCCTCTGCTGAATAACAAACAGTCAGAGGAATCGATTAACCAAAAGAGCGGGGAGAACCACACCGCCAAACCCAGGCTGTAAGAAACAAAAGCACAATATTACCGCACTGACTTGGAGACAACTGTGTAAATTCAGGATCAGACCAACAAACAATACCTGATAAAGGTTTGATAGGACTCTAAGGCAATATAGGATGGTTAGTCGGGAAACAAGAAGACTGAAAATAAGGAGAGACAGGTAAGAATGGTAGTCTAATGATTATCAAGAAAACAAACCAAATGACTAAAGGCTTACCCAATAGGTGTTTTTCGGATAGCGAAAGTACTAACCAACGGGAGGAGAAAATAACAAACAGGAAGGTTAGGGTAGGAAAACTACCCCGAACGGCACGAGGGTCGCAAACTAGATCCGGGATGGTGCACTACAGGAAAGCGTTCAGAAAGTGCACAGTTGCTGATTGAAAAGTTCCAAACGCAGAAGTTCACACAATCGTTCCAGGAAGATAGGAGTTGGTCAAAAAGGACTGTTCATGTGTTCATACATTCCCCATAAACAGTGACTACTAAAACGTGGAATGTTGTAGGCTGAGTGTAGTGGAGTATAATAAAGCAATGTGGTGGTCGGTTGAAGGGAAGCGGGCCAGCAAGAAGGCTTACCTTATGAATGAAGGCAGCGTGAGGTCTCAGCAGGTAGGTGGAACAGCTGCTGAGGAGACCGCTACAAGGAGCGGCGCGCCGGCAGAATGGCTTGCCTGAAGGAACGAAGGCAGCGAGGAGTATCGGCAAACAGGAGGAACCGCTGCCGAAAAGCCGCTGCAAGGATGCTGCAAGCCAGGATGGTACGTCAAATCCAAGGGGTAATCCAATAGAAAGGTCAAAAAACGTTCCGAGTTCAGTTGTAGAAGAGATTCTGGATCAAAGGAATTGAAGTAATAACGCTAATTAGAAGCAGCGTTTACTCCTTTGGCACTCGTAATTGAATAGGAAAAGGAGGCGTCACTGTGCGCGTATTGCACGTAAACGTTGTGTCACGTGACTACCCAAAACACGGGCAGCGGAAAAGCCACGTCTCCATGGTAATCTCCAGCGTTGCCAGATCGGACATGCCTGGAGATGGGGAACGCGGCGGTGGTTCATAACAGTGTCCACCCGTAAAGGCCACGGCAACCCCCTGGCAGCATGGAAGGCACGCATCAAAGTAGGTGAGTGAATATTAGACAAGGGTTCCCATGTGCGGTCCTCCGGACCATAACCCTTCCAATCCACCAAATAGTAGAGCGACCCTCTGGATACCTTAACATCAAGGATGGCAGAAACCTCAAATTCCTCCTGCCCGTCAACCTGAATGGGCGCCGGGCGTCGAAACAGACGAGTAGCCGGGAGGCAGGGCTTAACCAGTGCCACATGAAACACCGGATGGATCCGCCATGCGGACGGTAGGGATAACCGAACTGCCACAGGGTTGATGACCGCAGTGATCTCATATGGGCCAACATATTTAGGCAGGAGGGATTTTTTTCCCGGGATCTTCAAGTTGCGAGTTGACAACCACACTTTCATGCCCGGGGTATATACCGGGGCGGGGGTTCGGTGTGCATCAGCGGACTTCTTAGCGCTAAGCTGAGATCGTAGCAAGTGCAACCGGACATCTCGATGTAGCTGATCCATGTCCCTAATACTAGCCAAAGCCGCAGGGTTGTCTATGGGCAATGAAGGATCCAAAGGTAAGGATCGCGGGTGGAAACCATATAAGGCAAAGAAAGGAGACACCCCTGTGGCGGTATGTAATGAATTGTTGTATGCAAATTGAGCCAGTGGTAAGGCTGTTAACCAAGAAAACTGAAACTGGAGACAAAGACACCTCAGATATTGTTCCATAGTAGCGTTAAGGCTTTCTGTCTGCCCATCCATTTGAGGATGGAAAGCCGAAGAAAATCGGTCATCTATAAGGAGAGAAGAAGTAAGAGCTCTCCAGAATCACGAGGTAAACTGTGTTCCTCTGTCAGAAACAATGATAGAAGGCAAACCAAATTGTTGAAAGACACGTATACGCACCAACTCAGCCAGAGTAGGGGCATTAGGAAGACTGGCACAAGGAATTAATACTGCATACTTGGTAAAGTAATCAATTACAACTAGAATAGTATTCATTCCTTTAACGGCTGGAAGCTCCACCACAAAATCCATGGATATCATTTGCCAAGGCTTGTATGGTACTGGTAGAGGCTGCAGAAGACCCACAGGTTTGGTTCTAGAAGTTTGCACCGAGCGCAAATGGCGCAAGCAGAGATGTAATCCATGACATCTCTGGACATGGATGACCACCAAGACCACCGGCGAAGGGACTCTACCGTTTTTTGGTGGCCAGGATGTGACGCCACCACTGAGTCATGAGCCCAGCGCAGGGCGTGTACACGGGCAGGGCCAGGAGGTATGTAAACACACCCTTGAATGAAAGGAAGCCCCCCTTGGACGTCTAAGTTGAGTGAACTTACTTTGGATGGGTTAGAACTCACCCAATCCTCAATGATGGAACGTCGAGAAGGCTGGACAGTGCACCCACATATCACCTTTTCCCACAGTAACGGCGCCGGATTCTTGGAAACCGTTTTATCATTGGACGACTGCCTCGACAAGGCGTCCGCAGGAACATTCTGGCGTGCTGGGCGGTAAGTGATGATGAACTGAAATTGTGAGAAAAACAAGTGCCAACGAGCTTGTCGGGCGGTAAGGCACTTCATGGTCTTGAATGCCAGCAAGCTCCTGTGGTCTGAATAGACAGTAACCACATGTTTGGCACCTAAGAGATGGTGTCGCCATTCCATGAAGGCATCTTTAATGGCTAGCAGTTCTCGTTCCATGATAGGGTAATTCCTTTCATAGGTTGATAGTTTCCGAGAAAAGAAGGCAACAGGATGCATTTCCCCTGTGAGGGACCAGGGCTGAGAGAGAATGGCGCCTATGGCATACCCTGAGGCATCTGCTTCAACAAAGAAAGGTATGACCTGATTGGGATGTTGTAATAAAGGAGCTGAGGGGAAGGCCTCCTTCAGAGATTCAAAGGCTGACTGAGCATCGTCATTCCACATGTAACGGACCTTCGAACTAGTCAGGGCCGACAGTGGAGCAGTAAGAGCTGAAAATGAATGAATAAAACGCTGATAAAAATTGGCAAAGCCAAGAAACGATTGAAGTTCCTTGACTGTCTTCGGGATAGGCCATTCTAAGACTGTCTTGAATTTTGACTGGCTCATCTTGATACCTTGGTTGGTGATGTTAAAGCCCAAAAATTCAACCTCGGAGGAGTGAAAGACACACTTTTCGGCCTTGGCATATAGATGGTTTTCTCTTAGTCTCTGTAGGACCATGGAAACGTGTTGAACATGCTCTGCCATTGAGGCAGAGTAAATGAGTATGTCGTCGAGGTAAACCACAACAAAACGGTCTTGGATGTCATGAAACACGTCATTCATAAATGCCTGAAAGGTGGCAGGGGCGTTACAGAGCCCGAACGGCATCACTAGATACTCAAATAGGCCAAAACGGGTTTTGAATGCAGTCTTCCACTCATCACCGTTTTTAATACGGACGAGGTTGTAGGCCCCTCGAAGGTCCAGTTTGGTAAACACGCTGGAGTTGCCCAATTGATCAATAAGAGTGGAAATCAATGGTAAAGGGTATTGGTTCTTCACTGTTACCTCATTCAATGTTCTATAGTCCATGCAAGGGCGTAGGTTCCCTTCTTTTTTGGGAACAAAAACCAAGGGGGATGCTGCAGGGGACTTGGATGAGCGTATAAACCCTGTAGCAAGTGCTTTGTCCAGATATTCTTTAAGGACCTGATCCTCCTTAATGGACAATGAGTAAACTCGCCCCAAAGGTATCTTGGCCCCTGGTACCAGATTGATTGGGCAATCATAAACATGATGTGGAGGCAATGTCTCCGCCTTGCATTTGTCAAACACATCGAGAAACTGCGTATATTCGATTGGGACCGGAGGGACAGATGTCTTGATGATTGCCCCTATATGAGCGGACAAACCTGATAGAACTGGCTTGGATTGTCATCAACAATACCTAATGAGGAGAAACAAGTGCCGTTTCAAAAAACAGATGGAAATTGAACCAGGCCTAAGGACCAATCTATCAGCGGGTTATGTAGTTTAAGCCACGGGAATCCCAAGATTACTCTGTAGGCAGGGGCTTGGATGACATCAAAGCATATTTCTTCTGTATGGCCTTCAGCCGTGGTCATGGTAATAGGTATCGTCTGTTGAACCACCAATCCTGAAACGAGTGCTGATCCATTGACTGCACTAACGTTTTCCGGATGTGATTTTTTTGTTAATGCTATTTCAGCGGAGGTCGCAAAGCCTTGATTGATATAGTTACCGGTGGCTCCGGAATCGATCACCACTGAGATCGGAACAGGATTTTTCAAGGCACCTGTGAAGGTGACAGGCAGCTTGATTAAGGTAGTCTGGGTTTGGGAGGAACAGAGGGAGTCCAAAACCGACTTTCCCGACGTATGGACCCCATTTACTGTCGGGATTTGGCGTTTCCCGCCTTCTTCTTTGGTTTCTTAGAACATTCTGGCAACAAGTGTTCTGAGGAACCGCAGTACATACACAAATTGTGTGTACGGGGGTGTTCACGTTGTGCCGGAGTCAGCGGCCCTCGCACGGCTCCAATCTGCATAGGTTCCGGCGTGGGAACCCCCACTGTGGGGATGTCTGGGACAGAAAGCGGAATGCTGGGTCGTTTTTCTCCTTTGCGTTCAGCCCTTCTGGCATCTATTTGAAGAACCATGTCTAATAGTTCATTAAAGGCGCTGGGCACCACTGGTACAGTAGACAATGTGTCCTTTAGTTCGTTGGAGAGACCTTGATAGAAAACTGCAGATTTCCTTTCTTCAGGCCAGTCTGTTTCTGCAGCTAATTGGTTGAAACGGGCCAAATAGGCAAGCAAAGGCGTGGATCCTTGTCTTAATTTGAGTAATTCAAGATCGGAAGCTTGTGAGGTGTAACGGGTATCAAAGACCGACTCATAGCGGTCAGCAGGGCATCACAATTGTAAAGAACATGGCTGTTCGATTCCAGCAATGGATTTGCCCAAGAGGCGGCCGTCCCTCCCAAGTGTGATAGGACGAAAGCCGCCTTAGTGGTTGAAGTCTGAAAGGAGGTAGGACGACACAAAAAGTGCAATTTGTACTGGTTAATGAAGGTCCGGTAATGTTTCGGATCCCCCATAAACCGTTCAGGAGGAGCCAGCGGGAATTGGGGTGAGGGCACAATGGAAGGGGGCTCTGGAGCAGGTATAGGAAAACCCGAGCCGGAGGGGGCCCCAGCTCGTCCCTCTTGCCCAGGAGGAGTAGATATGAGTGATTGGATCTCATTAATCCTCTGCTGGAATTCGGCTTTCATGGTAGCCATTTCCATTCTCAAACCTGCAAGGTGGTGCAGGATTTCTGCCATGGGCTCAACCGGCTCCATGGCTTCTGCCATGGGCTGGTCGGGCTCCATGTTTTTAGGCTTCTAATTCTGTTACTCACCAGTTGCTGAACTGGTCGGGGCGTTGCTCGACCTTGGGATAACCAAAGAGGGAGCAGCTCCAGAAAGTATTCAGTCTAAGCTGGAGTGTACAAAGGTACGATCCAGAACCAGACCTCCTCAACTCGAGGACCTCTTTAAGGCAATGTACCCCTCTGCTGAATAACAAACAGTCAGAGGAATCGATTAACCAAAAGAGCGGGGAGAACCACACCGCCAAACCCAGGCTGTAAGAAACAAAAGCACAATATTACGTCACTGACTTGGAGACAACTGTGTAAATTCAAGATCAGACCAACAAACAATACCTGATAAAGGTTTGATAGGACTCTAAGGCAGTATAGGATGGTTAGTCGGGAAACAAGAAGACTGAAAATAAGGAGAGACAGGTAAGAATGGTAGTCTAATGATTATCAAGAAAACAAACCAAATGACTAAAGGCTTACCCAATAGGTGTTTTTCGGGTAGCGAAAGTACTAACCAACGGGAGGAGAAAATAACAAACAGGAAGGGTAGTGTAGGAAAACTACCCCGAACGGCACGAGGGTCGCAAACTAGATCCGGGATGGTGCACTACAGGAAAGCGTTCAGAAAGTGCACAGTTGCTGATTGAAAAGTTCCAAACGCAGAAGTTCACACAATCGTTCCAGGAAGATAGGAGTTGGTCAAAAAGGACTGTTTATGTGTTCATACATTCCCCATAAACAGTGACTACTAAAACGTGGAATGTTGTAGGCTGAGTGTAGTGGAGTATAATAAAGCAATGTGGTGGTCGGTTGAAGGGAAGCGGGCCAGCAAGAAGGCTTACCTTATGAATGAAGGCAGCGTGAGGTCTCAGCAGGTAGGTGGAACAGCTGCTGAGGAGACCGCTACAAGGAGCAGCGCGCCGGCAGAATGGCTTGCCTGAAGGAACGAAGGCAGCGAGGAGTATCGGCAAACAGGAGGAACCGCTGCCGAAAAGCCGCTGCAAGGATGCTGCAAGCCAGGATGGTACGTCAAAACCAAGGGGTAATCCAATAGAAAGGTCAAAAAACGTTCTGAGTTCAGTTGTAGAAGAGATTCTGGATCAAAGGAATTGAAGTAATAATGCTAATTAGAAGCAGCGTTTATTCCTTTGGCACTCGTATTTGAAGAGGAAAAGGAGGCATCACTGTGCGCGTATTGCGTGTAAACGTTGTGTCACGTGACTATCCGAAACACGGGCAGCGGAAAAGCCACGTCTCCATGGTAATCTCCAGCGTTGCCAGATCGGACATGCCTGGAGATGGGGAACGCGGCGGTGGTTCATAACAGTGTCCACCCGTAAAGGCCACGGCAACCCCCTGGCAGCATGGAAGGCACGCATCAAAGTAGGTGAGTGAATATTAGACAAGGGTTCCCATGTGCGGTCCTCCGGACCATAACCCTTCCAATCCACCAAATAGTAGAGCGACCCTCTGGATACCTTAACAACAAGGATGGCAGAAACCTCAAATTCCTCCTGCCCGTCAACCTGAATGGGCGCCGGGCGTCGAAACAGACGAGTAGCCGGGAGGCAGGGCTTAACCAGTGCCACATGAAACACCGGATGGATCCGCCATGCGGACGGTAGGGTTAACCGAACTGCCACAGGGTTGATGACCGCAGTGATCTCATATGGGCCAACATATTTAGGCAGGAGGGATTTTTTTCCCGGGATCTTCAAGTTGCGAGTTGACAACCACACTTTCATGCCCGGGGTATATACCGGGGCCGGGGGTTCGGTGTGCATCAGCGGACCTCTTAGCGCTAACCTGAGATCGTAGCAAGTGCAACCGGACATCTCGATGTAGCTGATCCATGTCCCTAATACTAGCCAAAGCCGCAGGGTTGTCTATGGGCAATGAAGGATCCAAAGGTAAGGATCGCGGGTGGAAACCATATAAGGCAAAGAAAGGAGACACCCCTGTGGCGGTATGTAATGAATTGTTGTATGCAAATTGAGCCAGTGGTAAGGCTGTTAACCAAGAAAACTGAAACTGGAGACAAAGACACCTCAGATATTGTTCCATAGTAGCGTTAAGGCGTTCTGTCTGCCCATCCATTTGAGGATGGAAAGCCGAAGAAAATCGGTCATCTATAAGGAGAGAAGAAGTAAGAGCTCTCCAGAATCGCGAGGTAAACTGTGTTCCTCTGTCAGAAACAATGATAGAAGGCAAACCAAATTGTTGAAAGACACGTATACGCACCAACTCAGCCAGAGTAGGGGCATTAGGAAGACTGGCACAAGGAATTAATACCGCATACTTGGTAAAGTAATCAATTACAACTAGAATAGTATTCATTCCTTTAACGGCTGGAAGCTCCACCACAAAATCCATGGATATCATTTGCCATGGCTTGTATGGTACTGGTAGAGGCTGCAGAAGACCCACAGGTTTGGTTCTAGAAGTTTTGCACCGAGCGCAAATGGCGCAAGCAGAGATGTAATCCATGACATCTCTGGACATGGATGACCACCAAGACCACCGGCGAAGGGACTCTACCGTTTTTTGGTGGCCAGGATGTGACGCTACCACTGAGTCATGAGCCCAGCGCAGGGCGTGAACACGGGCAGGGCCAGGAGGTATGTAAACACACCCTTGAATGAAAGGAAGCCCCCCTTGGACGTCTAAGTTGAGTGAACTTACTTTGGATGGGTTAGAACTCACCCAATCCTCAATGATGGAACGTCGAGAAGGCTGGACAGTGCACCCACATATCACCTTTTCCCACAGTAACGGCGCCGGATTCTTGGAAACCGTTTTATCATTGGACGACTGCCTCGACAAGGCGTCCGCAGGAACATTCTGGCGTGCTGGGCGGTAAGTGATGATGAACTGAAATTGTGAGAAAAACAAGTGCCAACGAGCTTGTCGGGCGGTAAGGCACTTCATGGTCTTGAATGCCAGCAAGCTCCTGTGGTCTGAATAGACAGTAACCACATGTTTGGCACCTAAGAGATGGTGTCGCCATTCCATGAAGGCATCTTTAATGGCTAGCAGTTCTCGTTCCATGATAGGGTAATTCCTTTCATAGGTTGATAGTTTCAGAGAAAAGAAGGCAACAGGATGTATTTCCCCTGTGAGGGACCAGGGCTGAGAGAGAATGGCGCCTATGGCATACCCTGAGGCATCTGCTTCAACAAAGAAAGGTATGTCCTGATTGGGATGTTGTAATAAAGGAGCTGAGGGGAAGGCCTCCTTCAGAGATTCAAAGGCTGACTGAGCATCGTCATTCCACATGTAACGGACCTTCGAACTAGTCAGGGCCGACAGTGGAGCAGTAAGAGCTGAAAATGAATGAATAAAACGCTGATAAAAATTGGCAAAGCCAAGAAACGATTGAAGTTCCTTGACTGTCTTCGGGATAGGCCATTCTAAGACTGTCTTGAATTTTGACTGGCTCATCTTGATACCTTGGTTGGTGATGTTAAAGCCCAAAAATTCAACCTCGGAGGAGTGAAAGACACACTTTTCGGCCTTGGCATATAGATGGTTTTCTCTTAGTCTCTGAAGGACCATGGAAACGTGTTGAACATGCTCTGCCATTGAGGCAGAGTAAATGAGTATGTCGTCGAGGTAAACCACAACAAAACGGTCTTGGATGTCATGAAACACGTCATTCATAAATGCCTGAAAGGTGGCAGGGGCGTTACAGAGCCCGAACGGCATCACTAGATACTCAAATAGGCCAAAACGGGTTTTGAATGCAGTCTTCCACTCATCACCGTTTTTAATATGGACGAGGTTGTAGGCCCCTCGAAGGTCCAGTTTGGTAAACACGCTGGAGTTGCCCAATTGATCAATAAGAGTGGAAATCAATGGCAAAGGGTATTGGTTCTTCACTGTTACCTCATTCAATGTTCTATAGTCCATGCAAGGGCGCAGGTTCCCTTCTTTTTTGGGAACAAAAAACAAGGGGGATGCTGCAGGGGACTTGGATGAGCGTATAAACCCTGTAACAAGTGCTTTGTCCAGATATTCTTTAAGGACCTGATCCTCCTTAACGGACAATGAGTAAACTCGCCCCAAAGGTATCTTGGCCCCTGGTCCCAGATTGATTGGGCAATCATAAACATGATGTGGAGGCAATGTCTCCGCCTTGCATTTGTCAAACACATCGAGAAACTGCGTATATTCGATTGGGACCGGAGGGACAGATGTCTTGGTGATTGCCCCTATATGAGCGGACAAACCTGATAGAACTGGCTTGGATTGTCATCAACAATACCTAATGAGGAGAAACAAGTGCCGTTACAAAAAACAGATGGAAATTGAACCAGGCCTAAGGACCAATCTATCAGCGGGTTATGTAGTTTAAGCCACGGGAAGCCCAAGATTACTCTGTAGGCAGGGGCTTGGATGACATCAAAGCATATTTCTTCTGTATGGCCTTCAGCCGTGGTCATTGTAATAGGTATCGTCTGTTGAACCACCAATCCTGAAACGAGTGCTGATCCATTGACTGCACTAACGTTTTCCGGATGTGATTTTTTTGTTAATGCTATTTCAGCGGAGGTCGCAAAGCCTTGATTGATATAGTTACCGGTGGCTCCGGAATCGATCACCACTGAGATCGGAACAGGATTTTTCAAGGCACCTGTGAAGGTGACAGGCAGCTTGATTAAGGTAGTCTGGGTTTGGGAGGAACAGAGGGAGTCCAAAACCGACTTTCCCGACGTATGGACCCCATTTACTGTCGGGATTTGGCGTTTCCCGCCTTCTTCTTTGGTTTCTTAGAACATTCTGGCAACAAGTGTTCTGAGGAACCGCAGTACATACACAAATTGTGTGTACGGGGGTGTTCACGTTGTGCCGGAGTCAGCGGCCCTCGCACGGCTCCAAACTGCATAGGTTCCGGGGTGGGAACCCCCACTGTGGGGATGTCTGGGACAGAAAGCGGAATGCTGGGTCGTTTTTCTCCTTTGCGTTCAGCCCTTCTGGCATCTATTTGAAGAACCATGTCTAATAGTTCATTAAAGGCGCTGGGCACCACTGGTACAGTAGACAATGTGTCCTTTAGTTTGTTGGAGAGACCTTGATAGAAAACTGCAGATTTCTTTTCTTCAGGCCAGTCTGTTTCTGCAGCTAATTGGTTGAAACGGGCCAAATAGGCAAGCAAAGGCGTGGATCCTTGTCTTAATTTGAGTAATTCAAGATCGGAAGCTTGTGAGGTGTAACGGGTATCAAAGACCGACTCATAGCGGTCAGGAGGGCATCACAATTGTAAAGAACATGGCTGTTCGATTCCAGCAATGGATTTGCCCAAGAGGCGGCCGTCCCTCCCAAGTGTGATAGGACGAAAGCCGCCTTAGTGGTTGAAGTCGGAAAGGAGGTAGGACGACACAAAAAGTGCAATTTGTACTGGTTAATGAAGGTCCGGTAATGTTTCGGATCCCCCATAAACCGTTCAGGAGGAGCCAGCGGGAATTGGGGTGAGGGCACAATGGAAGGGGGCTCTGGAGCAGGTATAGGAAAACCCGAGCCGGAGGGGGCCCCAGCTCGTCCCTCTTGCCCAGGAGGAGTAGATATGAGTGATTGGATCTCATTAATCCTCTGCTGGAATTCGGCTTTCATGGTAGCCATTTCCATTCTCAAACCTGCAAGGTGGTGCAGGATTTCTGCCATGGGCTCAACCGGCTCCATGGCTTCTGCCATGGGCTGGTCGGGCTCCATGTTTTTAGGCTTCTAATTCTGTTACTCACCAGTTGCTGAACTGGTCGGGGCGTTGCTCGACCTTGGGATAACCAAAGAGGGAGCAGCTCCAGAAAGTATTCAGTCTAAGCTGGAGTGTACAAAGGTACGATCCAGAACCAGACCTCCTCAACTCGAGGACCTCTTTAAGGCAATGTACCCCTCTGCTGAATAACAAACAGTCAGAGGAATCGATTAACCAAAAGAGCGGGGCGAACCACACCGCCAAACCCAGGCTGTAAGAAACAAAAGCACAATATTACGTCACTGACTTGGAGACAACTGTGTAAATTCAAGATCAGACCAACAAACAATACCTGATAAAGGTTTGATAGGACTCTAAGGCAGTATAGGATGGTTAGTCGGGAAACAAGAAGACTGAAAATAAGGAGAGACAGGTAAGAATGGTAGTCTAATGATTATCAAGAAAACAAACCAAATGACTAAAGGCTTACCCAATAGGTGTTTTTCGGGTAGCGAAAGTACTAACCAACGGGAGGAGAAAATAACAAACAGGAAGGTTAGTGTAGGAAAACTACCCCGAACGGCACGAGGGCCGCAAACTAGATCCGGGATGGTGCACTACAGGAAAGCGTTCAGAAAGTGCACAGTTGCTGATTGAAAAGTTCCAAACGCAGAAGTTCACACAATCGTTCCAGGAAGATAGGAGTTGGTCAAAAAGGACTGTTCATGTGTTCATGCATTCCTCATAAACAGTGACTACTAAAACGTGGAATGTTGTAGGCTGAGTGTAGTGGAGTATAATAAAGCAATGTGGTGGTCGGTTGAAGGGAAGCAGGCCAGCAAGAAGGCTTACCTTATGAATGAAGGCAGCGTGAGGTCTCAGCAGGTAGGTGGAACAGCTGCTGAGGAGACCGCTACAAGGAGCAGCGCGCCGGCAGAATGGCTTGCCTGAAGGAACGAAGACAGCGAGGAGTATCGGCAAACAGGAGGAACCGCTGCCGAAAAGCCGCTGCAAGGATGCTGCAAGCCAGGATGGTACGTCAAATCCAAGGGGTAATCCAATAGAAAGGTCAAACAACGTTCCGAGTTCAGTTGTAGAAGAGATTCTGGATCAAAGGAATTGAAGTAATAATGCTAATTAGAAGCAGCGTTTACTCCTTTGGCACTCGTATTTGAAGAGGAAAAGGAGGCATCACTGTGCGCGTATTGCACGTAAACGTTGTGTCACGTGACTATCCGAAACACGGGCAGCGGAAAAGCCACGTCTCCATGGTAATCTCCAGCGTTGCCAGATCGGAGATGCCTGGAGACGGGGAACGCGGCGGTGGTTCATAACATACAAATGCTTAGGTAAAACATTGTAATCTTATAGGTGATTGGAAATGTGATAGAGGATATTTGCACTTATTGATTTTAGGATTGCTATTTTTCATCAATAGATTTTGACGAGAGTTTTTAGTTTAATGTGCTAAAAAAATTATTGTTTGTTTTATAATTGTTTGTTTTATAATTGTAAAGATGCTTTGCATTAAAAACAATTTAAAAAAAATAAAAATAAAAATAAAAAAAAGAGAGGTGACTACTGTTACCATGAGTACAGGATAGTAGGAAAAAGGAAGAACCAGACAGTTGTGTGCTTACCAATAAGTGGTCTGGATGAATTATGAAGATGAAATTGTTGTAATGGAGTGGTGGTCCTGGGAACACAATGGCCCTCATTATGACCCTGGCGGTAAGCGAAATACAATGCCAGTAAAGGATTACCGGCATTGCCTACCGTTAGGCCCGATTATGACCCGAGATAGCGCTATTAACTGCACCGTAATCAACGGTGCGGTTAAAAGCGCCATGGACGCGGGCACGCGACTCCCATGCCGTAAATACGGCCATGGCGCTAAGTTGGGAACATTACGAGTCACGCGGACATGGAAATAACGCCTTTGTGAAGGCCGTAAAGTACCTTACCGCCATGGTGCTAATACCGCCATCGCGGACCAACCGTAAATGACCATGTGCAGTGTTCCCAGCTTCCACAGATGCACACAATCAGCACAGGTGGAGGCAATACAGACTGGCCAAGCACAAAAGGAGCACACCCCACCCCTTCCCACACACAGTTACACTCTACAATGAATCCAATACTACTAGCAATGCTGGGGCTGGAGGACCTGATTGCAGTGGAAGTGCTACAACAACAACTACAAGAAGTACAACAACAGGCAGCACAGAGGAGACGCAGAAGGAGAAGGAGGGCAATACAGGGCCATCATGCCCCACCAGCACAGCCAGTGCCACCACGCAGGCAGCCCCCAATCCCACGCATCAGAGCCAGTCCATTCAACTCAACCGCTGAGCAGATCTACACCCTGCACCGCCTGGACCGGGACACCATCACCACCATTGTGGACATGATACATGACGACATAGTCAGCCTCATTGAAAAACGCACCGCCGTCCCACCCCTACTGAAGGTGGTGACTGTGCTCCACTTCCTGGCCACAGGTACCTACCAACACACAATGGGGCAACTGCATGGCATTTCACAACCATTATTCTCACGTACGTTGAACCAAGTGCTTGATGCCCTCCTCAAGCACACAGACAAACACATTTCCTTACCACGGTCTGCCCAGGAGATCTCAAACACCAAAGTGGGTTACCATTCACTGGCTGGCATACCTGGTTGCATTGGCGCCATCGACTGCACCCATGTGGAATTGGTGGTCCCACATGCCATGGAGGTAGTGTACCGCAACCGTAAGCTATACCAACCAATCAACGTGCAAATGGTATGTGACTCAAACAAGATCATCACACATTGCTGTGCTTGATTCCCCGGATCAACCCATGATTCAATGGTCCTGCGGAACTCCACGATTCCACGCTACATGGAGCGACATGCAGGGCAGAGATCCTGGCTTCTCGGTGAGTCGCATGTTAGGCTCATGGAAATGTGATGTGGGTAGGTGATTGAGGTATAGATGCATACTTCACCTGGCTGAGATAGGGGGGGGGTGCATACATAACCTAGCTGCGAGTGCAAGAGGGAATGGAGGAAGCTCACACCCCAAAATCCTCACAGACTGCACCTGACTCCTGACCACATAATGCAAGATGCAAGCAGCCCTACCATGCGAAAGAAGCGGTGTCCCAACCATCCCACAGACATCTGCATGTGCACTGTACCAAATCCGACTGCATCCCCCACAACAAAAAAGCCACAAGCAACGACTATAGACAATATAAAGCACAAAACACCATGAACTGAAAGGCCAGTCCCCCATTACTGCGTACAAAGGAGTCACATGAGGGTCAAATACATCAATACACCGCTACACTGACACAGAAGCTCAACTAAATTGCATGACACCATTTGCAATGCGTAGTGAGAGCATCATGAGGCTGACATCAACGTTGCCAGGATGGAAGCATACAAATAAGTGGACATCTGCAAGATCACAGGAACAACGGACGTGGACTGACACAGTGCATGTGCACTCACAAGGAACTGGACCCCCCGCGCACACTAATCAATGACATGCAAAACAGTCCATAAGAGGAATACACACATAGCAGTCTCATCGTGTGACTCCATCCATGCATGGAAATGGGGTTGAGATGAAGAAACAAATGCATGCCATGATATCACTTAATGAGGTCAAACATGATGAGTTACCTTCCACATGCATTGTTGCCCACATGCAGGTGATGCAGGCTATCCCTTGAAGCGGTGGCTCCTTACCCCAGTCCGGAACCCACAGAACAGGCACGCGGAGGACTATAATCGTGCCCATAAACGAACCCATGTGGTGATTGAGCAGACATATGGCCTCTTGAAGGCACGGTTTCGCTGCCTCAGCAGGTCTGGTGGGGCACTCCTGTACCGCCATGAGAAGGTGGCAAAGATTGTCATGGCATGTGTCATGCTGCACAATATGTGCATCAGACGGAATGTGCCCTGCCCCCTGACGCAGAACAGCAACCACCTGACGAAGAGGATGAGGAGGGTGGGGATGGGGCAGCACCTCAGGGAGGAAGCGATGCACAGGAGGGACGTGACATACGTCGGATTCTGATAAACCAATTCTTCTAGCACACATGGATGGGGGTGTCACACGGAGATGGCACTTGGGGCATTGGGTGTGTCAGGGACATGGACACTGTAGACTATTCACCAATAAAGCACACATACGCAATGAGCAATGTCCACACATGTGATTTGTGCATAACCAAAAAGTAAAATTAAGTGAACACACCCACTCCCCCTCCCCCATCTACTCCCCAACACACCCCATCCCCCTCCCCCTCTACTCCCCAACACACCCACTCCCCCCTCCCCTCCCTACTCCCCAACACACCCACTCCCCCCACCCCCTCTGCTCCCCATAACATGGTGTGGATGACTGTGCACAAGTGCATCATGTGGCATCAGTACACGAGGCTGCGCCTATTGGCACCCCCCTCTCCCGGCACCCGGTGCACTCCTGTCAGTACGCCGCAGGTTCCTGCCCGATCTGCGGTTGCGGCTGGTTCGGGTTGAACTTGCTGCCGAGGAGGAACTGGGTTGGTCACATGGCTGCATGTCCCGCATTGTTTGGACTAGCTCTGAAAGTACGTGCCGCACCGCGGCCAGTTCGGCACAAATGTCCTTAGAAGTGGACTCAATGGCAGACCTAACAGTATCAGCACATTCGCGCATTTCCCCCCTAGTGGTGGCGCATTCTGTGACATGCTGTGTCAACAGGGCTGCAAGTTGCTATTGCTGCGTGATTATTTCCTGCATGGACTGTTGGCTGTTGTGGCCTGTGCCTGATGGTTGTGGCGTGTCCATTATGCTGCTCCCCTCCTGGACATCTGCTATTGGGCAGGGAGTAGCCGGCCAAGAGTTTCCAGGAGATTGCCCCTGTATGCTAGTGTCATGCTGGCTTCATGGGGACAGGTAGGGGGAATGCAGGGGGCCAGTGGGGGGAGCCACGACAATATCTACATCCCCTTCCTTGTTGTCTGAGATAGCTGCGGTGGCAGCAGTCTCACCAATGGTGCTGCTTTCTGCGGATCCAGTGCCTTCAGTGGACACCACTGGGTGGATGGTTGAAGTCGGTGGCGCCGAAGTGGTTGACTTGGTGGACATTGGTGCCGTGGCCTGTTCTGTGCTGTGGGATTTATCCTGTTGTGGGGGTTTGCTCTTTCTACCGGAGGTGGAAGGATGGTGTTGTGGCTCTTCGGGCCTGGGCTTCTTGGCAGGTGTTGTGCCTGTGTCTTCATCGGCACTGTCCGAATGAGAGCCTGTGGTGGACCAAAGGAGGGAGAGAGGTAGTGATGGGTCGACAGACATTGAGCAGGCATTGTGATGGCTGCATTCATTTTGATTGCTAGATGGTTCACATTGGAGGCAGTGACATACAGGTTGTCTCACTCTTACGTGGTAGAAGCATGGAGGCATATGGGTGGCTACAGAAAGGGGGTGCATTATGCATGGTACAAGGTGGAGGTCAGCACTGCCTGTAGGCAGTCTTGTGCTAATGTGTCCGGTGGACCCTGTTAGGCATCATTGCACTTCCCAACCATCTGGACATCATTGTGGTGAGATTGGCATAGTTGGACTTAAGGCACCTACCTGCGTCGCCTGATGTCGGGGCTCCTCTCTCCATATCTCCAACTCCCTCAATGCTCTCCGTGCCTATGGTAGCGGCACATATCTCCTCCCATGGCTGTAGTTTGATGGGCGACTCAGCTCCTCTGCCAGTCGCCATGCCGAGATTCCGATTGACCGCCAGTATGCTCCTGACCCGGAGCCGTAGATCGTCCCACCTTTTTCAGCATTGTCTGGCATTGCGGGGTGTAGTTCTGACGGCACTGACCCTCTGGGCTACCATGGCCCATATGGACTTTTTTTGCTGCAGCTCCAGTCTGGTCATCTCCATGGAAAACACAACATCAGCGTGCTCTTGGAGGGTTTCCGCCAACATAGTTAACTCCTCCCGTGAAAAGCGCTCCTGCCACAGCCGATCTCTGCTCTTCTTCAGAACTTTTGGCAACGTGATGTGGAATGGGTGGTGTAGAAGGTTTGTGGAGGTTGTGGGGGTCAGGTGTCCACTGGTAACAGAGGATGGCAATGGATTGTGTTTTTAAAGATGGCGGCCGTGCTCTTTCCCGTTCCTGTGCGGTGACGCTACTTCCGGATCCGCTTGTTCACGGTTGCCGCTAATAGCGGTTCCCGTTAATTGTGGTTACCGCTATTAGTGGTGACCGCTAATGTCGATGGCTAGGGTGACGGAGGTGCTATTTGCACGGCATACGATGCCGGTAAGTGGGATTTTACGGCCTTTATCGGCATGGCGGAGATTATATTACCGGCATGGCGCAATGCTCGTGCCCGAGAAGTCGTAATGTGCCGCTTTTAGCGGTCTCTGGGCAGCACAGACACATTATTTGCGCCATGCCGGTAATGGCCGATACTTACCGCCAGGGTCGTAATGAGGGCCAATGTCTTGTTTCCTATTCCCACAGGCACGAGGTCACCTAAAAGGTCTTTGATCCTTGCGCAGTTGCGCTGATGTCCTTTGATCCATACGCCGATGCGCTAATGTCCTTTAAGTTCCTTAGAGTCTTGGAGCTGTAAGAGATGGAAGACGTGACGATGGTTGGAGTTGAAGCAGTCCAATAGACGTTCTGTTTCGGCAACAAGCAGGTAAGACGTGAGGAATGAGACAAATGCAGTCCGTGGACGTTCCGAGTTTGGCAATAAGCAGGTAAGACGTGAGGGATGAGACGAATGCAGTCCGTGGACGTTCCGGTTTGGCAGCAAGCAGGTAAGACATGCAGGCATGAGACGAATGCAGTCCATGGACGTTCTGAGTCAACAACAGATAACAAGTAGGCAAATGACAAGACCGAGGCAAGGGAGGTCACAGAGCAGACCAAGGGTTTGAAGAGCTAGGAAACAAGGTAACAAGATGCGTAGCTTTGAAATTACAAATTCAGAAGCACTGGCCTGCGTGGGGGAGGGGTTTAAATACAGATCAGCTGACCGCACAAACAACGCACCGCAGTAGGCTTGAGTGCCTACGTGAATGCAAAGGGCGCCAGCGTCTCCAAGGCAACCCATAGCGTTCTCTGAAGGGATGCGTAAGCAAGGACAAACCAGGGTTCCGAGGTTCTAATGGGAAACCTGAATTTGCCTGTAAACTGTTAAATCTACTAGGGATTCGGGAATGTTTCTTCCTGTGTGAGACCGATCTATGAGCAAACAAAGAGGAATCACATGGAACCCTGACGGTTTCCTCCCCCAAAGAAGGATCTCCAGAGTGAGAGGCCAAGAATCTGGACAGGAGGAGAGGAGCATGCGCATTTGACTCAGGTTCCCACGTACGCTCTTCCGGACTGTATCCTTCACAATCAATGAGAAAATGACGAACCCCACATATCTTCTTTGTATCCAGAATAGCTTTAACCTCATACTCCTCCACACCCTTGACTATCACTGGTGCAGGACGAGAAGGAAGGCGGGTGCCTGCGGGGCATGGCTTCAAAAGGGAAACATGAAAGACTGGATGAATCTTCCACTGGGAAGGCAACTCTAAACGGACCACCAAAGGATTGAGCACTTCTTTAATAGGAAAGGGACCCACAAAACGAGGTACCAAACATCTACGACCAGGCAAATGGAGGTTTTTAGAAGCCCACCAAACCAGCATTCTGGGTTGATAATCGGGGGCAGGAGTCCGGTGCTTGTCAGCATAGTGTTTAGATTGCCGTTGTGCGGCCTCCAAGTGATCAGAGACCGTCTCCCTCAGGGAAATGAAGTCACAAATGCAACCCTGAGCTGCCGGATTGTCAGTGGTAGGAATAACATCCCCAGGAATTGACCTGGGATGTAGACCATAGCGGGCAAAGAACGCAGTGATGCCAGTAGACACATGGACTGAATTATTGTATGCATATTCTGCAGCTCCCAAAACATTTAACCATGACTCTTGATGCTGAGCAATTAGACAGCATAAGAATTGCTCCATAGTGGCATTCGCCCTTTCTGTCTGCCCATCTGTTTCAGGGTAAATGGCCGTGGCGTAACGTCCATCTATACCCAATGCAGTGACTAGATGATGCCAGAAATGGGAGGTAAACTGTGAACCACGATCAGTGATGATGATCTCTGGCAGACCAAAACGATGAAAAACGTGCTGCAAGAACAATTCCGCTAGGACCGGAGCAGAAGGCATGCCTTGGCAAGGTACGAATAAGGCCATCTTAGAAAAGTAGTCTATGACCACCCATATGGTATCACAACCTCTGACAAGAGGTAATTCTACCACAAAGTCCATTGAAATCATTAGCCAAGGTTTCTTCAGGACAGGCATAGGATGAATCAATCCCATTGGTTTGGACACAGTACCCTTGCACTGAGCACAAATAGCGCAATTCCTGATGTAATCCGATACACCCTTAGTCATAGTAGGCCAGAACGCCCATCGTTTTAATAGCTCAAGAGTCTTGCGTCTCCCCAGATGTGCGGCCATTAACGCATCATGACACCACTGGAGAGTCAACACACGGGTTTCAGGTGTAGGAAGATAAAGCCGCCCTTGTACATATGGGATTGAGTGGATGACTTCCATCTCAGGAGGACTAGTCGCCATCCAGGATTGAATCAAACCCTTCAAAGAGGAATCAACAATGCAAGAACAAATGACAAACAACGGCTGTAAAACCTTCCCGGACAGGCGTCTGTCCACCTTCATTCAATCTGGATAAAGCATCTGCCTTAGAATGCAAACTGCCGGGACAGTAAGTGATCTGGAAGTTGTACATTGAAAAGAATTCATGGCAACGTGCATGGCGTGCGGTGGTACAGCATACTGATTTAAGAGCAAGAAGATTACGGTGGTCGGTGAAGACCTCTACTGGTGTAATAGTACCCAATAGATGGTATCTCCACACCAGGAATGCATCACGTATTGCAAGTAGTTCACGTTCAGTGATCGTATAATTCATCTCATACTTAGTAAGTTTTCCAGAATGATAGGCCACGGGATGTAGAAGACCTGTGTCCTCACATCTCTGGGACAGAATAGCCCCAATAGCTTGATTTTGGTCCGGATGCTGTAGCATCGGGCTGAAGTAAATGTGGACTTAAGTGTGTCAAATGCTTCTTGGGCTTGATCAGTCCATACAAAGCGAGTCTTGGAGCTGTTCAGTGCAGTCAAGGGAGCTGTGATAGCAGAAAAGGAGTGGATGAACCGCCCGTAAAAGTTTGCAAACCCTAAAAAGGACTGAAGAGATTTTACATTATTTGGGACAGGTCAGTCCAAGATCACTTTAACCTTATTATTGCTCATCTTAACACCCTCACTGGAGATATCGTATCCTAAGAATTCCACCTGATCAGCATGAAAGACACACTTCTCCAATTTGGCATAGAGACTGTTTTCACGCAGTCTCTGTAAAACGGTGGGGACGTGTTGAACATGTTCTTTGTAGGTAGGGGAATATATGAGAATATCGTCAAGATAGACAACTATGAACCGGTCCAGTAAATCCTTGAAAACATCATTGATGAAATACTGGAACGTAGCTGGGGCATTACATAAACCGAATGGCATAACCAAGTATTCAAAAACACCGTACTTTGTCTTAAAGGCTGTTTTCCATTCGTCACCTTCTCTGATTCTCACCAGATTATAAACTCCCCTTAAGTCAAGTTTGGTAAAAAAAACATGGAAGAACCCAGTTGATCCAACAGGACTGAAATCAGCAGAATTGGATACTGATTCCGGACTGTGATTGCGTTCAGTTCTCTGTAATCGATATAGAGGCATAGGTCTTCCTCTTTTTTGGGAACAAATAAAAGAGGTGATGCTGCTGGAGACCTAGAGGGACAGATGAATCCCGTACTGAGTGCCTGGTCTAAATACTCTTTTAGCACTACGTCCTCCTTTTGCGTAAGTGAATAAATTCT
This sequence comes from Ambystoma mexicanum, assembly GCF_040938575.1. Taxonomy (NCBI): domain Eukaryota; kingdom Metazoa; phylum Chordata; class Amphibia; order Caudata; family Ambystomatidae; genus Ambystoma; species Ambystoma mexicanum. The sequence continues at coordinate 25,992,445 of NC_090939.1, read as the reverse complement.
ACCAGAAGGAATACGGGCCTCTGCAAGTAGTTCAATCTGGCAATAATAAGGACGATGCAGAGGTAGCTTTTCTGCTATGTTTTATAAAAAACATCCCTGAAAGAATCATATTCTTTAGGAAGGAGCACTGTAGTGATGACCCCAATCGTAAATGCTGTATCAGCAGCTTGGAACTAGGATTACCTGACTCAAAGACTTCTGACATTGGTCCGAGGTAAATTCAACAGAACGTGACACCCAATCGATGATGGGATTGTGTTTAGTTAACCAGGGCAGACCCAGAATCAGCTTGAGTTGGGGAGCTGAAATGACATCAAAATGGATGACCTCTGAATGATTGTCACCAATTGATAACACAAGATCAATGGTTTGTTCCATCACCAAACCAGAGATCAGAGATGTACCGTCCACTGCATTAACTAACTCTGGTGTTTTCTTTGAAAGCAACGTGGTCATGTACATATTGTGCGTCCACATAATTTTCAGTTGCACCTGAATCAAGAATGGGTTCAACAGACAGGTTTTCTCAGATGGAAAAGACAAGGTAGCCAAAACTGAAAAAGGAACCGAGGATCTGGGGTCCATGACAACTTGACTTGACAAAGGGACCCCGTCTATTGTCGAGCTTTGGCGTTTCCCGCCTTCTTAGGTTTCTTGGGACAAAGTTTCAAAAAGTGTTCTGATGAACCACAGTAGAAGCATAAATGATTGGCCCTTCGAAGCTCTCTTTTTGTGGGGGTAAGGTGGCCTCGAATGGCACCAATCTGCATTGGCTTGGATGTTGAAACAGGTATCAACACAGGCGAAATGGCTAGGGTGGTTCTTTGTTCACCCTTTCGTTCTGCCTTGCGAGTGTCAATTTGCAACACAAGGTCAACCAGTTCTGGGAAACCACTAGGCACAACTGGTACCGTTGCTAAAACATCCTTCAAGCCTTCTGAAAGACCTTTATAGAACAAAGCAGCTTTCTTTTCATCTGGCCAATCTCTTTCTGCAACTAGTTGGTTGAATTTAGCCAAATATTCCAAAAAGGAACTGTCTTTCTGTTATAAGGAAAGCAATTCAAGGTCCGTCGCCTGTGATTTACATCGGGTATCGAAAACACGGGTCAATGCAGTATCGGTGCCTCACAATCATAGAGTAGCGGGCTACTTTGTTCCAAAAGGGGATTGGCCCATACTGCAGCAGTACCCCCAAGGTTAGACAGAACAAAGGCTGCCTTTGTAGTAGCATCCGGAAAGGAGGCAGGCCTACAAAAGAAGTGTAAACGGCACTGATTAATGAACGTTCGAAAGGTCTTAGGATCCCCTAGGAACCTTTCTGGAGGAGCCAACGGAAACTGGGCTGCCATGTAGACAGGACCTGACTCAGTTCTCGATTGAGCCCTTCCTGCAGCCAAATCCACTCCAGGACTAGATGCTCCAGTCCCTGACTGCAAGCCAGCATGTAACTCATTGATATGACATTGAGTAGCATCATGTGCTGCTGTAATGTTGGCCCTGAGGTCAGCCACCACCTTGGATAAAGCCGCCAAGTGGACAGCGGCTTGTTCCATTTTAAAGGCTTCTGAATATGTTAGGGCCCAAGGGCTAAATCCAGCAGTGGTGGCTTGACACGTCGTGATGCATTTGAGTCTTTCTAACAATATATCCCTCAAGAGTACAAAAGGACAGATTGAGGTGAGTATTGCCCGAAAATATTGGTACACCCTGGTACCCAGACAGCTGTCTGCAAGAGAAATTAACCAAGTATTAACATATGACTCAAGACAATGAAATATCTAAGCAAGGTGATGAGCAGATACTCACAAGCAAGAAAAGTAGACTGGGACTGATAAGTTCTAAGCTAGATTGGTGAGTATCCAGAAACAAGAGAGATGACTATTACCATGAGTACAGGATAGTAAGAAAAAGGAAGAACCAGACAGTTGTGTGCTTACCAATAAGTGGTCTGGAAGAATTCTGAAGATGAAATTGTTGTAATGGAGTGGTAGTCCTGGGAACACAGTGTCTTGTTTCCTATTCCCGCCGGCACGAGGACACCTAAAGAGTCTTTGATCCTTGCGCAGTTGCACTGATGTCCTTTGATCCTTGCGCCAATGCGCTAATGTCCTTTAAGTTCCTTAGAGTCTTGGAGCTGTAAGAGATGGAAGACGTGACAATGGTTGGAGTTGAAGCAGTCCAATAGACATTCTGTTTTGGCAACAAGCAGGTTAGACGTGAGGAATGAGACGAATGCTGTCCGTGGACATTCCGAGTTTGGCAATAAGCAGGTAAGACATGAGGGATGAGACGAATGCAGTCCGTGGTTGTTCCGGTTTGGCAGCAAGCAGGTAAGACGTGCAGGGAAGGAGGTGAATGCAGTCCGTGGCCATTCTGAGTTTGGCAATAAGCAGGTAAGACGTGAGGGATGAGACAAATGCAGTCCGTGGACGTTCCGGTTTGGCAACAAACAGGTAAGGCATGCAGGGATGAGACGAATGCAGTCCGTGGACGTTCCGAATCAAGAACAGATAACAAGTAGGCAAATGACAAGACAGAGGCAAGGGAGGTCACAGAGCAGACCAGGGGTTCGAAGAGCTAGGAAACAAGGTAACAAAATGCGTAGCTTTGAAATCACAAATTCAGAAGCACCGACGTGCGGGGTGTTTAAATACAGATCAGCTGACCGCACGCACAACGCGCCGCTGTAGGCTTCACCGCCTACTTGAATGCAAAGGGCGCCAGCTTCTCCAAGGCAACCCATAGCGTTCTCTGAAGGGATGCGTAAACAAGGACGAACCAGGGTTCCGAGGTTCTAATGGGAAACCCAAATTTGGATGTAAACTGTTAAATCTACTAGGGATTCGGGAATGTTTGTTCCTGTGTGAGACCGATCTATGAGCAGACAAAGAGGAATCACATGGAACCCTGACACTTCTTCCTCTGGGAAGAAGACTAAGGAGACATTGTAGACCCCTGAAGGTTTACTCTTACATCCGGGATCCCCTTTCACATGGGCAGTTGACCCACAAACATAACATTTCCCAAATATTTTGATGAATGGGGGCTTGTTCTGACCTGCATATGGTTTGGGTACAGATGGTACACTAGCCCGATTTGGTTTCCCTTGTGGTTTACCCTTATGTTGCTGTTTGTGGCCCTCTTTTGGAATGGAGATTTTTGAATTCTCTGTGTTATCTTTCTTTGGCTCCTTTCCCTCATCCTTCTTCTGAGTTGCCCAAGAATCCTTCTGAGTAGTACTGTTGGCAATCCACCACTCAGCAGCCTTAGCTAACTTCTTTGGATCTATCTCCTTAGAATCAGCCAAGTGCTGTCTGAGCTCAGGAGTGCAGGCATCATAAATTGACTCCAACATAACAAGATTTCTCATACCTTCATAAGTGTTTACTCTGTAACCCTTAACCCAACCATCTAAGTTTTTCAAACATTCACATACCCAGGTAGCTCAAGGGGTACCATCATGCTTTTTGAGGGTCCTAAACCTCTTAAGGTACTGGGAAGGGGTCTTCCCAAATCTAGCAATTAAAGCTAGCTTCACACATTCATAATCCATCCTATCCACCTCCCCCAACTCCATTACCACATCAGATGCAACAGTGGGTAGCCTAGAGAAGAGCCAAGGAAGCAACTGATTCCCTGTAATGTCTTGAATCCCATGGTTATATTCACACATTGCCAACCAATCCAAAATATCAAGCTTAGCCTCATACATACCAATAATTTCTTTAGGCATACAGGGTCTGTTAGGACTGGAAGACCTAGAAGACTCTGGGAGAGAAGCATTTACAATAGACAACTTTTTCATTTCTAAGGCATGGTTCATCTCAATTTCTCTGAGCTTACATTATTGATGCTTTTGTTCAGTTTGAGCATTTATACGTTTAGATTCCAATTCAAGCCTCATCTTTTCTATAGCAATGAATTCAGGACTGTGTGTAGGACCTGATGGGGTCCCAGTGGATAACGGTTGAGGTTGTTGAGCAGGCAGAAGTGCAGTAAGGCCTACAGTGTGAGACACATCTGCCTCATCTAACTCATCCATAATAACAGACACATTATCATCCTCATCATTTTCCACATTTTCTGGAGGGGCAGGTACTTCAGACCTACTCCCCGGACTTTGTTTCTCTAACAACCTTTAAATTAATTCTGACTTTTTGCCTTTCACAGAGAGATTCCTTCCTCTACACAGATTTTTCAGATAATCCATGGTGTAACTAAGGAGGGTCTCCTGACTATAGCTTTCCATATCAGACATGATTAATTTTGCTTTTTAGTGATGTTTAGCCTTGTAGTTAGTTGATCCAAGGTAATAGCAGCACTCTACGTGTAATCACTATACTTGATCCTCACTGCTGTACACCAGTGTTAGGCAAATCATATGCAGTACCCTTTGGGAACACCACACACAATTAAGACTACAAGTGACAGTACAAATTCACTTTTGGTACAAGCCTGTACTACACAGTAAAGTGGTAGTGATGGCTGAGCAGCCATACATATCTCAAGAGTAAAGTGAGCAGTATCCGAAGCTACACAGATGGTACAGATGGGGACAGGGTCTGATGTTGTGATGGAGTTGGGGGAGGTGGATTAAGGGTTACAGAGTAAACACTTATGAAGGAATGAGAAATCTTGTTATGTTGGAGTCTATTTTTGATGTCTGCTCTCCTGAGCTCAGACAGCACTTGGCTGATTCTAAGGAGATAGATCCAAAGAAGTTAGACTTGTGGGTTGCCAAAAGGGCTATTCACAAAGATTCTGGGGCAACTCAGAAGAAGGATGAGGGAAAGCAGCCAAAGAAAGATACCAAGGAGAATTCTAATTCCTCCCATCCAGAAGAGGCCCCCAAACATAACCAGGGTAAGCCACATGGGAAGCCAAATAGGGCTAGTGAATCCTCTGGTGTCCAACCAGAGGGAGGTCAGCAGAAAACCCAATTCCAGAGAGCATTTGGTAAATGCTATGTGTGTGGGTCAAATGACCATGTGAAAGGAGATCCCAGGTACAAGGGTAATCCTGCAGGGATCAGCACTGCCTCCTTAGCCTTCTCCCCAGAGGAAGAAGTGCAAATGGGTAGTGCCCACTTTCAACTATTTGCTGAAGCACCAATGGGTCTTCAGGCCACTGTATCCTTAGAGTCCATGGGTCTGGGTAAGGAACAGTATATGGATGTGTACAACTCCATTCCAGAAAACTCTAGAGGGTATTATATGGACAGTGTGCTTGTCAATGGCCAAGATACTCCTGCCAGGAGAGACACTGGGGCCAGCAGAACAGCAGTGGATGAAAGCTTTTTCAAGCCTGAGGATGTTGCTCAGGCACTCAAAGGTCCCACTACATTTTATGGAGGCCCTGTCCAGTTGGTTCCAATTCTACCAGCTCTCATTCAGTGTAATGATATGACAGTGAGGATTCCTGTCAGTGTCCGGAATGAGGTGCCTGTGAGAGTCATGTTGGGGAATTATCTAAAAGCTCTAGGAGTAGTATTCAGTACCCCCAGGCCTCCCAGTAAGAGAAAACAGAACCAAACCAAATTGGCTAGAGAGGAAACCTTAAGAGACCACTCTGAGCCTGTGGGAACCTCTACAGAGACCCCTTGGTGTTAGTAAATTGACCTCTAACCCAGGCAAATCTGAGGTTAGTATAGTATGGAAATGGGAGCCCCAACCAAGCTCCATCATTGCCCATCCAATTGTAAAGTCTTTGACTCCCCCTGCTTCTGAGGAAGAGGTGGATAGACAAATTGGACCCCTCTCTGGGCCTGTGAGAGCTGGTAATTCTCAAAGCTGGTGGAAGACCAGGAAATGTAAGTCTAAGGCTAAACACCTTAAGACTGTTGGAGCTTCTACTGAAGACTCCAATGTAAATCCTAATGTTAGGAGGGAAACTTCTAAAATAGGTAAGATCAGATCTCAGGGGAAGTGGCAGCATGTACCTTGCTTGACCACAGCCCCAACCAAGATACCTGAGACCCAACTTGCTCTTGTGAGAAAGGTGGTGAGGAACCATGGAGGCCCCTCTAGATCTAAGGGATTCCTTTCTAAGGACCCCTTGAAAAAGACTATTGTAGGGTCAGAGGTTGTTACAACCTCTGAGGGACTGTTAGAACAGATCCCCTATACATTAAAAAAGAGAGCTGTACCACAAAAGGTTTGTAGGTCATATAGTCTACAAATGAAAACCATTGGTAAAAGATTTCCTAGCAAGGGTTACAAAAGGTTGCTGGTGTACTCAGCAGCCCATTTATCCAACTTGCAATAGGAGATCCATCCAGGTGGGGATTAGATCCTCCTGTCCCTTAATCTGGGGGGGGGGGGGGAGTGTTAGGGATAATTCTCCAGAATTGCTAATTTCCCTTACCTACTGAGTCCCTCAGCAGCTTTGCTGGATTTCTAGGATTTATTTTTTTCACCTTCAGACTTCCCACTTTAAACTCCATTTTCTGGGACTGACTACTGTCTCCCAGAACATGTAAAGTTGCCATTGACTTTATTAGTCTTTTTAAATTCACAGACGCAGTACAAACTATCTTACATAGAGTACTGGAAAGGGTTAATAGTTATCCCTTTTTGTCTGTCTCTCATAAAACACTTAGTTCCCCTTTCTTTAAGATTTGGCTGGTGCCAGTTGTATCTACCCTATATTTCCTTCCGCGGTCTATTTGAATAGCCTTGGTACTGTTTTAGGCTAAGTTAGTAGCCTTGAATTTAAATCCGCTGGACCCCATTTACTTTTATTTGGTTCCGGCTGGGTTTATTCACCATTTCTTTTTTTAAAGGTCTTTCTCGTGTTTTACTCTGCGCGCCAAACCAGGTTTGGTTCCTTTGTTCACCGTCCTTTGGCGGCCTTCTGCACAGAAGCCCTCATTAGGCGCCTGAATGTCTAAGGGGGACACAATGTGAGGGAGGGGTTTGAGACTCCCTGCACAGCATCTCCTTGGAGACCCATGTCGCACTCTGTATGATTGGCTGTGGTGACTGTCCCGCCAGCACAGCCACCCTGCTGTGTGATTGACAGCCAGGCTGTGTGAATGGGGGAAAACTGCATAAAAAGCAGGTCTCTGGGACTAGTAAGGCACAGTCGCCACTGGATCGAGAGAACCGAAGAGAAGCTGAAAGAAGAGGACCACTACCACGACTGAACCTCCCGGTGAAGCCCTTCTGCGGGTCCAAATCTCCAAACTCCGACGACAGAGAAGATTTGCAAAGAATCTTCTTCCCTTGAGCTGGTGGAACCAACCAGTTCACCAAAGTGCAAGCAAGGCCTCCCTCCCCTGGGCAAATTTGCTGTGCACAGCTGCAGTGAACCAGATAGCCAGGAGGACAGGACCCTGCTTGGGTTTTAAGGAACGTACCTTTTATTTGTTGCTTTGCTCTGCTGCTGGTTTATTCCCTGGGCAGTGCAGGACCCTCCAGTCTTCCTACTTCGTGTCAGTCAGACAGTCGCTTCAGGAACCGTGAGCCTGCAGGACCTGCCAGGAACTTCTGCCTCAGCTACAGCCTTCTTCTTCATTTAAGGTACTGTTCTAATCAGGTTGTTTGTTCCGTCCGACCGCAGTGAAAGTGTTTGAAATCTTTCACCAATCCGAGGTCTTGTCCTTCTCTACTCTCTTAAGTAACTCTTGGCAAAGACTTAACCGCGAACTACTCTGAACTGTGTGATCCTCTGCAAAGACTCTGAACCATTAACATTGGCCCTGTCCTATTGATGTGAATCCTCATTGTAGCAAGCCTTTTCTAGATTGCCCTGCCTTATTACTTGTTGGTGCTGCTTAATTGTGTGTAACCTTGTCTTTCACTCCCTTTTAAATTGCTGAAGTGCCATTTTGCTCACACTTCATTTTGAGCTTAACTTGTCCAGAATTCATCAGGTGTTGTGTAGTATTTTAAGATTGTGATTTTTCTGCTGCTTTACTTAGTGAATTTTTTTTACAACTGATGTATAAATAAATGTATATTCTTTTACTCCGAAACCTTGAATCAGTGTTTGTTTGAACGGATCTATGTGATCACTGCGACAACCGGAAATGCTGACTTTTTCTTTTTTTTACCCTTTACACCACATATATATGCGGGGTAGACCCCCTGCAGCACCCCCATATTAATATCATACTCTAAACCCCCCCACATATATGTATGGTGTAAGGGAGGGGTTAAAAAGAAGAAAAAAAGTCGGCATTTTCGGTCGTCTCAGTTCCCAGGTCGACATTTTTGTACGATTCCGTTATAACCATAGTAATTGCTTTCCTTGGTGTAACTTCTGATACTGCTCACTTTACTCTTGAGATAAGTCTGGATGCTCAGCCATTGCTACCACTTTACTGTGTAGTACAGGCTTTTACCAAAGGTGAATTTGTACTGTCACTTGTAGTCTTAATTGTGTGTGGTGATCCCAAAGGGTACTGCATATGATTCTGCCTAACAGGATGTTGTACGAAAACGATTCATTCGTCCTCGACCAGATACAAATCGGACTCCAACGGAAAGTAAATGCCCTACAAGATTATGGTGACTGTAACAGGGTGATGATCAAGTTTTCTAAGACTGAAATCAAACCAAATAGCGAAAAAGAACAAAAAAGCCTCAGTGGCGTATTACATCTTATCGCATATTTCTGGTGGAATCCACTAAATACCTGGGAGTGACGGTCCGTGAATAACAGAACTAAAAACGTGACCTCCCAGGGAGTGTGGTTTCTCCGGAAATTTGGGACATTTTCCCTGAGACCGCTTTTAACATTTTACAAACAAAAAGTTATACCTATTCTCTCTTACAGAGCTGAAACCATGGTATTTCTGCCAAGGGAGATATGCGCTGTTATGGAGGAAAATCCTTAGACTGCGAAACTGCAATTTCATGTGGACGAGCTAGCACAGGGTGTAGTCTACCTAGCTGTGGGATATTGCTCGCTGGTAGTTCTCTTGATGTGAGGGATCTGGCATAATCAGTCTATTTGGTGCAAACAGGGTAAATACGAAATGCTGCTGTCTGGCACAGTCAGGCTATCTGGCAGAATCCGGCTAGATGTGAAATCCTGCTATTTGGCACAGTCAAGCTATCTGGCACAATCGGACTGACTGTGAAATGTTGCTATCTGGCACATAACGGCTAAATGCAAAATGGTGCTAACTTGCACAATCAGGCTGTCTGGTACAGTAAGGTTATCTGGCACAATCAGGCTCAATTTTATGTTGTTATGTTAATGTTAAAGGTATTTGTACTGCACTCCGTCATCAACGGAATTGGTCCCAGGCGCTGAGGCGGATCTGCAAACAAGAAGGCAGGGTGGCATTAGTAGGATGAAGAGGGAGTAGGAAAGTGAGAAAGGTGGCGTCTTGTTGGCAGCTTAAGTTCAGTTCTCACTGTGCGCTGAGCTTGGGTGTGAATAGCAGATCGATGTGAGTCTTCGTGTGCTGTTGGTGTGACGTATGTGTTTTTTGTTTGTTGGAGTGTGGCGAATTGTGTGCGGTTTGCTGTGTGAGAAGGTGGTTGTGTGGATCTTTGTGTTAAGTATGCAGAAATTTGAGCTTTTGGTTTAGTGGTTTCTATGTCTCTTAGTCCTTATAATTCTTGTTGTATGTATCTGGTTGTCCTATGGCGTAGGCATATTATTTCTCTTTTTCTTTCCTGTCTGTCTAATTGTTAGGAGTGATGGCGTGGCAAGTTCCCCGCTGTTTCAGTTTTGACCTTAGTGTACCATGTTGGAGTTTGCATTGTCCCCCACTCTGGTATTGGTGCTGTACCTTTACAATCACCTGCTCCCTTCCTATCTATTTCCTGTCGGTGGTCCATTGCTGCTTGTGTTTACTTTGTGGCCAAGGTGTTACTGATAACACCACCCCTGATTGGCCTTCCCTATCTCCACAACTATCTGTAGGTCAATATGCACATGCACGTGCTTGCCTTAATTTCATTCCTTCAGCCAGGTGAGCCGTATGGCCCTATGACCTTCGGAGCCTATATTTTACATTTGTGGTGCACCCAGACCTGCATGCACCATGCTCCTCCAGCCCCTCTGCCAGACTCCATTTCCTCCTGTCTCCCAACCCACCCACCACGCCTGATTGGCCTTCGCTATCCCCACAAGTATCTGTAGGTCAACGTGCACACAGATGGACTTGCTTTAATTTTGTTCCTGCAGCCAGGTGAGACACAGTGCCCTGTGACCACTGGAGCCTATATTTTAAATTGTGGATACGCCCAGGCCCCCTCCCAGACTCCATTTCCTTCTCCCACATAAATCCCTCCCACCTCCCAACGTGCCCACCACCCCCAATTGGTGGCTTTTGTGCCTTGACCACCCACTCCAGGGCAGTCCTATGCCGGCATCCCCTGTGGCTAAGGCCCCCAAAGCAAAGGGTGGCTCCCACAGAGGTCGGCTCCAGAAAGTGTCTGCAGGTGTCAGCAGGGGAAGCCAGTAGCCAGCCGTCAACCAGCAGCGACTAGCACGGTAGGACCAGCCTACGAGGGGAGTTGTACAAAAACTGCATTGTTAGGTCGCTGTGTTTAGTCTTGTACACAAACTGCATTGTTAGGTCTAGGCCTCTCTCCCACTATACAGAACTCTCAAATCTAGCTGTGTTTAGTCCTGTACACAAACTGCATTGTAAGGTCGCTATGTTTAGTCTTGTACACAAACTGCATTGTTAGGTCTAGGCCTCTCTCCCACTATACATGACTCTCAAATCTATCTGTCTTTAGTCTTGTACACAAACTGCATTCTTAGGGTGCTGTGTTTAGTCTTGTACACAAACTGCATTCTTAGGTTGCTGTGTTTAGTCTTGTACACACACTGCATTGTTAGGTAACTGTGTTTAGTCTTGTACACAAACTGCATTGTTAGGTCACTGTGTTTAGTCTTGTACACAAACTGCATTGTTAGGTCGCTGTGTTTAGTCTTGTACACAAACTGTATTCTTAGGTTGCTGTGCTTAGTCTTGTACACAAATTGCATTGTTAGGTCTAGGCCTTGCTCTCACTATACAGCACTCTCAAATCTAGCTGTGTTTAGTCTTGTACACAAATTGCATTGTTAGGTCTAGGGCTCTCTCCCACTATAAAGGACTCCCTAATTTAGCTGTGTTTAGTCTTGTACACATACTGCATTGTTGGGTCACAAAGGTAGTCCTGTTCTACCTTGCACTCATCCTGCACCGTGAAACTTAGTCCTCAATTCCATAACATAGTCATTGAGGCACCAGGTCATTCACTGGCCACACCTGTTCAGCTCCCTGGCACAAGCCTGGCCCCACTGAGACCCACCACAGTCGCTCTTTACCCCCACTACCACTCAGATCACCCCCTTCCACAGTGCACATCCAACTGGGGCCCCTGACCCCCCTTTTTCCCATGCCCCAACCTTACCCCTCCACTTCAGTCTGTCACTCTCGCCCCTACTCGCAGATCCCACACTCTGCACAATTAAGAGCTGCAAGATAGAGAGAAGGATCAGATAGCTCCCACCCACGGAACACACAATCCCTGACGCAGCCCACTTACATTCCCCCAACCAAATATAGACCACTCCCACCTTCCACTTGAGAACCACCCACTCTCTCCCACACTCCGATGGCTGCTCATAATGCAAGGAAAGGACAAGACCACAGACACCTAATGCCCCCCCCTAGCATCTCCCACTCTCTGACACAGTTTGCAACCACTGCCACAACAATACAGGAGCGAGACCTCACTGCCCGCACCCAACCCAGTCCTAGTTCTCTTCCCCTCCTTCCCCTGTGCACCCACTCTAACTACCCCCTCATCCCCACACTCTACCTCCCCTTCACTTCCCGCCCTCACTGCCTCTCCCCACATCAGACCCCGCTCTCCCCACAAACACCACCCACCCTCCACCCACAAAGGCGTTCCTCCAAATATCCTGCACCCTCATCAACGCCAGGTCTGTTTCCAAAAACAAACTCCACATCTACAACCTCATCACAGAAGAAAACCCAAACATCCTCTTCATTACTAAGACCTGGTTCTAGGATGACTACGAACCTCTCGCGGACGAGTCCTTTCCACCTGGTTACACTCTCACTGTTCGTAACAGATCTCGTAGGTGAGACGGGCTTGCAATATTACACAAAAGACCAATTTAAGCTATTAACCATGGACACCTCCAACAGCACCACTGATTACGAATCCCTCCTGATAAAACTCCAACTCGCACCATCCACCTCACACAGTTTCCTACTCATCTACAGACCGCCCGGTTATAACAAAAACTTTGCAGACACATTTGGCGAAGCTCTGGCCGCCAACCTCATCCAACACCCAATTCTCACTACCCCAGGAACTTTCAACATATGGTTCGACTCACCATCAAAACCCATGACCAGGTCACTCACAGACACTCTAGAACCACTCAATATGAAAGATCACACATCCACTCCCACTCACACGAGAGGCCACACCTTTGATGCAATATTCAGCACCACAAACATATCCACCCAACCCCCGTGCCCACTGTCATGGTCTCATCACCCAGCACTCTGTTTCACAATACCGGTCAACACTGTGGTCAGCGGCTAGCATCCAACATGTCCTCCACAAACTGCCCCCTCCACTTTCCCATTATGGAACAAAGTGGGATCACCCCAGATCTTGAACTCTCACACTGCAACTCCCTCAACTCACTCTTGCTAGTGGAAGTACCACTGGCTATTGACTCCTTTGACTTTTGGCTTTCCAATACCCTCAAACCCCTCACCCAGTCAAAACGTTCCTCGCAGAGATGTGGACCATTGCCAAGCTGGTTCTCCCCCAATCTCAAACCCCTCAAAACTCTCGAGCGCTGTCTGCAAGGGGCCTGGGGAGCCGACCCTTCAGCCCAAAACAAAAATGCCCTAGCAAGGACAACCAGACCCTACAGATCACAAATCGAAAAAATCAAGAAATCATATTATGGGAACCAAATCCAAAATGCCCGCAATGCAAGTAAGGAACTACAGAAAATCATAGCAGAATTCAAATCACCCTCATGTTCTCGCCTGACCATCCCAAGCTCCCAAGCCTTATACAACACCCTTTTGTTTCACTTCTACAATGCCCCCAACGAAAGACACAATGGGCCTCATTACGAATCAGGCGTTAAGGGGTTAACGGCGCCGTAAACGGCGCCGACCCTTAATGCCTGATTCCGAGATCCCTTTGCGCCATGGTGAGTTTATCGCCTGCTTTTTGCAGGCGTTAAAATCCATGGTGCTAAGGGACCATGGTGCTAATTACGCCACCGTAATTTACGGTGGCGTAATTAGCGCCTTCCCCACTCCCATTATGCCCTATGGGGCAAAAATGGGAATGGGGAAGGGTAAAATGGGAAATGGGGATTTACCGCCCCACTCACCTTGGAATGGGGCGGTAAATCCGCCATCCACCATGGTGTAAATGTAGTTTACACCATGGTGGTAAGGGTACGACCCAGGCGGTAACTTACCGCCTGGGTCGTAATGAGGCCCAATGCCATCATCGCCAAATTAAAAATCCTGCCACCACTGCCCACACTCCCTCCACAACGCCCCAGCACAAACCCCGCACCAATCTCAAATTTCTTTTGTCTCATCTCTCCCATCACACACAAAGAATTCCTCTCACTGTTAGCAGCCACCTGCCCGTCAGGCTCTCCAGAAGACTCGTGCCCACCCATATTGCTCAAGAAAATACTAAGCACCACCTGTGCAGGCAACGTCGCTCACGCAATCCTTAACCACCCACTCACCTCAGGAACCGTCCCAAAAGCCCTAAAAACATCCTACACCAAACCCATTCTCAAAAAACCGATGCTTGACCCACTTCATCCTCAAAACTACCGACCTATCTACAACACGCATTTCATTGCCAAATTGATTGACCACACATCTTACAAACAGCTTTGCCAATTTGTTGAATCCAATAACCTCCTAGACCCAGCCCAATCAGGTTTCAGACCAATAAGGGGAACAGATGCCTCCCTAGTCGCCATCTGGGATGACCTAAAAAGAACAGCCGATGCAGACAGCTGCGCGGTTCTAACCCTTCTCGACCTGTCCGCAGCTTTCGATACCATCGATCACATCATATTACAAATTCTAGGAATCAAAAACAGAGCCCTGTTGTGAATCTCTTCCTTCATCTCTATCCGGTCGCAAATCATGCACCTCGACAAATTCACATCCATATCATGTCCAGTCTGCAAAGGTGTTCCCCAAGGAGCATCCACGTCACCGCTAATCTTCAATTTCTACATACAACCCATTCCCACGATCATCCATTCGTACAACCTCACATGCTACAACTATGCAGATGATACCCAGATAATCCTCAAAAACCCAAATTCTGAAGGATCCGGCAGCCCCGACCTATCATCGTGCCTCTCTGATATTGATCACTGGATGACGACCAACCACCTCATCCTCAACCCTGGGAAAACCGAAATCCTACTCTGCGGGAAAACATCCCTCATCCCCCAACCTATCCCTTGGCCCGAACCACTAGGACAAGCACCAGCCCCCTCAAATGTGGTTAAAAACCTTGGATGCAAATTCGACTCAGATCTATCCCTCACCAAACACACCACCAATTTATCCAAAACCTGTTTCATTTACGTATCCGCAGGCGGATTTTCACCTACCTCACCTATCCCCACCGTTTCTCGGCCATCAAATTCATCATCCTCTCCCGCCTTGACTATGCAAATTGCCTCTACCTAGGAGCCCCCGCATCCCAACTACAGAAACTCCAAAGAATTCAAAATGCAGCAGCATGCCTGCTCATTAACCTTCCCGCTAGAGAACACATCAGCCCTACCCTGAGAGTCCTCCACTGGCTCACTATTGTTTGACACACCACCTTCAAAGCCATGTGTATCACCCATCACGCAATCCACAACACTGGCCCTGAATTCCTACGAGACAAAATTGTCCCTTACCAACCTTTCAGGAACCTCAGATCTCGCAATGCATTTCGCCTAGTGAGCCCACCACATAGCTCCATAAGACTTGGTGGCTCCTCCTTCTCCGTCCAAGTGCCAATCATCTGGAATTCCATCCCCCTACACATTCGCAACATCGAAAACCACCTGAAATTCCGGCAGGCCCTTAAAACCTAATAATCTCCAATGCTTTTGATCACAGTTCAGGGGCCGGCAGCTCTCGCCGCAGTTTCACCTGACACACCACCACATTCCACTCAACAACACTGCCCGCCGTTTAGAGCTCCATGTAAGCCAGCAGCTTTTGTTGTGGCTTTTCCTGATCCACCAACATCCCATCCACAACAACATTCTAACCCAACAAGCACCCGAGCTAAGCCAGCAGCCTTCGCTGTGCCTACACTCGCATCACACTCACAGCGAAACCCTGCCCCCCAGTCCACATGAGAGACAACTAACAATGAGATAAGAGGCCCTGGCTAGCACACACACATCATTAACTATTCACTGCCACTGTTAACCCGCAACGCTCACCCTGGGAAGCTCCAAACACTAGCAACACCACCACAATCCTATTCCCCAAGCTAGGTAAAACAAGCCCTCAATGACTGTTACATTACGGATACTTACTATACAATAGGCTGAAACCTACGGCCTTTCATGCCTAGGCCCCCCTCCACCTACATGAATCGAGGGGTAGCTCCCTCCATTTTGTTCGCCATATATGGAGACCTCCTGCACCACAAAACCAGGGCCGCCTGCCCACCATAGAGGATTCTCAATTTAGATGCAGCCTCCTTCTTGGCTTACTATATGACAAAACATACTGCAGGGGGATACCCGGGGCTCTCCCACCTTTACAGAATCCTCATATCTAGGTGTAGCCTCGATCTAGTTTCACCATATGCTTAAACCTCTGGCTCTGCAAAACATAGGCCTTTGTCCCACTGTACAGGATCCTCTAATCTAGGTTTTTACTCCGTCTCTGCTTACTATACGCTGATACTGCCTACAGTATGAAACCTAGGCCCATCGCTACAGGACTCTCAATTTGAGACCCGGACATATAAGCAATCTCGTAGCCTATGGTACGTATAGCTCACACCACTAGTGTGGACACAGGCATTCATCAATGCATGATAGAACACGTCTACGGCTAAGCATATCCGGCCTAGGTTCACACATAGCTGTCTAGACTGAAACACCTGACGTACCCCAACACCTCTGCCACTAGCATACAGCGACCACCTCCCGAAAGGAACTCTGTATAGCTGGCCTCATATAGACTCTCTCGACAACAGCAATCTATCTCTAACCCTCAAAGAGCACCCACCCACCCACGTGTCTGACCTCTACTGGGGTTAGATACGTGGCTGGCAAGGCTCGACACATACTTAGTCGAGCCTTGCCAGTCACCCAAGTCTTAGAATGTCAAACATGCACACACGCATCTAAGCTAATCCCCTAGAATCTCTAACCACATTAACTATGGTCACCAAGGGCATTCCAACCAAGGAAAAAGCACATTGAGGCCACACAAGTGGGAAAAGAGCGCTGTATAAATAAAAAAATACAATACATCCTTCTTAGCCTTCCATCCTGATCTTTCTGTGATTCTTCTTTGGTATGATTCTAGCTTCTTTATCTTTCTGTTGGTAAGGTTGCATCGTAGGTTTGTGGCCAGTATAACAGTCTGAATTTCAGGTTTGTTCTGGGGTTTTTTGATAGGCGAGGATTCGAGATTAGCATTAGGGTTATTGCCAGTCCGCCACCTCTTTTGGTTTTCCTTTTGCTTGGACGCACTTGAAGTTATCAGGCAGGCAGTTGTTGAGAGTGATCTTGTAGTTGTCATCTAGCCATGTTTTAGCTACGAATAGGATGTCGATACCTCCGTCACATAGGAGGTCGTAGATTTCAGGGCATGTTTGGACATTGACCTTGCATTGATGAGATTGCAGTGGATCCTTTTGGTGTGGTTTTGTTTTGAATTGTGGGTGTTCATTTGGGGTGCTTCTGTGTTGACGCCCATTGGTTGAGGTTCTGTGGAGGATAGTTGGGTTGTTGACTTCTACTGCATCATCTCCTGCAGTTTGATGTGGATATCAGTAATGCCCTTCTGTTCTTGTGATACATGGAGTAAGGGGGTTGGTATCATCCCATCCTCTTCTTGGGTGTTAGGCAGAATCACCTGCAGTACCCTTTGGGAACACCACACACAATTAAGACTACAAGTGACAGTACACATTCACCTTTGGTATAAGCCTGTACTACACAGTAAAAGTGGTAGCGATGGCTGAGCATCCAGACTTATCTCAAGAGCAAGTGAGCAGTATCATTAGTTACACAAAGGACAGAAATTACTATGATTCAAACAAACACTGACTCAAGGTTTCTGAGTAAAAGAATACACATTTATTTACACATCAGTTATTAAACATTTCACTATTATCAAACAGTTGAAAAATCAAAATCTTAATACACTACTCCACACCTAATAGATTCTGGACAAGTTAGGCTCAGAATGAAGTGTGAGCAAAAGGGCACTCCAGCAATTTAAAAGGGAGGGGAAGACAAAGTTAGACAGAAGTTGAGCAGTCCCAACAAGTAAGTAAGCAGGGCAATCTAGAAAAAGGAACTACAGTGAGGAAATCAAATCAAGGGGCCTGGCCCAAAGTCAACGGACCAAAGTCTTTGCAGAGGATCACACAATTCAGGGTAGTTTGCGGTTAAGTCTTTGCCAAGAGTTCAGAACGAAGTTGGTCAGATGAAAAGTTACTTTAAAGAGTAAAGAAGGACAAGCCGTCGGATTGGCGAAAGATTTCACACACTTTCACCGCGGCTGGATGAAACGAACAACCGGGTTAGCACAGTACCTTTAGAGCAGAAGAATGCTGTAGCTGAGGCAGACGTTGCTGGCAAGTCCTGCAGGCTCACGGTTCCTGAAGCGACTGTCGGACTGACAAGAAGGAGGAAGACTGGAGGGTCCTGCACTCCTGCACTGCCCAGGGATGAAACAAGCAGCGGAGCAAAG
Source organism: Ambystoma mexicanum (assembly GCF_040938575.1). Classification (NCBI taxonomy): domain Eukaryota; kingdom Metazoa; phylum Chordata; class Amphibia; order Caudata; family Ambystomatidae; genus Ambystoma; species Ambystoma mexicanum. Next base: position 25,974,499 of record NC_090939.1, on the reverse strand, counting down.
CGACAAATAAAAGGTGCGCTCCTTAAAACCCAAGCAGGGTCCGTTCCTCCTTGCTATCTGGTTCACTGTAGCTGTGCACAGCAAATTCGACCGGAGGAGGGAGGCCTGGCTTTCAGTTTTGCAAACTGGTTCCCACCAGCTCAAGGGGAGAAGATTCCTTGCAGATCTTCCCTGACGTCGAAGTTTGGAGATTTGGACCCGCAGCAGGGCTTCACCAGGAGGTTCAGTTGTGGTAGAGGTCCTCTTCTGTTACCTTCGCTTCGGTTCTCTCGATCCAGTGGTGACTTTGCCTTCTCAGTCCCAGAGACCTGCTTTTTATGCAGTTTTCCCCCATTCACACAGCCTGGCTGTCAATCACACAGCAGGGTGGCTGTCCTGGCAGGACAGTCACCTAGCCAATCAAACAAGAGTGCTACTTGGGTTACCAAGGGAACCCATGACAGGGGTCCTAAAACCCCTCCTTCACATCCTGCCTACCTAGACTTTCAGGCACCTGAGAAGGGCTTCTTTGCAGAAGCCCGCCAAAGGTCGGCATACAAAGGGACCAAACCTGGTTTGGCGTGCAGAGTAAAACAGGAGAAAGACCTTTACAAAAAGAAATGGTGAATAAACTCGGCCGGAACCGAATAAAAATATATATGGTCCAGCGGGTTTAAGTTCAAAGCTACCAAGATAGCCTAAAACAATACCAAGGCTATATAAAATAACCGCAGAAGGAAAAATAGGGTAGATACCACTACCACCAGCCAAGTCTTAATGAAAAGGGAATGAAACAATGTTCCATGATAGACAGACAATCAAGGATAACTATTAACTCTTTCCAGTATTCTATGTAAGATAGTTTGTACTGGGTCTGTGAATTTAAAAAGACTAATAAAGTCAATGGTAACTTAACATGTTCTGGGAGACAGTAGTTAGTCCCAGAAAATGGAGTCTGAGTTGGGAAGTCTAAAAAGACAACCCTGTGTCACTGCACTGAAGGTTCTGTGTAATACACAGTAAAAAGATGATGCCTATGGAGTAGGTGAGGCTCCACAGTCTAAGAATACAAACATGTTAAACACACACAGCAAAACACATGTAAGAGTGGGAAAAAAGGCTCACACTCTTACCAGGTGAAAAAGAAAAATCCAAGAAATCCTGCAAAGCTGCTGAGGCACTCAGTAGGTAAGGGAAATTAGCCATTTTGGAGAATTCTCCCTAACATTGGGTCCTCACGTCTTCTTGAAGTATCGAGGTTCTCCGGTTGTTACGAGGTACGGTGTAAGGTATATAGATTGTTCTCTTACAATGTTTGTTCTGTTGATTGTATTATTTGGCAGGGTGTGTTCTGTATTCAAATCAGCTTCTACTGGAGGTGGTTGAGTTTGTGTATCTGTATTAGTTGTTCCATGTTCCTGCTCTCTTTATCAGTGTCCGATTCTGTGTCGGGGCATTTTGGGTGTGTGGTGGTAGGAGTTGGTCTGGGTATTGCATTTACAGGGGCAGTTGGCCACCTGTCATGTCTTGTGCTAGGGTAATGTTGAGTTTTATACTTTTATGTTGTGATGCCTGGATGCTCTCGGAGAGAGTCTGTCTGTTCAATCGGTTGGGTTAGGGTGTTCATCTTTCTATGGGAGGACTTTCCAAGGTGGTACCTGGTAGTGGACGTGTGGCACGGTTGGTTATGGGGGGGCTGTGCGGTGCAGGTTAACTAGGGTAGTGATATTGGTTGTAATTACTAGCATTTAGTGGCTGCTGAGTGTTCTTGGGTGTCGGGGGTCTAGGACTCATTTACGGCAGGTACTGATAGAATACCCAGAGTTTTGAGATGACAAGATAGTGGAGAGCCTAGGTTTCAGAGGTTGTTTACAATGAGAGAGTAGTCTTAATTTAGGATATCAGAGGGTGGGAGAGGGATCTAGGTTTCGACAAATGCCAAGCAATAATTAAACATCTTAATTGCTGACACCTGACAACATGAAAAAGGCCTAGGTTTCACAGAATGGCAGCCAGTAATTAGAACATCTAGATTTGAGACACCTTGAAAAACTGGAGAGAGGACTATGGTTCGCAGTTCTTTCTCAATGTGGCAGAGGCTAATGGTGACATTCCCCTCCAGATGTGACACAAGGCAATGGGCCTCATTACGAGGTTGGAGGCAGCCATGGCGCTATTAGCGCCATGGCTGCCTCCAAAATCGTTCTGACTCCGGTCTGGTGGATGGAGCAATTACCGGTCCATTACGAGGTCGGAGGGATCGGTAATTCCCCATTCACCAGAGCCATTCCCCATTCCCATTTGAGCCCCCATAGGGCTCAATGGGAAGGGGGAAGGCGTCAATAACGGTACCGCAAATTGTGGTTCCGTTATTGACCCTGGTAACCCTTTGCGGGTCCCGTCCTTAAAGGAATGCCCCTACGGTTCGGCCATGTGTTTTTAAGCCTGAATCGCACAATTTTAGAAAAAATTTCTATGGACCTTACCCGAGTTTTCGTCCATTAAACGCACGTGAAAACAGGCAGTAGGGCGCTGCCATTTTGTGATAATCCTATCACTTGCCGCATCGCCCTGGCTGACCTGCTTTTGCGGCACTAAATCATATCCCCCGCCCCTGAGCCTGTCATCAGCAGACGCGTCCCGCCCATTTCCCAACACCAAAGCACGTCTCGTGTCAACATTCACTGCACTTCAGCTAATGACGTCTCGCCATGGAAATGGCAAGACGCCTCTTTCCTCAATAAGTATAAACAGACCGTTTCACAACACACAGCAGCAGATTTTCGATTCCATTCCTCTCTCTGTGTTACTTTGAGTATTCTGTGACTCGATTCTGTGCTCTGAACACACAATGGCTACAATAATGCCCTACATGTACAAGCCCGAGTATCCCGAGGAGGAACTACTGGAAAGGGAAACACACAAAAACGATGGGTCTTCGGACGGCAGTTGGGAGGACGATTCAACAGCTGGAGAGCCTGGACCTAGTCGCATGGACAGTGTTTCCACCTCGTGCACATGCAATCAGTTCGAGCTAATGCCAATCGAGGACAAGAACTGCTGCTGCTGTGAAAACTCGGGATGCGTGGCCTACATTTCGGAAGGCGAGCCTCGACCACAATGCATCACCGAGCTGCCAGACTTCAGGGCAGCCTGCCTCACACGGTCCATGTTGAGGATAATGATGGTGCTTATGCACGAAATTTCGCACAACTGTTCGTCCTCGTAATCCAAGTAACGAGTAAGTATACTCTGCTTGTCATCTCACTACTATTTCATGGTCTTCTACTATATCCAAAATTACATATACATATCATTGTAACGCATGAAAGTCGTTCAATAGTGTGCAGTGTCTAAATAGTATTTGTCGGAGCAGAATGCCATTAGTTACAAGAATTGTCATTGACAACAAAAGTTTATTAAATTTATCTTGGTCATTTAAAAACAGTTTGTTTCATTCCTTTTCACAGGTGGTACAGGCTGGTGGCCTATCGTTCCTTTACATGGTGGCCTCACGGGAGGCTTGGACACCGCGTTCGAAGAGTGATACCCGCCTGTGCCGTTCGTGCCATAAGAGAAACGTTCCCGAGTGACAGCGGTCAGTACAGGGGATTTTCTCTCGCTGTGCTGCAACCTGAACTGTACAATGTTTAAAGTCTTGTATTTTTGTGTCATCAAAATAAGATACAAAATAAAACACCACATATATTTTAACAACAGTTGTTTTGATCTTTTAAATGAATCAAGTGTGTCTCCATTCAAGGATGGACGTCAGACATCTGTGCTCGGAATGGGTGAAGTTCAGGTCGCTGTGAAGCGGGGTGGTCACTATCTAAGCTAACATAATATATTATCAATAATGCATGCGCTAAATAACACTTGTTCAAAGTCTTTCAGTCGGTTATGTCTCTATAAAAGTCACACATATATCCATACTATCAATTAACAATGGATTATACAGGCCTTAGGTCAAGGGTCTTGACCACTATAATACACTATTTGAAGTGTGGGTCTGTGCTCACAAGAATCTCCGGTATGTGGCATTTGTTATTGATAGGCAACGATATACTGCAGTAGGGGTCTAATGTTAGTTGGGGATCTGCTAGGTGGGCATCATGGCGTGGTCAGTGGTCTGGCACATGAAGAGAATACCTTGCAGGGACACAGGGTCAGAATGGCAGTAAGTTTCCACTGGCGAGGGTGCGTGGGCAAGGACACGTTTGTGGAGATGAACAAGCTATGTGCTTGGTTCAGGCCGGTTCACATGCAGGACCGTGATCTCAGAGAGTGATGTGTTACATTTATTAGCTGTTGAAAATACCTCTGGAGTTTTCCAGTCAGAGTGGGAACGAGGGTGTGGACCATGTGCTCTGCGCGCTGTACTATCGCAGTGAGGCCTGGTCACCAAGATGGAGTGGAAAGGGGGTACAAAAATGGATGCCCCGTGTCCTGCTCAGTGTTCCCATCTACGTGAATGTCATCCAAAGTTAACATCACATAAGGGCAAGGGGCGGACCCACTACTCGAGGCACTTGGTACGAGTTTCTACTGAGAAGTAAAGGATAAGAGGGGCCTGATGGCCCCTCGCTCCCACACACTTGCCTGCATGCCCCAGGCCCATCCATCCATCCCACCCCCTCTATCAAAGGCGGTTCGCACCCGGGGATGAGCGCTGGCATGGGGGGCTGTCACGGGCGCAAATGGCCATGGTGCCAAACAGCATGTACACTTCAAAAGTTATCCCACGCCCAGGGGCCGTCGCTCACATGGCCTCCTCAGACCCCGTGTCTCCAGGCAGGCCTCCCCTGAGGCAGGCCGCCCCCCCCCCTGCAATCCACATAAGTGTGTCTCCATTCAGCAGTCTTCCTGTGCCTTATCTACATGCCCCAGGCCCATCCATCCCACCCCTTCTATCAAAGCCGGTTCGCACACGGGGATGAGCACTGGCATGGGGGGCTGTCACGGGCGCAAACGGCCAAGGTGCCTAACAGCATGTACACTTCAAAAGGTATCCCACGCGAAGGGGCCATCGCTCACATGGCCTCCTCAGACCCCGTGTCTCCAGGTGTCAAACTAGAAATTATATCGTGCCTCCTATTGCTATGAATATATGTATATTGGCCTACGCCAAGCTGCTAACAAGCTGCTTATAAACTACATGTGAATAAACTCGCATTGCAAGGTCCTGACCTTAGAAACCATGTAAACTGTCATTTTGGGTCAAGCCGCCATTTTAGGTTTTCTTGCTCTATAAAGTCACCATGTGAGCTAAAATGGTAGCCTATGTTATTCAGAACAGAACTTGATTGTCATGACCTCTGTACAGATAATGTATAACTTGCCTGCAGGCCACTTGTTAGGGTCATGAGCTGAGACCTTGTCCTTCTGCTGACTTGTGTGTAATGGATTACCTGTATCACCGAAACTGATCTATAATTGAATGAGAACACCTGCTTAACTACATTGTATAAACTAAGTCCCGCATTGTAATGTTAGGCCTAGAGCATACATTATTACCATTTCTTCTTGTTAATGTATACACCTAAGATGAACTAGATTTGACCTGGCAAGGGACCCTAGAGCAGTAACTTATTTATGGAATGGTTAACCTGAAGAAAGGCTGGACAACAGGCTGGAGAAATGTATAAAAGCCTGACTGTTTCAATGAATATTTGCACTCACTGAGCACACCGAACCACGCCGGAGTTCGCTGTGTTGTACTGAGGGTCGATAGCTATCTGAATTTTGTTCTGTTCTTTTATAACTGGATTCAGTATAAAATAAAGTACTTTGTATGTTCCTTTGTAACCTGTGTTTGGTGTATTTCCTTTTTGGTGACCCTGCCTCATATTATTTCCTTGTTTTCATAGTTGGCGCCCGGAATAGGGACCCTCAAGATTGATGCCGGATTATTGAAGGTTGACGCACGCTATTGGACCGGGATCGGACGGTGTGACATAATGGGCCCGACTGAACGAGACGCGACACCTCAACAGCACTGCACGATCCGTTCCCTGGACGATAGCCATGTGGTCTAAGACGGCATCTTGACGAGGGTCAATTTTTTGAGGCGGGCAGATTTGCCGAAATCACCATACACAAGGTAAACTTCGTTAGGTAAGTCCTTTGTAAACCGATCGGTCCTCCTTAGGTTTGGTCAGGTGAGTCGTTACCCGACTCTTGATTCAACCCTGACAATTTGAATTTGGCGCATTGTATCTGCAGACACAATTATTGACCAGGTAACACCGAGTATTTGAGAAATGCCTGGGAAATTGTCTAGCTGCTTTAGGGCATTATTCCGCAGCAATAGACAATCTTTGGAATTTAGCCGTCCGGCACCACAGGAGGGGTCACCGGCATGTACTATGTACTGTAAGCATGGCATTGGAAGTGTAGTATTTAGTAAAATTTGGCACAGACAAACCAGACATGCCTCCGAACTTCAGTGACCAGTCAATGGTAGTTTTGAGATCCCTCGTATTGAATATTTAGAGTAAGTCTTGTTAAAAAAGAAGGCCAGACCTGCAGCATTTGATGTTTTGCAAAATTGGAAAAGAGAAGCGTTGCAGCAGCTTAAAAGTAGGGAAAAACATGTGCGCCATCATAAAACAAATGCTGAAAAGGCGTTGTTATATGATCAGGACAAACAGTCTGAGTCGGTTAGGAATATGGACAGGGCTTTCTCACTCGGTATTCAGAAAATCTATCCTTCTAAAGATCTTCATGTTTCTGATGAGTTTATTGACAAATTGTTAAATGAACGAAGGCCTGGTGCCTCTGCACCACCTCTGTATGTTCCTCCGTCTCCTGCTGTACCTCTTCCTGCTGTTATTCCTGCTCTTCCTGCTCAACCTGTTGTTCCTATTCCTCCGGTTGTTGTTCCTCCACCTGCTCCTCTGCCTCTTCCCATTGCACCAGTAATAGTACCTCCATTGAATTTGCCTGCACCCTCACTCCCAAGTAGTTCTGTACCGCTTGTAGTTGATCAGGGTGCGGGGTCGAGGATTGTTACTCGTAATACTGTTCCTACAGAAAAGAAACAGGATTTGTTTGCATGGGCTAAGCATTGTATGGAGAGAGATGATCGAGCTAATGTTCTTGCCACACTTTCTAATATGGATAATTTTCCTGAGAAAAATGTTTTCATTGAAGGTTTAGGGATTCATTTATGTGTAATGTGGGGTAAATTAAATAATGCAGACCTCCCACAAAGGTTGAGGGACCTGAATACTTTAGCATTTTCAAGAGACACTGTGGAGAAGGTACATGAGCATGTTGAGAGGATATTTGAGTATAGAAAGGAGTTGGAAAGGTTACGGAATGAGGATGACGAAGAAGAAAGTATGTATGTACAGAAACGATTTCTTCCATGTCGTAAATCGACATCTGAGGAGGCGCGAATTTGTACAAAAGATGCGATTAGATGGATTTCAGACATATCGATAACTCCAGTTGAGGTATATGACACATACGGTCAATATACGCTAGAAATGCAGAGGAAAGTGATACAGGTAATGGTAGAGTACCTGCAGGATGAATGTTTAAAGAGAAAGGTTAGTTGTCCCACAGAGTTATTGAGCATTTATAAGAGAGCTTTTTCACTTGACACTTCTTCAACTGCTTTAGCGCTCGACTTAGCTCTGTTGCTTAGTAAGCCTTTGGAGTTGCCTACATCTCAGTTGCCTATGAGAGAGGTTCCTCCGACATTTGTCCCAAAGGTTGAGATTCCTGCTAATGCTGCAGCAGGTACACCTGCTGTGGACATTCCTGCACATTATGTATCGCAGTTTGTTCACGTCCCGTTTTCACGGCAGGAAGTGAATACTATTAGACAAACTATTCCTGACATTAGGAAAAATCCGACAGGGTTCTATAAAGAGATAGAGTCCGTTTTGCAGTCCTCAGTGTTTACCCTAGGCGACATTGATTTGCTATTCCCTGTACTCCTGCCTGTAGATTTGTGGAAACAAGTTAGAACTATAGACGATGTACCAGGGTTGGCCAGCTGGTGAGAGACCACCTCAGGTGATACTAACTTTGCCTGACAGAATCATTGCAAAACTGAAAACTATAATCCCCGAAAAGAGAATTATTTGGGACAAGCTTACGGCCTGTGTCCAAGGAAAATCTGAGGGTGCTACCGAGTTCTTTAATCGGTTCGAACAGGTATTCTCGGATTTCAGTGGACAAGACTTAGGCACAGAGTCTGGGAAAAGATTATTTGTGGACAAATTTGTACGTGGATTGCTGCCTGACATCCAGTCACAAATTATGTCTTCTGAGAGCGCTTGGCAGGCGAAATCCCAATCAGAAGTACTGCACATGGCTCAGTACTACGAGAACCGTGTCAATAATGAAAAAGATAGAGTCGAGAAGAGAAAAGGTGATTTGAAGACTAAAGTATTGTTACAGCAAATTGTTAGAGGCCCCAGAGGGGGTAGTTCGCAGATTAGAGGTCAGTATGTTCCACAAGGGAATGTGCCCTTGGGTCCTGTGAATATTAACCAGTGTGCCTATTGTCGCCAGGAGGGTCATTGGCGTGCACAATGCCCCGTCCTTCTACAGAGGTCGAATAACACATTTGGAAATATGGGTAGACGATCCAGAGGTCGCCCGGGTGTAGGGGGCCCTGGTAGAGGCCAGTTTTCGCAGGATCCCCAACAACCTTTTTCACAGGATAATCAGACTTCGAGTGTGGATACTAGAAACATATTTGATCATCCTTCTGCTGCATATCTATCTGAAGAGCTTCCTTTTGATGATATTTTGTTTCGTTAGGATTGCCCGAAGCAGGGTTTGGAACCTACACCTATTCCCGTTAATCAGAAAGGTCCCTACATTGAAATGGTAGTGGGAAATAGGAAACATCAATTTTTGATAGACACTCATTCTCGGGTTCCAAACATTCCACTGTCAGGGCAAACCAATGTTTCTGTAGGGTTTTCTGGCACACCAGTTGTTTGTCCCGTTTCTTCACCGGTACCTATTTCTTTGGGTCCCTTTACGGACCACTGTCCATTTCTCTTGACTTCGAATTGTGGAGAGAATTTGCTGGGGTTGAATCTGTTGAAGGAATTAAATGCGGTAATTCATTGTTCTTCTGATGGAGTGCGTTTGACGATTTCACCACAGCAATGTTCTGTTTCGCAATTCTTGACTAGACCTTTGCCGCCAGAATTCAGTGATGTACCAGAGTGTTTGTGGGCAGTTGATGACAATGATGTCGGTGTTTTGCAGATTGAGCCTGTTAAAATAGTTTTGAAACATGGAATTAAGCTGCCCTGTATTCCAAAGTATAAGATCTCAGTTGAAGGCGAGCGAGCTTTGAAGAGCATTGTTTCCGATTTTGTGCATCGTGGGGTGATTGAGGAGATTTCAGGAAGTTTGTGCAATAGTCCAATTTTACCCGTGTACAAAAAAGGTGATAATGCAATTCCATTTCGTTTTATAATTGATTTACGTGCCATTAATAAAGTCGTCGCTCCGCAATTTCCAATTGTGCCTGATGTGGCGACAATATTAACCATGATTCCAGCTACGGCTACTCACTTCAGTGTTGTGGACCTAAAGAATGCTTTCTTCAGTATTCCTATACATGAGGATAGTAGATACTTGTTCGCGTTCACCTTAGGGGGACGCTCATTCACATTTACTCGTGCACCTCAAGGTTATACTGAGAGTCCTAGTATTTATAGTAGGGCTTTGAAAGAGCAGCTTGATACCCTTGGATTGCCCCCTACTTGTACGTTGCTTCAATATGTTGATGATTTGCTTTTAGCCGCTGACTCTGAGAGCTCTTGTAAAGAGGGCACTGTGTTGTTGCTCATCCATCTAGCTAAGCATGGTCACAAAGCTTCGCTTAAAAAGTTTCAATATTGTTGCCAGGAGGTCGCCTATTTAGGCTATCTCCTGTCAAAGGAGGGAAGAAGAGTGACACCTGAAAGAATAAAACACATTTCTGGCATGTCTGTCCCAAATACACAAAAGGAAGTTAGAGCCTTGATAGGTATGGCTTCTTACTGTAGGTTATGGATCCCAAACTTCTCACTAGTGATAAAACCGATGTTGGCCTTGACGAAGAAGGGTATTTCTTCGCCATTGCCATGGAATACGGAGCATCAACATTCATTCGAGTTGCTCAAGACTGCATTATGTTCGGCGCCAGTTTTGGGCACACCGAACTATGAGAAGGCCTTTCTGTTGTTTGTGCATGAATGTGATGGATGTTCTTTGGCTGTATTAACGCAGGAACATGGAGGGAAGAATAGGCCATGCGGTTACTACTCTTCCGCCCTTGATCCTGTTGCATGCGCTTTGCCAAGATGTTTGCGCGCTGTCGCTGCTGCTGCTGCGTCTGTAAAACAGAGTGAGGGAATGGTCCTAGGCCATGATTTAACCCTGATGGTGCCTCACTCTGTAGATATTCTATTGAACAAAACCCAAACGCAACACCTCATTTCCGCACGACTGACAAGATATGAATTAATCTTGTTTGCTCCCCACATTCAAATTAGGAGGTGCTGCGTTCTTAATCTGGCTGAACTCCTACCTTTCCCGCAAAATACTGTTTGCGGTGTGTTTGCAGTGACGAAGAGTCACATGACTGCCTGTATACTACTGAACAAGATACAAAAGGTAGAGTTGATTTGAGGGACACTCCTTTGGATAACCCACAAGGGGAGCTGTTTTGTGATGGCTCCTGCTTCAAACTACTGGATGGTACATCCACAGCTGCTTATGCAGTCACTACATTGAGTACGGTTGTGGAGACCAAGAGAATTAGGCATAACTCTGCGCAGGCCGCAGAGATTATAGCATTGACTCGAGCTTGTGAGCTTTCCGAAGGGCTAACAGTAAACATATATACTGATAGCCAGTATGCCTTTGGGGTGGCTCACAACTTTGGGAGACCTTGGTCAGAGAGAGGGTTTTTAACTTCGCATGGCACCAAGATCCAACATGGCTCCCCGATAGTACAATTGCTTTCAGCGCTTGCGCTCCCTAGTCAGTTAGCAATCATTAAGTGCGCAGCACATCGCAAGATTATAGATGATGTAGGGAAAGGGAATGCTTTCGCTGATCAAATAGCTAGACAAACTGCCTCTGATCTCTTCACGGAGATGTATGTTTCAAGGGAGACTGTAGATGCCTATGCAATGGATGAGGGTGTTGGGTCTGTACGGGATATCCAAGCTGATGCCACATTAGAAGAATCCAAGAGGTGGGCTGAGGGCTTGGGGAAACTCGATGATGATGGGTGTTGGGTGGACATGGTTGAAGGGAAATGGTTGCTTCCTAATGCCTATATAGTAATGATGGTTACCATGGCACACGGTCCCACACATGTGTGCGCTCAACAGATCACGAGAATGTTAGAGAAAGTCTGGGTAAATGATAAGATTTCAAAAATTGCCCAGCATTATGTCCAAAATTGCATGATTTGCCTACAACACAATGTGGGAAAGGGGACAGCAACTCCAAGAGGTAGCTTTGGGCCTCCTTCTGTCCCATTTGAAGTGATTCACTTTGACTTTATTGAAATAGAGCGATGTAACAATCTAAAATATGTCCTTGTGGTCATTTGCACCTTTAGTAAGTGGGTCGAGGCTTTCCCTGTTAAAGACGCTACAGCCATGACCACTGCAAAGACCATGTTAAAGGAATTCTTCCCACGGTTCGGTTTGCCGAGAGTTATCTGGTCGGATAATGGTCCGCATTTTATCACTGCTGTAATTCTACAGATATGTACGGCATTGCAAATTGACAAACGATTCCATTCGGCCAGACATGCTCAGAGCGCCGGATTAGTGGAAAGACACAATGGTATCATAAAAAACAAGCTCGCTAAGACGTGTGCCGGCACCAAACTAAAATGGCCGGACGCCTTACCGATCGTGTTACTTTCAATGCAGACAACCCCTCAAACTAAGACTGGGCTCTCTCCCTTTGAGGTGGTAATGGGGAGACCTGCTAATATTTGGGGTTTGCCTAAAAGCTGCGCATTGCGCGATGTAGAAAATGTACTTCTCTCCGACTACTGTAACCAGTTAACTAAAAACCTGTATTTCATTTATCACCAGGTGTTTTCAGCTTTACCTGTACGGTTCACGGGCCCAGGACACGATATACAGCCTGGAAGTTCGGTCCTAGTGAAGGCTTGCGAAAGGTCTTCCTGTCTCGCTCCTCATTGGAAGGGACCCTACCAGGTGCTGTTGGTCACTCGGACAGCAGTGCGGGTGGCTGGGAAGAAACACTGGATCCACGCGGCGCATGTCAAGAAACTTCCTCACCCGGCGGCACACGTTACAGAAGAAGCAGATCCCCTCGCTGATGCTACAGTCCCTGATCTTGGAGTAGCAAACAGCGCTGTGAGTGCGTCGGAGAATTTCTCTGAGCCCGTGGAGCTTGGGGAACAGTCCATTTTGTCTCCGCACTCTTTTGAAAAATCACTTCCGGAAAAAACACTGTTTCAAGTTCTGCGACTTCCGTCGCCTCCGATACGTCGCTTCCCTCAGGAAGTGACGACACCTTATTTTCGGACCAAACAATCTTGGGTACAACCTTCGACGAAGAGAATAGAACTACGGCACAGGTTTTTCCGTGCATTTGAGAAAGAGAAGTGATCCAAACTTTTCCTTTGTATAAGAAAGTTTCTGTTGAACAAAAGGGAAAAAAAGGGATTCTGCTGGCTAGGGTTGGGAAGGACTAAGAAATCGCGCGACCGTAGCGTCGCCAGCAACGAACATTGGGGTCGTCGATTGAGGAACTACAATGCCTGCCACCTACACTGCTGCTCCCCGCACTGGACTTGTGAATAAGGGGGTGACCAACTTGGACAATGAACAATGTGCCTGAGCCCCGAAAACGTACTGCTGTGTTTTGATAACGATAATTGTTATTTTTGCAATTACTGCTGTAGGACTTGGGTACTTTGAAGAAATCTATCCTCTAAAACCTTTACTACCGACCGAGATTGTACCGACTGCTTTGACTCCCTCTATACACCTTCACACTCTGTCCCCTAGAAACTCCCAACCTACACAAAAGTATCATAATAACACTCTAATGATAGTAATGAATGCAACGCATGCCATTTTTAATAAGAGTAATTGTTGGATTTGCACTCATTTACCGCAACATGGGAACAAGGGACTGGGATGGTATATTCACCCTTTACCTTTAACGACTGCTTGCTATGCCTCTCTTAAAGCACTATTCTTTGGCCGTTGGAATGATAGCATCTCAGGGAACTTTGATGGAACTAATTTGAATGATTTCGAGAAACGTGAATTAACTCCCCTGGGATGCTGGCTTTTTGCAAATAGAAGTAAACCTAATGTCGCTTCTATTAGGCCGTCTGATAAACTGTCTCTTCCTTTTCAAACTTTAATTTCCTTTAAAATGGCTCCGATAGGCAATAAGGACGCTGTGCCTCCTTCTTACTCTATAAATCATAGCCCTGATTCAGTCCCCTTTTGTGTACAAAGAAATGGCACTCAGCCAATGGGAGATTTTGAAGGTTGTATGAACATTGTAAATTTGACTGGAGAAAACAGGCCTATGTATGTAGGGGGGCCTGTTTATTTTGTTTGCGGTAATGTAGCATTTCCATGGTTGCCCAGGGATTGGCAGGGAACTTGTTATCTAGGAATCCTGTTACCTGGGGTGTTTATAGCAAGTACTGTAGAGGTTTCGAAGGCTCGTCCACGGCGGGACGAGAATGGCGACACTCCAGCACAGGTTTTAGGAGATGTAGTGAAATCATTCCTTCCATTCTTTGGGCAGATAGCGAATTCCGAGGATATCAGGAAACTAGCGAGAGTACTGGAGAGAACCATCAACCGGACCACAGATATACTCTATAATATGACTTTAGAGCAGAAAGCGATCAGATTGGTAGCACTCCAAAATCGGATGGCATTAGATGTCATTCTGGCAGAACGAGGTGGAGTATGCAAATTAGTGGGGTCCACTTGCTGTGTTTTCGCACCAGATTCCTCGCCGACAATTTTTAAGGCAATACAGAATCTGCACATTCTTAGTTCAGAAGTGCATATTCCCAAGGGAAATTGGGATCTTAGCGCTTGGTTCTGGGACTTCTTGCGGTCTTGGGGTTGGAAAGTGCTTTCAGTCTTGGTGATTATTTTGGGAATTCTGCTATTTCTTTGTTGTTTTATCCAATGTCTACCAAGTATATGTTCAATGCTAGGGGGATGTTGCACTCAGGCGATAGGTACAATAGGACATAAAGTGTATGCCCCGGATAAAACCTCTAAGGAGTATGTACTGAAAGAGATCTTAGTAAAAGATCTAATGGCGATAGATATTTCTGACAGCTATTCAGAGTGTATGGACGATGACACATGGAGTTATTTGCAGGGAGATCAGAAGTAGTTTAGCACTTGGCATAGGCCAAAAGGAGGGTTTGTCAAACTAGAAATTATATTGTGCCTCCTATTGCTATGAATATATGTATATTGGCCTACGCCAAGCTGCTAACAAGCTGCTTATAAACTACATGTGAATAAACTCGCATTGCAAGGTCCTGGCCTTAGAAACCATGTAAACTGTCATTTTGAGTCAAGCCGCCATTTTAGGTTTTCTTGCTCTATAAAGTCACCATGTGAGCTAAAATGGTAGCCTATGTTATTCAGAACAGAACTTGATTGTCATGACCTCTGTACAGCTAATGTATAACTTGCCTGCAGGCCACTTGTTAGGGTCATCAGCTGAGACCTTGTCCTTCTGCTGACCTGTGTGTAATGGATTACCTGTATCACCGAAACTGATCTATAATTGAATGAGAACACCTGCTTAACTACATTGTATAAACTAAGTCCTGCATTGTAATGTTAGGGCTAGAGCATACATTATTACCATTTCTTCTTGTTAATGTATAAACCTAAGATGAACTAGATTTGACCTGGCAAGGGACCCTAGAGCAGTAACTTATTTATGGAATGGTTAACCTGAAGAAAGGCTGGACAACAGGCTGGAGAAATGTATAAAAGCCTGACTGTTTAAATGAATATTTGAACTCACTGAGCACACCAAACCACGCTGGAGTTCGCTGTGTTGTACTGAGGGTCGATAGCTATCTGAATTTTGTTCTGTTCTTTTGTAACTGGATTCAGTATAAAATAAAGTACTTTGTATGTTCCTTTGTAACCAGTGTTTGGTGTGTTTCCTTTGTGGTTACCCTGCCTCATATTATTTCCTTGTTTTCACACAGGCAGGCCTCCCCTGAGGTAGGCCGCCCCCCTGCAATCCACATAAGTGTGTCTCCATTCAGCAGTCTTCCTGTGCCTTATCTGCACGCCCTATCTCGCAGTTATCAACCACTTCTAGCGCGTATCAGGTAATCATACTTGGCTATTCCGCTACAGACTTGTTTTATGCATGTCAAGTAAGAGTTTGTATGTATTGTGTGATTATTTTACCAATTGTTTGGTTAGTGCTTTCCCAATTGATATACACCTTAGTTGTCGTCCCCTGGTGTTTGTTTTCAGTTATAATTTCAGTTATAATTAGTGTTATCCATACTAATGCAAGTACTGTCTTTCAGGGAGATGCTGAACCGTCCACCACATTGACAACAGCCCTAGATGTTCTTCAGCAGCACGAGGTATGGATACTGACAGCTCAATCGACCGTGATCATCAGGACTGGAACACTTGTCGTTTGATTGTTCTACACCATGTTTCATTCGTGGTTAGCCGTTGATATGTACCTGTGTGATCGACCACAAGCGTGTGTTGTGTTTTCAATATTGTAATCCTTACTAATGCAAATACTATGTTTCAGGCAGTTGTTGAATCGTCAACCCACGCACTTGATGCGGAGCCTGACATTCAAGTAATTCCGGTGGAAGCGGGACCATGCGGATACGAATCGGCGCAACAGCTTTCGGAAGTTCGCACCACATTGACAACAGCCCTAGATATTCTTCAGCAGCACGAGGTATGGATACTGACAGCTCCATCGAGTGTGATCATATTACGTGATTCCATTTGCTATACCTTCTTCCCTATTAACGCAAGTACTGTGTTTTAGGGAGACGATGGAGCTTCCACTACAATCACAAGATCCCATTTAGATGATGCAGATGTAAAGAAATCGGAGAAATAAGTTGATTAAATCTGATCATATTTAAATATTCCTTGATTCTTTTAGACAATGCAACATTTGTGGTTATCTCTTTATATGTACCTGTGCCGTCGACCCCAAGTGTGTGTTATGTTTAGAATATTGAAAACCATACTAACGCAAGTACTGTGTTTCAGGGAGTTGCTGATGCCTCCTCTTCCATACAATCATTCGTGGCAGTCCATGTAGAGCCAGAGGGATGGATACTGACAGCTCCATCGAACTAGGTCATCAGAGCTCGAATACTTGTCGTATGATTGTTCCACACAATGTTTAAATCATGTTTGGCTATTGAGATGTACCTGTGTGTTCGTCCTCACGTGTGTTTTATGCTAACAATATTTTGATACACAGTAATGATAATACTATGTTTCAGGGAGTTGATGGAGCCTCATTCCGTGCTGTCTATGCGGATACAGAAAATAGAAAATATAGTCATTGCAGCGCAAGAGGAAGGGGAGACATGCGGATACGTATCGGAGCAACAGCGTGCAGATGTTGAAGGTCGAGTCAAAAAAGTTGCAAAGAAAAGAAACAAAAATAAGGTTAGTTACAAACAGTTCATAACTTTAGAAATTTTTTTGTGCTGGGGACTATTTTATGTTTTTTTCAAGTCAATTGTGCTATACTTTATCTTGTGTTTAAACTGAACATCCCTTTTCCAATCTGTCCTCTAGTTACCCGTGGGTCTACGAACTATACATACACAGGCAGTGAAGCGAATGAGAGATGTTGCTTGCCAGACCATTTACACTGTGGAGGCTATGGAGGAACTATTAATTCAGACGCGGCATGTTGAGACTCGGGATGCTCATGTCAAATGTACATAAAATGAAATGAATGTGTCCAGAGAATCCTGTAAAGTTGTATTGGACCATTGCTACAGTGCGACCGCACCACCGCAACAACATGATACTGGATCTATTGAAGATAGCTCTGAAGTAGTCGCAGATCAATTCACACAATCTACACCCGCCAAAAAATTGCCACCAAAAATGCTGTCGACATTGTTGTGTTCTCCCATCAATGTTGAGGTAACAGATGTTGAAATGACAGAGAATGAACCAGCAGCAGCATTCACCGATGCATCAGAACTTGATAGCATCAATATTTCTTTCAAATGTGGTGAAATGGCCTGGTCACAGGCTGAAACAACTTTGACACAGGATGACAGTCTAATGAAAGAGGGCAAATACATAGTATTCGACAGTTGTTTGATGGATATTATAAGTATGCTGAAATGTGGGCATTCTGTTAGAGGGGAAGTATGTGGGAAGCCATTGATTCATGTGACTCGTCAAAAACAAGGCAGTAACGTCACAATACATGCCGCCTGTAGATTACATCATACGTTCTCATGGTCTGCACAACCGATGCTGGGGAAACTGCCAGCAGGCAATCTACTGTATGCAGCTGCATCACTTTTTAGTGGCTCCAGTTTTAGAAAGTTAAAGTCTTTCTTTCAGTTTGTGGGACTCCATTTCATTTAAAAAAACGCAGTACTACAAATACCAACATGATTATCTGTTTCCTGCCATTAGTGATGCCTGGAAAATTGAACAATTGTCTCTAGCAAGTACATTCGAAGGCAAACGATTCAGGCTAGCCAGCGATGGACAGTGCGACAGCCCTGGATTTTCTGCCAAGTACTGCACCTACCACTTTCAGGACATGGATAGTAAGAAAATTGTGAGTTCGGTGGTCGTGCAGGTAACACAATGTACATCCTCAGTGGCCATGGAGAAACTAGGATTTATAAAATCAGTGGAATATCTGCAATCGAGGGGAATGCACATCGACCTCATAGCCACGGACAGGCACGTTTCAATCGCCAAGACAATGAGAGAGCAGTTCCCACATATCATCAAACATCAATTTGACGTATGACATCTTGCTAAATCAATCAATAAGAAAATCTTTGGCTGCAGGGAAAAAAAGGTTTGGAAAGTATTTCAGAGTGGTCCCAGTGTATCAGCAACCATCTTTGGTGGAGCTCCAAAACTTGTGAAGGGTCAGTGGAAATACTACTTGAAAAATGGCGGTCACTGATGCACCACTGTACCAACGTGCACCACTGGTCAGAAAACCTACATTTCCACCAATGTGAACATGGCCCTTTGTCCCAAGTGGAGGCACGGAAGAAGAAGTGGTTGAATCCATCTTCACTGACACACAAAGCCATTGAGAAGATTGTTTTCGATAAAACTCTATCAAGAGATTTGAGGGTACTGACAGAATTCTGTCACACAGGAAGTTTGGAGGTGTTCCACAATATGGGCCTCATTCCGAGTCCAGCGCTAACCAATGGCGGTAGTAGTGCCTTGGTCGGCACCGGACCCGTACCGGCACCGCCCTGGTGGAATGGGAAATTACCGCCCTATTCCGAGTTGACCAGGGCGGTAATTTCCCATTCCCCAGGGCTCTTCCCCATTCTCAAATGAGCCCCCATAGGACTCAATGGGAACGGGGTTATTGCAAATAACGGTGACCGTACTTTACGCTCACCGTTATTGGCTAAAAAGCCCCTTTGCGCCCTCGTCCCTAACGCCTGCTAAAAGCAGGCGTTAAGGACGAGGACGCAAAGGGAACTCGGAATGTGGCGGTAAGGGATTACTGGCACCGGTCTCGTTAACGGTGACCGGTATCCCTTACCGCCACACTCGGAATGAGGCCCTATGTGCCTAAAGTACAGGCCAAAGCGCTTGCATTTCAGCATACAGGGCATGAGACATAGGACTCTACTAGCGGTCTTGGCCCATAACGAGAATCTCGGCCGTGAACAATCTAGGACTAAGGGTAATGTAAGGATGCCTCGCTACACTAAGGCCTTTTCAAAAAGAAGTAAGCAATGGGTGATCAAACCAGTCTATGAGGAAATGGAGTTCGACTTTGTCAAAAGCCTTATTGTTGCTGTATTAGAGAAGCACAGATATGGAATTTTGAATGTTTCTGTGCAGAGCACTGATCCATTGCCACCCAACATTGCCACTGTGCCATGTCCACCCAAAGGAGAGCTGGTTGTGAAGTACAAATCCCGGTTTGAATAATTGTAATACGATTGTCTTTTTGTAAATAAATGTTATTGTACAGTGTGCATACAAAGTACGCTAACCCTAACCCCTACCTTCACCATCCTGGGTGCCGAACAACCTGGGTGTCATCTTTGAATTCTCTCTCTATTCACCTCATATTGCTGACCTTGTCTATATGAGTATGTATATATTTTTGTTGATGTAACTAATTTTCGCAATCTCTTCTAAATGCTGGGCACTGTTAACCGAGGGGAGGCTTGCATATTGCAAATAATAAAACAAACAAACAATACATCTCACTTACAACTCAACTACTCGGTAACTTTATATTTTCCCTGACCTTCCCCAAAAAATTAAAAGTCTCAATAGTTATGGTTCTTTGGGGCTTCAAAGCTCGCACACAACGAGGACAAAATTGGGGGCCTCAGAACACGCCAAGCGAGCCGTTGCAGATGGGAGTGAAGCCAGTTCGCATTTGCACATTGAGGCGCACTACAAAGATGGATTTGAAACTTCAAGTTCTCACAGATGGCTTTACTACGGGATGTTGCAAAGAAAGAATGTATGCTCCTTTAGAGTGCAGGTCAGCGGCTTTGATTTTCAGCCCGCGCCCTGAAGTTGCCCACAACTCGCACTGGCAGTATAAGGTTCTATTGGTTTTTGACCTTGAGAGACAGGGACCATGCCGAAAGAACTTCATTTGAAGGAGGTGGGGGGTGCAATAACGTAAGAGACGATAAGGCAGAAAATTCTCATGTTAGTTCAGTATACGAAAAATCGTTGTCAAGAGCACAGTGGGATTTACGGACTGCATTACGCAGAGACATAATGGAAATTGCAAATATAATGTAAGTAACTCTTTAGATGCTTTTATACCGGAATGAAGAATTAATGAATGGATGCATGAATAAATGAATGAATAAAGAGCTTTGAAAAGGTTTGTGGGATCATCCTTGTAGCGGGCACATGGGCATGCAGGTCCACATTCCACACGCATGTAGACAAAAAGTCGTTTCTCATTGTGTACTAACCTCGATTTATTTCGTTAGTTTTCGCATTGATTTTAGAGCCAAACATACTCCATTGCACTATCCTTGAAAGCAAATAGTTTCAGCTCGGCCGTAATAAATAAAATGAATAATATTAATAAAGATCGGCTGGCGAGACTAATTATAAATTTTATGTTTTCAAAACAGGTATATCCTTCCCTTTTGCCACTGCCACCAGTTTCAGGCACCGGCAGATTGTTTTTTTAACCACCAGCTGCAGCTTAATGTAAACAACTGCACAATCCTGATGATTTTATGGGACGATCGCCAAGGGCCCATATGCCCTTACGCGGTACTAGTGGCTAGAAGCAACATATCAACCTTTACGCTGGCCTAGTGCCTACTTGATGGAACAGCCTTGCGGTTCAACGTGCGACAAAAGTGCTTCTTTGAACGAAAACCAACACCCTGTGTACCATAAAGGAACAGCGCGTGACTCACGATAAACTTTTACGGATTTGCGGATAGAGATAAAAGAAAATAAATGACTTCATATGGCAATTGCTGAATATTCTATAAACATTTAATGTCAAATAATTGTACTTTACCAAATTTACTGTGTTGCTGTTTGATTTTAAAGTACAGTTTCATATTCCGAATTGTGGCGCGCTGTGTTGTGAGTTGATCTGTGTTGGTTTCCGGATTCTGTGTGAAGTCGCGTAGAAGACGACTGGGCGCCTTTGCCTATGCAGCACAGAAACATCACGGAAAGAGGCGGGGAATATGAATGTTTTGATAATGTCAGGCTAAGGGGCGGGGGCTATGATTTAGTGCCGCAAATGCAGGTCAGCCAGGGAGATTCGGCAAGTGATAGGATTATCACAAAATGGCGGTGCCCTACTGCCTGTTTTCGCGGGCGTTTAATGGACGAAAACTCGGGTAAGGTCCATAGGAAATTTTGCTAAAATCGAGCGATTTAGGCTAAAAAACACATGGCCGACCCGTAGGGGCAATAAACAATTTTGACCGAACCATTCCTTTAAGCCTGGTAAAACCAGGCGTTAAGGAAGGACCCGCAAAGGGAACTCGTAGTAGGGCGGTAAGGTATTACCGGCACCGGTGTCCTTACCGGTGCCGGTAATCCCTTACCGCCCATCTCATAATGAGGCCCACTGTTCACAATTCTCTCTTAGTGGGATGCAGGCTAATATTCACAGTACTATTTTAATGTGGCACTTCTGACGCAGGCTAATATTCCCAGCTCTATTTTAATTTGGCACATGCCAATATTCACATCTCTATCTCAATGTGGTGCAGGATAATATTCACAGCTCTATCTCAATGTGGCGTAGGCTAATATTTCCAACTCTATTTTCATGTGGCGCAGGCCAATATTCACAGCTCTATCTCAATGTGGTGCACGCTAATATTCACAGTTCTATCTCAATGCGGTGCAGGCCAGTGGTCAGAGTCCTCTCTAGTTACAACTCGGGTAATAATCACAATCCTCACTAGTTGTGAAGCTGGTTGGTATTAACAGCCTGGTAGAGCAGGGCTTCCGGGGTACAGTGATTACTCTACTCCCCACCCAGGCCACACCTACCTTGATGGTCACTGCTGGTTGACGGCTGGCCACTGGCCTCCCTTGCTGACACCTGCAGACACGGGCCCTCATTACAACACCAGCGCTAAACCATGGCGCTATTAGCACCATAGTTGGTGCCGGTGTTGTAACAAGTCCGCCATGGTGAAATGGGGAAATACCACCCCATTCCAAGGTTGACGGAGCAGTATTTCCCCATTTCACCATGGCCCTTCCCCATTCCCATTTTTGCCCCATAGGGCTCAATGGGAATGGAGAAGGCGGCAATTACGGTACCACAAATTGCGGTACTGTAATTGCCTGCAAGGTCCCTTTGCGGGTCCCTACTTTAATGGCTGGTCCAGACCAGCCGTTAAGGTCGGGTCCCACAAAGGGACCACGTAGTAAGGCGCTAAGTGGTTAACGGCGCTGCAGCCTTTTACGGCACTGTTAACCACTTAGCGCCTGGGTCGTAATGAGGCCCACTGACTGGAGCTGCTGCTGTAGGAGCCGCCCTTTCCCTTGAAGCACTTAGCCGCTGGGGCTGCAAGGGCAGAGGGCTGCCCTGGGAGGGTGTGTCAAGAATGGCGATTAGCCAATCAGGGGAGGGTGGCGGGAGGGAGGAGGAAACAGGGCCAGGTCAGGATCCAGTGCCCTAGCAGGCACATGCTTACCTTAAACACCAGCACAAAAAATAGGATATGTATACAGCGTACTATCAATGCCGGAGTGGTCCGGATCTGAAAGTTAAGAGGGTAGGATCGGTTGGTGGTTGTAGCGGGATAAAGGTAGAGCGAGATTGGTGGTCTTCTGTTGACAGCTTCAGTTCGGTTAGCGCAGTTCGCTGAGCATGGGTGTGGTTTTCTGACTTGTTTTGTTGCAGTGCAGTGAAGTGCTTGCGGTTTGGGTTGCAGGAGAGTTGTTGTGTTTGTTTACTGTTTGAGAGGCTTGAGGTTTTAGCGGTTGGGTTAGTGGGGTTATCTCATGTTTTCGGGCGTCTGTCTTGTGCTTCTTTCTATGGTCTTGTTGTCTGTTGGAGCATTCCCCTGTGGTTCATTAGCCGGGTTCTGCACAAGGTGGCAGCCTATATCTGAGGCTGTCTAGTGCTCCGTGGGAGGGACAGGAGGTGAGGGCCTCCCCAACCCAAGTTTGAGATTGCTACGGTTATCAGTTGTTTTTTGGTTGTGAGAGTGCTCTGTCTAGTATGGTCTCCCTTTGTTCCTAGGGGGTGGCCACCTGCCTATGAGTTCTAAGTGCTCACTTTCCTGTCTGGTGTTAGTTAGTATTTAATCCTTCTTCGTCTCTAGCCGAGGTCCCGTCCCTTGGATTTAGCCTGGTGATGGTGCTTGGCTTTGGAGGTACCAGATTAATTTTTGTTCTGTGGCAAAGAGCCAGGTTTTGAGTTTGATATGATATATATATATATATTATACATTTTTTGTTTTATTGTATACGGTTTACAAAACCTTTACAAAAATAGAATCAGAGTTAAAATGTATCAGTATTGATCAATTACCACGATCTCCTTCAAAATCATAAAACTAACAAACACAATATTGACCTAAAAATGTTATTACATTAATAATATTTTGGCTTATTGCCCAGACCTCAAAGAAATCTTTTTTGGAGTGGAGGAGCAGAACCAGTAACCGAGCCTTACTGAACACTTCCCAAAATAGCCAGCCAGGTGAGTGTGTAGCTTAATAGACCCTTGCAGGCCTTTTGCGCTGCGTTTTTCTACCTAAATAAAGCAGCCCCAGGCCCGCTTGCACCCCCGTTGCCTCTCCCTCCCAGCCTGCTTCCCCTTATGTCTTTCCCCGACCTCCCGCCTCCTATCCCGCCCAACGTGTGTGATTGTTGCTCTCCAGAGCAATAACAAAACCTAGTGGCCCACACTGCCCGCGCTAACCTCACTTCCCAAAATCACCAGACAGGTGAGTGTGTAGCTTAATAGACCCTTGCAGGCCTTTTGCAGTGTGTTTTCTACCTAAACAAAGCAGCCCCAGGCCAGCTTGCACCCCCTTTGCCTCTCCCTCTCAGCCCACTTCCTCTTCCGTGTTTCCCCAACCTCCTGCCTCCCATCCCACCCACTGTGTGTGATTGGTGCTCTCTAGAGCAACAACAGAGCCTACTGGCCCTGCACTGCCCACGCTCACTATCGCCAGCCAGGTGAGTGTGTAGCTTAATAGACCCTTGCAGACCTTTTGCGCTGTGTTTTCTACCTAAATAAAGCAGCCCCAGGCCTGCTTCACCCCCATTGCCTCTCCATCCCAGCCCACTTGCCCTTCTGTGTTTCCCCGACCTCCCGCCTCCCAACCCGCCCACCGCGTGTGATTGATGCTCTCCAGAGCAACAACAGAGCGTACTGGCTCTGCACTGCCCACGCTCACCTCGCTTCCCGAAATCGCAAGCCAGGTGAGTGTGTAGCTTAACAGACCCTTGCAGGCGTTTTCTGCGCTGTGTTTTCTACCTAAATAAAGCAGCACCAGGCCCGCTTGCACCCCCATTGCCTCTCCCTCCCAGACCGCTTCCCCTTCTGTGTTTCCCTGACCTCCCACCTCCCATCCCACCCACCACGTGTGATTGGTGCTCTCCAGAGCAACAACAGAGCCTACAAGCCCCCGCACTGCCCGCGCTCACCTCACTTCCGAAAGTCGCCAGCGAGGTGAGTGTGTAGCTTAATAGACCCTTGCAGGCCTTTTGCGCTGTGTTTTCTACCTACTTAAAGCGACAATCCCGCCCACCATGTGTGTCAACACCGGCTCTGATTGGGCCTCCAACTCAGCTGAGCCACAGCACCCGCCCCCCTTAACCCACACCCACCACCCCCAGATTGGACAACCTAACGGTCATAAGTGGCCTCCCAAGGCAGCCCTCTGCCTGGCAGCCCCCACGGCTAAGGGCCCCAATGCAAAGGGAAGCTCCTACATTGGCGGCTCCAAGGTGTGTGAGTAGGTGTCCACAGGGGAAGCCAGGGGCCAGCCGTCAACAAGCAACGACCAGGACCAGTAAGGTAGGAGTGGTCTCGGTGGGAGTAAAGGAATTACTCTACCCCAGAAGCCTAACCACTGATCAAATCTATCTAAAACACCTTAATAATAATTACCACCTCTGCTGCCTTCCTCTACATCACACTATTGAACAAACTCTTTTTTATTAGAACACCCATTTGACCTGTTGGGCGTGGGCCTCTCTCCCACTGTGCAGGACTTTCAAGTCTAGCTTTGTTTAGCATCATAATCTGTTGGTCACCTGTGTCTGTCTCAAATCTAACTGTGTTTAGTACAACACCCATTTGACCTGTTAGGCGTAGGCCTCTCTTCCACTATACAGGACTCTCAAATCCAGCTGTGTTTAACATCATAATCTGTTGGTCACCTGTGTCTCAAATCCAACTGTGTCTAGTACAACACCCATTTGACCTGTTAGGCGTGGGCCTCTCTCCCACTATATAGGACTCTCAATCTAGCTGTGTTTAGTACAACACCCATTTGACCTGTTAGGCGTAGGCCTCTCTTCCACTATACAGGGCTCTCAAATCTAGCTGTGTTTAGTATTGTAATCTTGTGGTCACCTGTTAGGCGTAGGCCTCTCTCGCACTATACAGGCCTCTCAAATCTAGCTGTGTTTCGCATTGTAATCTGTTGGTCACCTGTGTCTCAAATCTAACTGTGTTTAATACAACACCCATTTGACCTGTTAGGCGTAGGCCTCTCTCCCACTATACAGGACTCTCAAATCTTGCTGGTTTAAATATCTCAAAAAAGGCAGGAGGCGCTCCTCTCCAGAAAGAACATGGCACGATAACCTGTTCTGAGATGAGAGTTTTCAGCACACACTTTTTGCTCACTGTACCTTTCACAGATGGGAAATATCCATTTGCATATCAGTCTTTGTCCTGCCCACATGGGCAGTCCAGCACCGACATGCTATGGCAATTCCTCTCTGAACAAGAGTAGCTACAGCAATCCCATACACGTGTTTCAGCCTTGTTGGGCCTCATCAGTGAGGTGAGGCTGTGCCTCTCTGAGCACAGTGAGCAGGGAGTCAACGTCTGGTTGCCCCAGGCAACTCAGGGTGACCATCCCCAAGTTCCTTGCAAATATCTCAAAAAAGGCAGCAGGCGCTCCTCTCCAGAAAGAACATGGCATGATAACCTGTTCTGAGATGAGTTTGCAGCACACGCTTTTTGCTCACTCTACCTTTCACAGATGGGAAATATGCATTTGCATATCAGTCTTTGTCCCGCCCACATGGGCAGTCCAACACCGAAATGCTATGGCAATTCCTCTCTGAACAAGAGTAGCAACAGCAACCCCATACAAGTGTTTCAGCCTTTTTGGGCCTCATCAGTGAGGTGAAGCTGTGTCTCTCTGAGCATGGGGTTGCTGTTGGTACTCTTGTTCAGAAGGGAATTGTCATAGCATTTCGGTGCTGGACTGCCCATGTGGGCGGGACAAAGACTGATATGCAAATGAATATTTCCCATCTGTGAAAGGTACAGTGAGCAAAAAGCGTCCTCAAGACGTCCTGCGTGTCTTGGGGTTCTGGTGCACTTCCCTCCGCACCTCGCAGTGTTCCTTAGTATGGGAATTTCAAAATGGGCCCAGTGTGTCCAGCCAGCTATCCCCTTTAGGGGTGCTCTATGGTGCCATATCCAATAGTGTGGGCGAGGTGCGCAAGAGTCTGCACTCTTATGAGATCAAGGTCTCTGTGCCCTACTCCGTCATGTTATGTGGCCTACTTTGAGATTGGATGCCGTGAGGAGGTTGCCAGTCCACGTGATGGGATCTCTGTGCCTCCTTGCTTTCCCAGTGGTGTCTCGCACATCTAGGAGGGGTCCCATGCCAGAGGGTGATATGGAGTGAGGAATGCTGTTCGTTGTCTCGGTTGGCGAGTTGCTCTGGCCTTTTCGGTTGTCTTCCGTAGGATCTTCTGACACAGGGGGCCTCGTGAGCACCTGCTCCGTCCATGTGGATTGGTGCTGGTGCGCCTCCTCCTCGCTGTGCTGGAACCATAGCAGATCAGGCCAGCAGTGGTATGGTGTGCCGCCTGGAGGGCGGTGCAGGTTGTACCCCAGGGAGTTTCAGCAGGACGGGGGTAGCCTGCAGAGTTTACACAGTGCTCCGCTGAGCTGCACCTCTGCCTCCCCACTCGTTGTCCCCTTGTGTGTTCCAGTCCCAGGTCACTCCGGTCCGACACGGGCAGCTGTCTGGATCTCAGTGTTTCTCTGCTGCGCTGTCAGACATGGGCTGTTATGCGGGCACCGGTGTATCACCCTTGGAGTGCCAGGGTTAGGTGACGCAGTGCTGAGGGAGTGATAGACTCTCCCGCTGGGAGATACTCAGCGAGAGTATAGGGTTTATCTCCGGCTGCAATATGTTGTGGTCGTGGATGATCCCGGGGCGCGGCTGCAGTGGGAAGAACAGCCTCCAGTCTTATTTTCCTTTCTTGTGCTGGTTGCTCACGTGGTTCTTCGCTAGGATTGTGTCCCAGCTGCATTTAGTCGAGTCAGCTCCTCCCCCTCCTCATGGCACCTCCGAGGCCTCCTACAGGTGCCGTGGCATAGCCGGCAACCTGGGTATCCTTGCACCGATTCTTCCTGGGATTGCTGTCACCGAGTCACACTACCTTCATTTACAGTGTCCAGTTGCATAAGCAGAGTTTTACGGTCGGGAACCTCCGGAGAATGAGCCAGATTTGTGGGTGTTGGAGAGCTTCGGCTTGGTTGGGCTCTCTAGCACCCCCCCCAGCACTTGCCAAACTTGAACTAAGTTGTGGGTATCGGCGTGGGCATTGACCGGATGTAGTTGTGAATGAAGGCAGGTGCCGCCCCTGGACGTAATTGCAAGTGTTGGCGTGAGCCACGTTTCGAAAGGCTGGGAGCGATAACCTGCATGAGCAACTGAATAGGATGATGAATGACAACCAGCCGCCAAATATGGATGGAGTATCCTCGGCTAGCTGATGCCGCACACCGACTGGATTGGGAATGCTCTCTGGGCCAGATTTAAAGGGACCCACAAACGCCTGCCTGTCCCGCATACAGACAGATGTCACGGAGGTGACCGAGGACTAACTTGGACAAGGATATGAATGTGAGTAGATCCCATGTGTGAAAGGCACTGTATCAGACGACCCCAGATCAGGACGGAGATGCAGAGATGCTCTTGCACGCCACCTGGAGAGAACATAGAAATTTAGCGCCTGACTTCCAGACAGCAATGCCAATTTACCAATCCACTAACAATTCCACCCTCTACATACACCTCTCAAAGTCTAACCAAACACAACCACAAGCCTACAAAACAATCTGCACAAACTTCATTACACTGCAACAACAAAACAAAACACACATAGATTCGCACAACAGCACACAACCACTACGAATCGTAAAACACCCCAAACCCAGCCAACTGACCCACCGGGCTGAGGCCAACAACAGCACATCACTGCTCTCTTGCACTTTTCCAGCTTATTCCCATTAACTCACCCCCCCCCCCATCCTTCCCTTTTCAGAGCTGCCAGAGCGCCAGGGGACCACTCCGGTGGTGATAGTGCATGGTATGGTATCCTTTAACATTAACATTAAACCCACAATCTTTTAGTAGTTGAACTACAGTATATGTCAGGATTGTTTCATATCCAGAAATAATTCTGTTCCAAAATAGTTCCAAAATCAACCCCTCTTCATTCCTTACATGCTTTGTAAGATTGGTTAACCGTAAACTCCAGGTTCATTTGCATTCAATTAAAATGTGTCTTAACGTTTGTTTTGACGGGGTCGCACATACCTGGCATAGTTTCTGCACTAAGCCTTCTTGATTACGTTTAGCCAGGGCTTCCCCTGTTGGTAGAAGGTTCAGCCTTTCTCTAAGGAAATTGGTTCTGACCTGTCTGTCTGGGAATTTCATCAGATATCTCAAAAGGAACCCCAGTTTTTGTGAACCGATTGGAAATAATTTGAAGATGTCACATTCCTTACTTTTGCAGTTGTGTCTTTCCAATCACCCAGTGTTACCCTGCTGCTTTTACTTTTTGAGGGATGTTGATCAGGGTCTCCAGATTTAAATCTATCTTGCCTAGGAATTCCTTGGCTCTTAGTTCCAGGATACCCAGTAGTTGGAATCTCGAAAATTCGAGATGGGCTTTGATATCACCATACAGAGTATTATGTTTTGCGATGATAATCTGCTGGTAAAGTGAAATCAGCTTCCAGTTTGCCAGAGATGCCAGTGAATTCAAACCCAACTCAAATCTCAAGTTCCAGGATGGAGTGCTCATTGGGAGGCCCAGAACCTTTTTCCATATATGAGCTTCTATGTTGCCCCAGTTTATATTCCAGCTCAGAGGTTTAGCCTCTAGGCCGTAGAGAATTATTGGAATTACCTTTTCCCTACCTATAGAATCTAATTAGAGGCACAATCGAGAGCTTGCAATATTTGTAATAGAGCTTTTTCATCTGGGGGATGAGTTGCAAAGCTTTTGCCTTGTCATCTAGTTCTACCTTGTATATTGCCAGAGAGGCATATATACTATACTCCAAATATATCAAGTCTTCGGCCCAAGGGATTGTGTCTGTATCTAGGACCCAGTTTGAGTATGGTATCTTTTTCTGAGGATGCTTAAAAATTAGGATCCTAGATTTCGAGGGGTTAATAGACAAACGGTTTTCTCTGGCGTATTCCCCCAGGCGCTGTAGTCCTATTGCTGTGTTTTCCAGCAATACAATGTAATCTGCGTAGACCATCCAATGGATCCTCCTTCCATTAAGCTCAGGGCTGGCCAACGCAGATGATTCTAGGAAAATGTCCAGGTCGGCCAGGTATAAATTGAAAAACAGGGGTGCTCCCAGGCAGCCCTGTCTAACTCCTGTCTCGGTTTTAATTGGGTCCAAGAAGTGTCCTTGATTGTCTAGACAAACTTTCATTGAAGTGTCCTTGTGGAGTTCAATCAACATCACAAATAGCCCCTCTGGGATCCTCCATCTCCTCAGCTTTTTCCATTCACATTCAATCTGGTCAAAAGCCTTTGATAGAGCCACCCAAGCCCTGTAAAGTGGAGATTATTTTCCATTGTGTTTTCACTAATCAGTTTTAGAACAAGGCCATTCAAACTGGTTGAATGAACCCGTCTAAAACCTGTTTGGTTCTGTGAAAGAATCTCTTTACTCTCCACCGAACTTGTGATTTCCTTTATCAAAAGACTCATAAAAATCTTACTGTCAATGTCAAGGAGGGTGATAACTGCCTGGGTTCAAGCGGTCGCCCCCCTTGAAGAATGGTATAATTATCGCTGTTTTACATGACAAAGGAAACCTACGTTGCCCAATTATTTCTCATAAAAGTTGGGTTTGAATTTTAGACCAGAGGCCTGGTTCAATTTAAGTATCCGGTAGGTAAGCCCACTTGGGCCTGCTGCTCTAGAAAGTGATGATTTAGAAATAATATCCAGGATGTCCTCCCCGTCAAAGAACAAGGGGACATTCAACTGAATGCCAGTTCTATCAGATTGTAGGTTCTCAAAGTTTCCAGCCAAATACTCGACCCATTTAGCTTCCGGGACCAGGTTGCAGAGGGTACTGCTGTGGTTGGTTTCCATCTGAGCGATGACCGACCAAAAACTTCTTGAGTTGCTTTCATTTACCAGCTGCAGCATTACTTCTCCATCATGTTGTAAACATGTTATCTTTTGTACTAATGACCAATTTTTATATTCTTGGTGTGCTTTTTTCGCCCCCAAATTGTAATTATATTGACTGGGTTGTTCCTTCTTCAACCTTCTTAATTTAATTCTCAGCTCCCTTTTTTTCTTTTGAGTTGCCTCATCGAAGCAATGCAGATGAGTTTGCTTCTTCACCTGCATAGCTTCACTTGGTAGAGATATAGACCAAATAAATTCAACAAAGCTCAATGGATGGCAGCTTTCCAACAGGACCTAGTCTATTACTTATCCTAGTTTACTGTTGCGATTTTTCCCCTCCTGTCTGTTTTTCACTAGCCTTATTTTCCTTTTGTTGTTGGCTTCCACGACTTGGGAATGTATATCAGATGTTACCATTGATAGGTCCAGAAATAACAACTCTAGGCGGGAGTGATCACTCGCGCCATCTTGTTTTATAACAGTGCCGAGAGAAGAGACTGGGTGAGATAAAAATATAATCTAATGTAGACGCCGATTGACCACGGTGCCAGGTGGCGTTTGCATCTGTCATTTCCCCGGTTGACCCATTCAGCATTTTTAGGCCCCAGCAGTCCAAAAAGTCTACCAAAATGTGACCCTTTTTAGATTTTCTCTTCCTGGCGGGTGATAGAACATTGATACCTTCCACATTAAAGTCTCCTGCGAGGGCTATGTTAGATCCCCCAAAATGATATGATATGGCATTTATAACGCGCCTATACACAAGTGTTTTAAGCCACGATGAGGAAAGGGAGGGGAAACAAAGGGAGGACAGACAACGATCCTACAGGCCAGGTGTCATTCAGATTGCGCAAGTGCATGAGATGGGGAAGGGGAATGTGTGGGGGTTAAGAGGGAGGGGACAGTGCAGTACATGGGATAGTAGAATAAATAACAATAAGTAAAGGTATGGCCAGCTGGTGGCAAGTTGCTAAGTAGTTTCCTGCTGAATTTTAGGTGGTCCTTTGCATTTTGGATGTCTTTCGGGAGGGTTTACCAGAATTGTGCTTCCAGGTGAGAGGAGGAACCCCCTAGCTTTTTATTTGTGTAAGGTTTTGGTTCAAGGTGGCTATCGTTGCATGATCTGAGTAGTCCAGTCGGTTGGTAAATTATTTTCTTTTGTAGGAATTCTGCTCCTTGGCCATGGATTGCTCTGTGTGTTATGTACGTTGTTTCGAATGTGATTTGTTGTTTGACTGGAAGACAGTGTAACATTTTTAGTGCTGGTGTGATGTGGTCTCTTCGTGATAGTTTGAGAAGGAGTCTGGCCGCTGCGTTTTGGATATGTTGCAGTTTCTTGAGTAGGCTTTATGGCATTCCAATGTAGAGGCTGTTGGCGTACTCAATTCTTGGCATGAAGAGGGTGATGACTGTCAGTGTCTTATGGGTGAAAGACAGGAATGCTAGGATTCTTTTTACCATGTGTAGGAGGAAAAAACATTTCTTGATTGAAACACATTGAATTACATTTACTTGTGGTTCTAATGGTAGCGCATTGTCCACTAGGATTCCCAGGTTTTTGGCTATTTTCGATGGTGTGGGTGCTGTTCCTAGTTCTGTGGGCCATGGGATAAAGGTGTTATTTTCCAGCTTTTTGGATATAATCATGATTTCTATTTTGCCTGGATTGAGTTTTAGGCTGTTTGTGTTAATCCAGTTGTATTTTGAGACATTCACCCAGCATTGTATTCTCTTCTTGTGTATCTTCGATTTTATAGATGATTTGTGTGTTGTCTGCATAGTTGTAGCATGTAAGGTTTAGTTTTTTAATGATCTTCATTAGCGGAGCCAGGTAGATGTTGAAGAACAGCTGGGATAGGGATGATCCTTGTGGTTGGTACTCCATAGTTGGTGTCCTGAGGAGCGGATTTTAAGGGTTTTATCCAGTTTCCGTTCTATTTGTTAGGTATGATTTTATCCAGAGTAGGGCTAAATCTGTTATTCCTATCTATTCTATGCTCTTGATGAGGATGCCATGGTTGACTGTGTCAAAATCTGCACAGAGGTCGAGTAGAATTGGGGCAGAGTTTGTGATGGAGTCTGCGTTTGTCTTTAGGTCATCCCAGATGGATAGGAGTGCCGGTCCTGCTCCCCTCGTGGGTCTAAAGCCAACTTGCACCTGGTCCAGCAGCTGGTGTTTATCTGTGTTCTTGTGTTAGTTTGTAGACGTAGGTGTCTAGTCGTTTTGCTGGGTAGGAAATGTTTGAAATCAGTCTGTAGTTGGAGAGGTCTTCCACATCTCCTCCCATGTCCTTGGGAAGTGGTTTGATGTGTGCTGATTTGAATGATCGTGGTTCTTTCCCTGTTGCGAGTGACAGGTTCAAAAGTATTTAATAGTAATAGTATTTTGCACAATGTTATAATATGCCCCCCAAATCTTTGCCCCACCCGAGTATAAACCTGAAATGGAAACCTATGCACATGCAGGCTGGCTTCTGTTTTAGTCTTTTATCAATCATGAATCTTACAGTGAGATAATATGCTCTTCTTTAAACACATATTGAGAAATCACTTCATTGCTGAGTTATCAATTATTCACGAATCCAAATAACAAGACACTTGTCTTTAATTCTATGCATAAATCATACTTCACAAAGTGCCTTGCTGATAATAAGGTTTAGTAACTTTACTCTACAAAAACAGCAGGGCCCAGGAGACTTTGTAAGTTGTGGATGTTTTGGGCATCCGAGTAGTCCATGTCAACACCTTTTATGAATTTCCAATGTCGCCACAGGTCACGGATTTCCTTGAAAGTCTTCATTTAGAACATGTATAAGGCCCTCCCTGAGTGATTTTTTCATGATGTAGGAATAGGTCAGGCTTCGTTGCAAACCCATAGTGAAATTTCTCTGATGTATCACAGGTTTCTCATTACACTTGTAAGCTTTATCACAGTGAGAACATGTAAGCGTGATTTCTCTGGTGCAGCCCTAGTTTACCTTATTACTTGAAAGACATTGCATTCAGAACATGTTTACGATTTCTCATCACTGTGATTTCTCTGATGTATCACAAAGTGATTATTTCGCTTGAATGCCTTATCACTTTGTGGACATATATATGGCTTCCCCACAGTCTGGCTTCTCTGATGAATCAATAGTTTGCTCTTCTTTATTGAAAGACTCAGTGTGATTTCTCAAATGTAGCACAAGGTGATCATTTTGCTTGAAAGCCTTATCATATTCATAAACATGCATATGGGTTTCACCCCGGTGTGAATTTTCTAATGAATCAATAGTGTACTTTCGCCTGAAAGCCTTGACATTCAGAACATGCAAATGGTTTCTCCCCGTGTGATTTCTCTGATGACACAATAGTTCACGCTTTTGCTTGAAAGCCTTATCACATTCAGAGCATGCATATGGTTTCACCCCAGTGTGTTTTCTCTGATGTATCACAAGTTGATTGTTTTGCTTGAAAGCCTTACCACATTCAGAGCATGTATATGGTTTCTCCCCAGTGTGATTTCTCTGATGACTCAATAATGACCCCTTTTGCGTGAACGCCTTATCACATTCAGAGCATGTATATGGTTTCAACCCAGTGTGATTTTTCTGGTGTCTCAAAAGATGACTCTTGCCCATGAAAGCCTTATCACATTCAGAACATGCATATGGTTTCACCCCAGTGTGTTTTCTCTGATGTATCACAAGTTGATTCTTTCGCTTGAAAGCCTTATCACATTCAGAGCATGTATATGGTTTCACCCCAGTGTGAATCCTCTGATGACTCAATAGTTCACTATTTTGCTTGAAAGACTTATCACATTCAGAACATGGATATGGTTTCACACCAGTGTGACTTCTCCGATGTATCACAAGTTGATAACTTCGTGTGAAAGCCTTATCACATTGAGGACATGTATATGGGTTCTCTCCAGTGTGAATTATCTGATGACGCAATAGTTCACTCTTTTGCTTAAAAGACTTATTACATTCAGAACATGTATATAGATTCACCCCAGTGTGACTTCTCTGATGTATCACAAGTTGATCATTTCGCTTGAAAGCCTTATCACATTCAGAACATGTAAATGGTTTCTCCCCAGTGTGAATGCTCTGATGACTCAATAGGTGACACCTTTGCTTGAAAGCCTTTTCACATTCAGAACATGTATATGGTTTCACCCCAGTGTGAATTCTCTGATGAATCAATAGTTCACTATTTTGCTTGAAAGCCTTT
This sequence comes from Ambystoma mexicanum, assembly GCF_040938575.1. NCBI lineage: Eukaryota > Metazoa > Chordata > Amphibia > Caudata > Ambystomatidae > Ambystoma > Ambystoma mexicanum. Next base: position 25,939,904 of record NC_090939.1, on the reverse strand, counting down.
TCACATTCAGAACATGAATATGGTTTCACCCCAGTGTGAATTCTCTGATGAGTCAATAGTTCACTTGTTCGCTTGAAAGCCTTATGACATTCAGAACATGCATATGGCTTCTCCCCAGTGTGAATTCTCTCATGAATCAATAGATTACCCCTTTGCGTGAAAGCCTTATCACATTCAGAGCATGCATATGGTTTCACCCCAGTGTGACTTCTCTGATGTAGGACAAGCTGATCCTTTTGTTTGAAAGCCTTATCACATTGAGGACATGTATATGGTTTCTCTCCAGTGTGAATTCTCTGATGAATCAATAGTTTGCTCTTTTGTTTGAAAGCCCTGCCACATTCACAACATGTATATTTTTTCCCTGCAGTGTGAATTCTCTGATGACGCAATAGTTCACTCTTTTGCTTGAAAGACTTACTACATTCAGAACATGTATATGGTTTCACCACAGTGTGATTTCTCTGATTTACCAATAGATTATTTGTTTCTGTAAAGGCCTTGTAGCATTCAAAACGTTTGTGTTCTTTCTCTTTAGTGAGAGATCTCTGAGATTGCCATAAATATCCAGTTTCATTGAAAGTTGTTTCACATTCAGAAAATTCAATGGGTAACTCCATTGTGAGGGTGTTCATTTTTTAATAGGGATTTCTGTGTAAGGAGCTCCTTGTCCAATTCAAAATATTTAAATAATGATCTTAATCTCTCGGGTGATCTCACCAAGTCAGGTGCATTTTTGTACGTATGAATGTCAAGAAAGAACCTCAATCTTCAGCCAGAACAGGCAAGTCTGAAAACAAAAAAAAGCTTCTGCTTGCAACCTTTCCATGTCCAGAGCAGTTTCTACACTTGTAGTTTTCGTGCTTTTGGGCTTTGATCCTAGCAGCTGCCACTGGAACATCAGCACCACATCAGGGGCACCATTGATTCTGAAGCATCAAGTCCAAAGCTGGTGTTAAGCACCTTTTTCTTACTGAATGTGGTGCAAAGCATGACAATGGCCAGCCTCTACTTTAAAGTGGCAGCCATTCTTATTAGCCTCTCATCAGTGTAGTGGACACAGGTGACCTCTGTATTGAGTGGTACTGACTGGACATAGGAACCTGATGTTTCCTCCACAATCATTAATTATTGCACCTTTTTGTTGTGAAATGTCTTCAGTCTGTGAAATATGTTTTCCACAGTAAGGTACTCGGAGCTGGTAGTAACTGTCATGAGCAAGAACACGTTTCAGAGACCCAGCTATCAGAGGAAACTTTTTTTAATAAACAAAAACCTTTTAAAATAATGTCTCTGTTTTCCATACTTCCTGCTCTGTTGCCCTGTTTGAAAGAAAAGGAAAAACAAAATTAGTGTTCCATAAGAGATAAACACATATTTCTTGTTTTAAATAGAAAATGTGAAAAAGCAAAAAGGCACTTTTCAGCTTATGAAATCCTGCTCTTCTACTGAAATGTCTTATGGAAACTGAGTTAAATGAATAGAGTAAGGTGGCCTCAATATCATGGAAAGGGTTAACACACAAATAAAGAACCAAGAGACACATTGACCATTCCCACATCACATGGCGCATAGATTAATAACGGTGTGAAACACTAGCCCACAGCCAGGATTAACACAATGCGGTGACGTGTGGTCACTAGCCCACAGCCAGGATTAACACAATGCGGTGACTTGTGGTGACTGAAGTCTAAGAAATGGCCTACCTGTCTGTCAGTCAAGGCGGGTTTTTCCAGGTCTTAGGTAAATAGGAACAATGCACTACCCAGTTTATCGATTAAATAGTTGATCCATGGCATGGAGTAGGCGGCAAAAGCAGAAATGTGTTAACCTGTCAGAAGTCAATACAAAACTGCCAGGAGGGGTTGGGTTTTGTTACAAAACGAACAGGGAGGGCCAGGGACTATAATGTTGGCTCTTTACATAGTTTCCACTTCTTCAATTACTATCTTTTCCCTAGTTTCTGGGAGTAAATAGGTTTTTAGATGGGTTACCTTTCCCTTTGGAGTTCTGATATAATTGTATGTGCCTTGTACTCTACTAGGCTTTTTTGCAAAATACATCTGGGAAAGAACTAACAGGATCGTCCAGGTCTCTGTTTCTCCTTTGGGAGATTCTGTGGAATAAGGTCTGTGTTATCAACTTCCTCCGGTACCAAGCAGGCTAGTATGGAGGATGTGGAGGCCGGTGGATTTCCCTTCCATTCCTTTAGCAGGTTAATATGATAGAGATGGGTCTTTTGTCTGGTTGGGCTACTCTATAAGTACATGCACCTGTGCGTTCTATTATCTCATACGGTCCGTGCCACTGAGACTAGTATATTCTCACAGGTGGGTAAGAGGACCAACACTTTCTGACCCACAGAGAAAGAGCAGAGATTCACCTTGTTATCATAGTCTTGTTTTTGTTGGGTCTGGGCTTTAGTTTAGTTTATTTATTTATTATGGCGCTCTTAACCCGAAGGTATCTAGGCGCAAGTTTACAGGTTACAATTAAAGTGCAGGTAGTTTCCAATACAATTAACAGATTACATATAGATGGTGTACAAATTGCTAATTATATTAAAATCAACGAAGTACATACAGGGATAGGGGAGTAAATACCCTGAGGTAGATACAGTTATAGTTCAGAGCATCGAGCAGTTACAGTGCCATGGTACATTGAGATCCCTCATTTGTCAAGAATCTGGTACTAGAGTCATTCTTATTCTGGTGAGACTAGCCACATTTTGTTTTTTTTCGGAAGGCCCGGTACGCAACCTCAGTTCTTACGTCTGATGGAAGGGCATTCCAACATTTAGAGGCAAGGACAGGAAAACTCTTACCCCCTGTTTTTTCATGTTTGTATCTCAGGATCATGAGCTGGTTGACCTGGGAGACTCTAGTAGGTCTGATAGATTGGTTCTGGTGAACCTACAGTTTAGGTATTTAAGGGCTTTGATCGATAAGCATTTGTGGGCTAATGATAGCGTTTTGTAGGCAATTCTGTTCTTCACGGGAAGCCAATGGACCGTTTGTCTAGTAGAAGTGATGTGGTTGGCTTTTGGGATGTTCAGTGCAGCTCTTAATGCTTTGTTCTGTAGCACTTGTAGTTTATTTAGGTTGTGACAACTAGTGCCAATGTATAAGGCACTGCAGTAGTCCCATTTCGATAAAATAAGGGCTCTAGCCAAGGTGATACAGCTGTCTGGGGAAAGGAATGGCCTGCAGGCGGTAATGAGTTTCACCGTTTATGCCACCAAAGAGGTTGTAGCATTGATTTGTTTCAGTAGAGTGTCGAGTCAAGGTAGAACCCTAGGTTTTGACTTTTCGCTACTTTGATGGCATTGTTGTCAATGACAAAGGATTTAAATTGTTCCAGTAGTTTGTTTAAACGGTTTTGGGAGCCAATCAATAGTATCTCCGTTTTGTCATCTTTCAGACAGAGGCAAGGAGTGGCCATCCATGCCTGAATAACTTGGTAGATTTTGTTCAAGAGTTTGGACTCCGTACCATAGGATCCTGAAAGCGGTATGAGTATTTGGGTGTCATCTCTATAATAAGTGTAGGTGACTGTCAAGGAGGTCAAATAGTGGCTTTGTAAAGATGTTATACAAAGTGGGCGAGCAGCACAAACCTTGGAGAATTCTGCACAGAACTGGTGCTGGGTCGGCCATTGCTGTTGGGGCAAAAACTCTCCATGTCCTGTTGGAAAGGAACGATTTAATCAAAGATGTTTCTTTGGCGGAGAAGTGTCCAGCTAACGTCAAATGTTTGCATAGGACCTTGTGATTGACCAGGTCAAAGGCCGTAGATAGGTCTAGCAAGAGAAGGAGAACTATATTACCTTTGTCTAGTAACTCATCCATTTGTATTTTAAGGTCAATGAGAGATGATTATGTGCCATGACCTGGACTAAAGCCTGACTGACGAAGGCCAAGGAGATTGTTTGATTCAAGATCATTTTGAATTTGAACGTACATGGCCCTATCCAAAATTCTAAGAAGGAAGGGTACCGTAGTTATGGGCTGATAGTTGGTGGGTGTATTTGGGTTTCTTTAGGAGTGGGAGGACCCACGCATCCTTAAGGTTAGTAGGGACTTTACAGGTTTTGAATGATGCAAAACGAGCTGGGGGTAGATCTCTGTCTTCGGCTGGGGCCTTCTTCTGGAATAGCCTCCCTGCCACTCTAAAACGTGAGGAGAACCATCTCCAGTTCCGGAAGCACCTCAAAACCATCCTATTTTCTTCTGCCTTCGCTTCCCCTCTCCCCTGCTGATCAGTTCTCTATTGGCACTGTGCACCTGGCAACCCTCTGTCCTTCGGGCCCAGTTACCTGCTCACCCTGCCACCCTCCCGCACTGCCTCCGGGCCACCCCTTGCAATGGGGTCTGTATCTGTATCCATACAGCCCCCCCCCTTTTTTTCCCCGCACTATCAGACCTACCCTGTCTGCTGCCTTAAACCTAGCACTTGCAAATAGCTGGCTGCATTACCACCGTTTGTTGCCTTTATTATTTATTGTTATTTATCTGTTTCTCCTCTGCTTCGCACTTTCCACTTCTCCCTCCTTCCATGCACTTTTCCCCTCCCCCTCTCCCATGCACTTGCGCGTTCTCAATGTCACTGGGCCTAGTAAGATCGCTGTTTTGTTCTCCCCTGTTCCCCTCCCTTGCCCAGTCGCACTCTGAAACACTTGTGTACGAGCGCGATAGAAATAAAATATCAATGAATGCATGTATTAGGGTGGTGATGAAAGAAACAATCTCTGTTACCACTTCTTTAATGAGAGTGGCTGGGCATATGGCCCCCCTGACATCTTGAGGGTTTGAGACTTTCAATTATTTGTATCACTTCTGGTACTGAGACTTGGATAAACTGAAATGGGGAAAGGCTGATTCGTGGTAGCGTCAGTGTGTTCAAAATGTAGGGCATCTGAGGACAGGCTGAGTTTTTTTTGTCTCGATTTTAGTCTGAAGGAGAGTGATTTTATCCAACAATGCTTTTTGGATATTAGCGCATCAGGTGGCATCTTTTATGCAATGTTCCTGAGGAGTCACTGGGGTTTCTAATTTTCTAAGGATGGTGAATAATTCTTTTGTACCCAATTTTGCATTGCTAATTCTATCATTGTCGGTGGATGGCCTTTTTGTAGTTATTAGAGGCTGTGACAAACTTCTCTTTGTTAATAGAAGGCAGTTTTGTTTTTTTTTGCCGATCCCTTCAGCTACTCTCTTGGTATTGCATAGACTTTTTAGATTTGTGGTGTAGCACACAATTAGGGGAGCAGTTTGTTTTGATTTGCACATTTTTCGTGGGGCCACTGTGTCTAAAGCCTGAGAGAGAGTTTGGTTGCATGGATCTTCCATCTCTGCAGTGTTTAAATTGTCAAAGTTTGGTTGGTTCATAGTAAGATGTAGTAAAGGGAGTATTCTTTCTGCTGTAATATTGCGTTTTCTTCTAGTAAGGGATGGAGGAGACATACTAAGGCCCCGGTTTGATGTAGGCTGGTCCTGGATGGAGAAGATGATCATGGTATCACTACAAAATATCCCCACCAAAAATATCACCGTACATATGGCCGTTTGCCTCGTTATAGGCAATATTTTTGGGGGGGATAATTTGTGGGCGCGAGGGTTGCAGGGGTGTTCCCCGCACATTAAGCAATTATGCTGAGGTTGCGGGGGTGTCCCCCACAGGGTCCATGTGTGAATTTTGCCGCAAAATATTTTTGCACGGAATTAACACATGGAACCAGTGATCACGTGGTGGTCAGACCATGCGCAGGGAGTGTTTGTGAGAATCCTAGTGTTACAGTTAAGATCAGCAATCCAATCAAGGGTTCTGCCTTTATTGTGCGTAGGGTTCATGATGCGATTAAGGAAGCCTAGTTCTGTTATCTTATTGGCTAATGCGGAAGCACGGTTATCTTTGGGGTCGTTAAAGTCTCCTAGTAAGAGGATTTCTGACCCCGGTTTAACATTATTGGTGAGTAACTGGGTGATCTCTTCATCGAAGGATGATACTGGGCCCGAAGGTCTGTATAGATGTAGAGTCAATGTTGATGTAGCTCTGAGGGATATTTTCAAAGAGAGAAGTTCCCCAGAGGTGAATGGTTGGTAGATGGGTATTTGTCTCACACCCAATTCTTTTTTAGCGATAAGTCCTACTCCTACTCCTGTTCTGAGGATCGTATAGTCATCTGGTATGGACAGTGAGAGAGCCAGCGCCAGCTGCCACATGCAGCCAGGTTTCAGAAATGACTAAGATGTCCAAATTGTTAGTCAGGATAAGATCAGCGATGTCCAGAGCATGTGCTATAAGTGATCTAGCGTTAATGAACACACACCTGATGAGCGGTAATTCCGACTTTTGTGAATCGAAGTTGGAATGAACAGAGACAGCTTTGTTTGCAGGGGTATTCGGGCGTAACGACTTGTTAGGAAAGGGGTCTATGCTATGTGTTAGGTATGGATCTGAATGTGCCAGCCAACTGCTTGCTGCATGGATACTAGTTGAGCTAGTACTAGGGCGAGAGGTCATGAGTTTGCTAATGCCTTTTAAGGTCCTAGGTTTATTATGAATCTTATGGTTCCTTGGAGAATTTGTCATAAAACAATTTATAGCGATAAGTGTCAAGGGTGAGGATCATGGTACCTTGTGATGTAAGTCTACGGTTCCTTAAACTAGGCGGACATGGTATGTTAGGGGTGGTCTGGGTGGAAAATTTCAGTATCTATTGGTTAGAGGTGAGTAACGAGTTCCTGTTAGATATTGGGCTTCAAAACCGGAAAGGCGACCTCCAAACTCGCATCCGGGCACGGTAATTGCCCTTTCGCGGGTGCCGGGGCTGGTACATCCCCATTCCCATTTGAGCCCCATAGGGCTCAATGAGAATGGGGATGTCGGATGCACCGGCACCATTTACAACGGTGCCGGTGCATCCGACGAGTTGTGTTCGTGGGTGCCGCACAGTCCGCTGGTCAGACCTGGCGTGCTGTCAGGCACCCACGAGCACAACTCGTACTATGGCGGTACGGTAGCTATGGTGTCGGTAGCTTACCGGCACCATTGTTACTGGACCGCCATAGTTATAATGAGGCCCATTGTCTCAAGTGTGGGTGAGGTTACATTCTTGAATTGTAGGGGAATGGGGTTGGTGGGTTGTATCGAGTGGTCTGGTGGAAGCGATTTTAGGCATACATAAGGTTGTCCCAAGGGTGATTGGCATGTCCTGAGCTGGGCGAATCATGATAATGGAGTTGAACATTTCTGTTGCTGCTGGAAATTGCCTAGTAGGTTGTGATTTGAGGTCAATTATTTGAATATTTGTCAAGATGGGAGATGAGTGTAGCAAGTGTATAATAGCTGACACTACCGTAACACATTGGTGACTATACATGCAACTGTCACAACTTCCGTGGTAAGCATAAGTCAAGCAATGCTGTTTCAATAAGATATAGGCAAATGCAAGGACTACTAGGTGCAAAGGCTTTTGTGGGAATCAAGTGATAATGCATACGTATGGCAATGCTATTTCAATGCTCTATAGGCCAGTGCAAGGTCTGCTAGGAGCAAAAGGCCTTGAGCAGTTCAAGTCGATTATCCATTAATTCCTACGTAATCGCACAAGTGGTGATGCTAACGATAGGGTACAGTAAGCAGGCTAACCAGGAGCGGTGCTATACAGGAGCAAGTAACGGTACACCTTTGGTTGCTAAGCAAGTTAACAGTGGTAGGTTATCATGAAAATGCTACCGTTCTAATGTAACGGGCATAAATCTCAAAACGGAGACCAGTAAAGTCTTACTGTCCATCTGGTGAGCACACTATGAACAGATCACACAAGTGGCAATGTCAGGCAAAAGCACATGGTTAGCAGTGGCCGTAGTCAGGCGTAAGGAAAGAAGGTCAATGGGATAGCTACTTGTGGCATGTCGATGCTCAGTACAGGGAAATGCTCCATGAGAGATCCGCCTTGCCTGCAGGGGCCAGTTTACGCCTTCCAGCGATCTGATTGGGTGATGAACAAGGGTTTGCTGCTGGTTGCTAGGCAACCTAGTAAACAGCAGACAATGCAGCCATTTTAGGAAAGGCGAATTTGCCAATTTGAATTTCAGGCTGCTACTGCAAGCCGCTCCGTGTGGCCTTTGAGGATGAAGTCTGCAGCATGGCTGTAGTCAGGGACTCCGACGGCGGGTCGAGGGCTGGAATGCTGTCTGGATGAGGCGAATTAAGCAGTGGGAGTACGCTCCAACCCTGGTCGGCGTCTGAAAGTGAAGCTGCTTCAGCAGCAAAGCTGAGGTATTGGGCAGCATATGTGTTTGTACCAAGGTTCTAACTAGGGCCATATGATCTCTTAGTCAGGAGGCGGTCTGGGACAGAGGTATCAGGGCTTCTCTTTCTTCCCAGGTTTCTGTGATCATATCTAATACATCTCAGGGCTCCCTACAGTAAAGTCATTCGGGCTCCCTACAGTAAAGTCATTCAAACTGAGAGCATCTGGTAGATGCTTGAGGAGTTTCTTACTGTGAATAGGGCCCAGGGTATCATGCAATCCCAGTCCTTCCCATCACTTCCTTAGAATTGTTTTAAGGGTTTTATTAAATCTCTCCCACTTATCCATCTGTCTGTGGGTGGTAAACTGAGGTTCTTAGAGTGGCAATATGTAATAATTATTTTATCTCTCCCATCAGTTTGCTCATAAAGTTCTTTCCCTGGTCTGTTTGAATCTTTTTGGGAAATCCTATTTGAGAAAAAAAGGGCAGCAGATGTTTTAAAATCTGTTGGATAGTGCTGTTTCTCATGGAGAAGGCTTCGGGGTATCGGGTGGCATAATCCATAATCACCAGGTTCAAGGGTGCCGGTAAAGAAATATGTGAGTTGGTTTTCTGACATCTCACATGTTTGGATAAAGCTGAGTTTCAGTCAAACCTTCCCCTGTTTCTCTCTGATAAAGGGGAACTTGTTTTTAAAAAAAAGGGCTGCGTTTTCTTAGGCCTTCATCCTCTGTTATTACCTGTAAGAAGGCCTCAGCCAGTATGTGATTTTGTCACTGTGCAAATGCTAAATCAGGGAGGATAGTTGCCTTATCATTTGGGGTGGAGGCTGATGTCAGTTTCCTTATTGGCCTCTCCAAAACGCTGACCACCTCTCTGTTTCATTAACTTCCCTCTCCTCTTCAAAGTGGGGAAAAATATCTCCAGGTCGTATTTTCCCCATGGTTTTTTATTAAAACTTTTATATCTCTGCTAAAGTCTGGGTCTATGACTCCTGCAAAAATGCCTAAACTATATTTCCATGCAAGGCCAAATGTTGGGGCCAACCTGGTGTAACAGCAAGATAGGGGTATTAGGACCAGGTCCATGGAAATTAGTCCTCTCTTTCCAGGAGGAATAAGAGCTTCCCTACTACTACATATGTCGAAGGCAATGGATTCTTTGGTTGTAACAGATGGGTCGGAGGCTCGATTACTACGTTTTTGAAATCTTAAGTTCCCCAATTATTTTGAGTGATATTCCACTTCTGACACCAAATGTAAGGAAGGCATGGTATCATGAAGGAAGACAGACACAAGTGGTACACGGTTCAAGGGCGTTTACTGAACTGCAATGGGTTGGATGAACACCTATCTAACCCTAAATCTAAGGATGGGACTAAGCTACAACCATCAAAGTAAAAATAACAGTCCTAGTGGAGTCTTGTCAAAATAAAAAGGGCCAATACTAATAAACCTATTGCCAAACCTTACTTCTAATAACAAATGGTGTGGGGAAATGATGTATGCAAAAAGAAAGTGTTCAAGAAACAATATCTCAGGACAGCTGGATAATGAGCTTCCCCTTCCCCAGTTTTTCTGCACGGGTCAAGGTGGCACACTTGAGCTTAGCACACTCTTTGGCTTCTCCAGCACGAGGATGCAGTTCAGGATACAAATAACCGGGCCTTATGCGCCAAAGTCTCTTTTTCAGTAAAAGTCTCTTATTTGCAGAATACCTCGAGTAAGGAACAAGTTACTTACCTGTAACTGTTGTTCTCCAGCATCCGCCTGATATGGATTCACAGGCTCATGAATATTCCCCGTCAGGCTGGGAATCCTCAGTAACAGCATAAACAGTTTCAGTTTTGTTTCTAAACTTTCTTTCTCCTATAAACCAATCACTGAGCTCTGGGTCATACTGCCCCCAGCGAATGACTGCCCTCTACCTAAGCCCCTCCTCTGGCAGCCATCTTCAGATTTGGTAGCACGTAAAGTGGCAGTAGGACCAAGAGAAGAGCTGCAGAGGGGCAGACGGGAGGGTTCGCATGTGAATCCATGCCAGACCCATAATGGAGAACAACAGTTATAGGTAAGTAACTTGTTCCTTCTCCAGCATGGGGACTGGCATGGATTCATATGCTCATGAATAAAGAATACATAGCAGTACATACATGCAAAACCATGGGAATTGAATTGATATTTTATATTGCGCTCGTACACAAGTGTTTCAGAGAGCGACACAGCAAGGGAGGGCAACAGGGGAGAACAAAACAACGATCTTACTAGGCCCAGTGACATTGAGAACGCGCAAGTGCATGGGAAAGGGAAAAGGGCAAACGTGCATGGAAGGAGGGAGAAGTGGAAAGTGTGGTAGGTGACAAGGCTCAACAGAAGCAATCTCTTACCTCCTCACCAGGCTCACCTTCAAGTGAACAGGTTGCGCAGCACTGCTTGGCCGACTCTGGACTCCTCCCTGGAATCCCTGTCAATGCAGTAGAATTTCGTGAAGGTGTGCGTCAACCTCTATGTAGCAGCCCTGCAGATGTCCAGCAGGGGCACACAAGACAGGAACGCTGTTGTAACAGCGACCGCTCTGGTGAATGGGCTCTCGGATGGCCAGGCAGCGGTCGGTTTGCCAAACAGTGACAGTGAGTGATACAGCCGGCGAACCACCTGGAAATTGGAGCCTTGGAAAGGGCCTTCCCATGGTTCACAGGACCAAAGTTCACAAAAAGCTGAGAAGTTTTCCAGAAACTCTTCGTGAGGGCCACATAAAACTTCAGCGTTCTAGCCACATCCAGCTAGTGCAAAGTCCTTTCAGCCGGTGACAAAGGCGTTGGAAAGAACACTGGTAACATCAAGGGCTTGTTGAGATGAAATTCCGATGGAACCTTGGGCATGAAGGAGGGGTGCGTCCGCAGCTCCACCCTCGTCTCGTGAAAAGTCAGATAAGGCCGCTTGCATGACAGGGCCTGGATCTCACCTAGTAGCCTTGCAGAGGTGATAGCAACGAGGAACGCGGTCTTCCACGACAGACACTTCAAGCGGAGCTGAGTGCACAGGTTCGAATGGAGCCCCCCATTAGCCTAGTCAGCACCACACTGAGTTCCCACGCCGGGGTCAGAGCCTTCACCGGCAGGAATGAGTGGAACAGTCCCTTAATGAACTCCTTAACCAGATGGTGCAACCACATTGAAGACCGTCCCGGAGATCTGGTGTAGCGGGAGACAGCCGCCAGATGTACCTTGATGGGGGCGTGAGCCAGTCCCGATTTAGCCAATGACAGTAAATACGGAAGTACCAGAGGGGCTGTGACCCTCAGAGGGTTGATCTTCTGGGGACAGCCCCAAGTCGTAAAGCGCTTCCATTTGTGTCTGTAGCACTTCAAAGTAGATGACGCCGTGTCCTTGGCGAGTTCCTCCTTGCAGTCTGCCGGAAAATTGTAGCCACCAAACTCTAACGCTGCAGGAGCTAGGCCTTCAGGTTCAGAGACCCCGGGTCGTGGTGCAGAATTAAGCCTCCTTCTCTGGCGAGAAGATCTGCGACCACTGGTAGCTTGACTGGAGGGGACACTGAAATGTGGAGAAGGTCCGGGTACCAGATCTGCCTCGGCCACGTTGGTGCAACGAGAATCATTCTGTACCAGTACCGTTTGTGTTGAATGACTAGACGAAGAAGCAGCGGCGGCAATGGAGGGAATGCATAAAGAAACAGGCCTTCCTAAGGGAATGAGAATGCGTCCCCCATACTCCATGGCTGGGGACAACTGCTGGCGAACCTCTGGCACTTGGTGTTTGTCGCTGTCGCAAACAGATTGATCTGGGGACTGCCCCATTTGAGGAAAAGGTTGTTCACATGATCTCGCCGAAGCTCCCACTCGTGGCAAGTGTGCAGCTCCCAGCTGAGAGAGTCGGCGATGGTGTTCTTTACTCTTGCCAGGTGAACCAAAATGAGGAACATCCCCTGGGTGATGGCCCAGTGCCATAAATACTGCGCCTCTCTGGAGAGCAATGGGGATCTGGTGCCCCCCCCCCCCTGTTTTTCCGGAGGTACAACATCTTTGTGGTATTGTCCGTGAAGACCCTCACCACCTTGCCCTTGAGGGATGGCAGAAACAACTTGAGGGCCCAAAACACTGCCCGTAATTCCAGAACGTTGATGTGCAACGACTTCTCCTCCGACAGCCACAGGCCTCTGGCGTGAAGTCGTCCAGTGTGGGCTCCCCCTCCATCCAGGGAAGCATCCATCGTGACCGTCTCCTGGTACAGGGGGCTCCGGAAATCCGTGCCTTGGGCAATATTGGAGCGCACGTCCCATCATCTTATCGCTCGACGGAACTCCTGGTCGAGCGCAATTCTGTCCTGGAAGCATCCGGACAACAGGACCCACCAGGCATCAAGGAAATCCTGCAGAGGGCGCATCCGCAACCTGTAGAGCCGAATCAGGTATATGCATGACGACATCATGCTGAGTAGGGTCTTGATGGTCAGCACTGTGGCGACCCTCAATGCTAACAGCCGTTGCACCTTGACTAAGATGGCCGATATCCTCTCCTCCGACGGTGACGCCAGGCAGGATACTGGCCCTCATTAAGCTCCTGGCGCTAAGTGTTTAACGGTGCCGTAAAAGGCTGCAGCGCCGTTAAACAAGTAGCGCCTTACTACAAAGTCCCTTTGCGGGACCCGACCTGAATGGCTGGTCTAGACCAGCCGTTAAAGTAGGGACCCGCAAAGGGACCTTGGTGCTAAGTACGGTACCGCAATTTGCGGTATCGTACTTAGCGCCTTCCCCAGTCCCATTGAGCCCTATGGGGCAAAAATGGGAGTGGGGAAGGGCAAATGTTCAATGGGGAATTACCGCCCCGCCAACCTTGGAATGGGGTGGTAATTCCCCATTGAACATCGGCGGACTTGTTATGATACCGGCACCAACCATGGTGCTAATAGCGCCATGGTTTAGCGCCAGTATTGTAATGAGGGCCACTGTGTCGAGCCTGGATCCCAGGAACAGCGCGTCCTGCAATGGAGTCAAACAGGACTTTGCATAATTCAAAGAGAATCCCAGTTCCATCAGAAGGCAGACGGTCTTCACTGTGTGGTCCTCGGCGATGTCTCTTGATCTGGCCTCGATAAGCCAGTCATCCAGGTAAGGGTTCACATGGATTCCTTGAAGTCGTAGATGGGCTGCCACCAGAACCAGGTACTTGGTGAAGACTCTGGGTGCCAACTTCAGTCCAAAGGGAAGAGCCTTGAACTGGTAATGCTTCCCTTGAACGACAAAGCGCAGAAACTTGTTGTGTCCTTTGTGTACGGGGACATGGAAGTATGCATCCTCTAGATCCGCCGATGAGTGTTAGGAAAGATTTCAATTTCATATGTAATTTTCCTTCCAGTTGTGAACTCCCAACTTTTTGCTGCTGTTTAAACACGATAATCTGACTTTGCCAGAGAAGCACAGCCTTCAGCTGCACTCCACTGGGCTTTTTGCTCACTTTGTTATGGGGAAACTGACATGCCCTTAAAGACAGTCAGTACTGGGAGACTTTGTTTCCCTTAGTCCTTGCAATGGTGCGACTTTTGCTGCAACATGTTACAAGTGCACAGAGTACCTCCAGTACAGTGCGCTTTGGGTCAATTTTTTGGAGAAGTGTAGATGTTCTACGGACAGGGCTGGTGGCAGCTTATCATTTCGTGTATTTTTAACCCTTTCTTGCCATGTTAACCGCATTAACCGCGTTTGACACAGAAAGGTGGGCTGGCTCCAAAATGGCCATGACACGAGGTTCTTTGTCCTGTCCTTTGGCCATCTTGCTCCTTCACCTTCCCCAGGTCGAGCTGTCCTTATTTGGGAAAGCATTTTCCTGAAAGGCGCTCTGCTTTCGCGGGCTTCTGCATTTATTGTATGTGCGCCCCCAGGATTTGGGCTGGCCTGTCTGGCTACAATCCACATCCTGGGTGTCAGAGTCTGGCATGCTCTGAATGCCTGTGACCACCGTGGTTCATGATTGGTCCACGTATGGTGTGCTGTAAGTGAAAGATCGTCCATTGGGTCACCTTCGTTTTGGCACGAAGGAGACTCTGGATAAGAGAAGGCCCCAAACAGCCATACCATGTCGATCTCTGGAGTTCTCACTGAACGAAGGATAGGATCCACGTATCCTGAAACCGAGTCGTCGAGTAACTGCTGGAGGCCCGCTGGAAGGTTTGGCACCCTGCATCCACTGTTGTCCCGTGGTACCCCTTGGCACCTGATCGAACAAGAAGGTCTGTGAAGACGCTTTGACCCATTGGAATAGTGGGACCAACTATTCTTGGGATCTTCATCAAAGCCTGCAAGTAAGCCTTCTCGGAAGTGTCCTTGGGTCAACCAGTGGGCTGACCAGCTTGTGCAGGACCTTTGCTCTGTCTCCGACGCCATTTTGAGGAGCCCCTTGAAACTTGGTAGCCCGCAAGCTCCGTGTTCACACCACTCTCACACCGAATTTCGTACACTTGGCATTCCCAGGTCTGGAGTAAAGAGAGAGAGCCCGAACTGGAGAAGCTGCGGTTACTGTGTCGCCCAGCCGGGGTGAAGAACTTTGCAGGTGTGCTACATTTGTACCCCTCTTGCCCCTGAAGCCTGCTGCAGTGAAATTGGCCTGATTCATCCACCAGGAGCAGAGAAACCGCCATCGCCACTTTGGGAATCAATGCCGCAACACCGTCACTGGAAGCCACAGAGACACAGAAATTGTCGCATTTGAACCTGACACCGAAGTGGACTCGACAGCCGAAGTTTGGTCCGGAGTGAGCATAGGGGCCGTAAGTACTAACGACCCTTACCGGTGGCCCATGGATCATCCATCAACGTTTATGCATGACTGGCCCCTGGGGGCCCCTCTCCTTTCCACTGCTGGTGTGAACTGGCAACCTATTCCCGAACCTTGGAAATCACTCTGCCCTGTCGGGGTGACCCTCCTCGAATAATGGGAACTTATTCATCGTCTCACCTACCTTCCTGAGCTGCTACAGACCCCTGAAGAGGCCCCGGTCTGTCTGACCATCTGCATTACAAGTAGATTTGAACACTAGGCTCCCCTCATTTTAGGGACTGGACTGCCTTTCAGTTAGGTTTGTGTCCGATGCTGAATTGCTTAAAGACTGTATCTGCCCACCTGCTTCCTCCCCTTTTAGGGTGTGCACCTATTCTGGTGCAGATAACCCTTTAGGCCCCTTGGTCTTGTATATATGTATTGTGATTTGATTGTGTTGGTTTACCAGTATTGCTGCAGAGAATTATGTGTATGACTTTCAAAGGCCTTGAAATAAATGTAATTGTATTTTTATAACTACAACTGACTAGGAGTAATTTGTAAGTGTCCTTGCTCTGTGTGTTCATGTAGGTCCTTCAGTCACCCTCACCCCTCCTGAGACCTAGTCTTGACCGCCGCCAAGCTACCTTGATTGGTCTGGCTTGTCCAGAAGGTAACCCGGTCCTAGGAAACTAGGCTTGCCTCCTGAACCTCTGCCCACCAGGTCAGAGTTCAGAAATCCATCTTAACAACCACCAAAGGTCCCCCTCCTCCAGCTGGCCAAGCATGTGCTGCAGCGTGACCATCCAAATCTTTTGGGACTTAATGTACTTGTTGAGTCGTCGTAGGTCGAGAATGGGTCTCCATCACCCGGTTTTCTTTCATACGAGAAAGTACCTTGAGTAAACACCGGAGACCCGGAGTCATTTTGGAACCAGCTCCATCGCCATTTTCCTTAACATGGCCTGAACTTCCAGCAGCAGCTGAGGGTTGTGTTGTTCCTATCGGGCCACCAGAGGTATTCTGGGACACTTCTGTTGAAACTCTAAGGTGTGTCCGTGGGCGAGAGCGTCCAGCACCCATCGGTCGGTGGAGATGGTCTCCCACACGCTGACAAAGTTCACCAGCTGGCCTACCACCGGGGTGCAGAGGTGGGGGCCCGGCATCCTGGCCGGTTCAGTCCTGCTTGGTGGGAGCGCACCACCCTGGGAGCCTTGACGATGATGGCAGCCACCTCCGAAGGCTTTGGAGCGACCCCTGTTGGCTTCCTGGGTCGAGCAGTGGGAGGGTTGGCGGTCAGAGGAAGAGCCCCTGTCGAAATCCTTAGAAGACCTGCTAGACTTTCCTCCTGGGGAACCAAAGGATGGCCTGTGTTGTTGCAGGGTGCCCAAGGCACAGGCCGTCTCTGTGTCGGCCTTGATGGCTTGCAGGGATTCATCAGCGGTCTTCCCGGACAGGTTGTCCCCATCGAACGGCATGTCCAGTACCCTCGCCTGGACCTCCTGCCTGAAGAGGGTGACCTTGAGCAAGCCACAACGGCCAAGGCAAACCCTGTTGCCCATCTGACGGAAACCTGTGTCTGCAATGTACAGTGCCACCGTGATGGCATGGTCCGACACCAGCTTGCCTTCTTGGAGGATCTCCAAAGCCTCGGCCCGTTTGTCATCGGGGAGGAAATCCAGGAGCGGAGCCATCTTGTACCAAAGCTCCTGGTTGTACCTGGCCACGATCGCCAAGGAGTTGCTCGCTTTCACCGTCGTCGCCTACGAGTAGATTACCTTTCTACCCATGGAATCCAATTACTTCCCCTTGTTGTCCGGGGGTACAGATGAAGAGGACGATGAACTCAGCGACTTCTTCCTGGTGGCCGCCGAGACCACGGAGTCTGGCGACGGTTGAGACCGAAGACACTTGGTCACAGACTCCGGCACCCAGTATTTTTTCTCAAGCTGATCTCTCTCCGCTAGAGCTGAAGCAGGATACTTCAGCAGCGCCAGCCCCTCATCCCAGACCTCATCCAGGAGCGGTACTGACAGGATAGCTGGAAAAGCTCTGATGCACGGGCAACCATCAATCATGGAATGAAAGGATCCCACCTCATCCGGTGGAGAGGCTCTCAGCACCAGTGATGCAGGAACTCCCAGTCCTGCGTCATTGTCCATATCCATCATCGCTGTGTCCATCCCTGTCGCCCTCGGCGGGAGGAAGGGCAGCGACGGTTGGAATGGAGGTGTAGGGTCTCTCCTCCTCCTCTTTGCCGGTGGCTGCCCCGGTGTCAATAGGAACACGGCCGTGCCATTGGTGCTGGCGGGTTTGTCAGCAACCTCCTCTGAATCTCCGACACCATCGTGTGAAGTGGCGAGAGGATATCCTGTGATAAGTCTCTTGGGGGAACCTGTGGGACAGGGTCACTGGGCTCAGCACCCATGTCATCGTTCCCATAGACAATAGTGACGTTGCAGACGCCTCCAGCGGGCATCTCCTCGAAGTTCCCATCATCATCGCCATCGTCATCACAGAGGATCCTCCTTGGACGAAAACATTTCTGTGCCCTGGAATACTTCTCCACCCCTTCTCCCCCCTTTTCAGGTCCTGAGGGGTTAGACCAGGGCTAAGCTCCGGCATCCTCTTTTCTGGAGTCTTTTGAATAGGTCTGAATGAGGACTCTCGCCTTGCAGGGAGAGACACTGGCTGCCGCCGGGGCACTCTGGACTGGGTCCGCCCCTTTTTCCTTCGAAAGGGAGGTCACCACCATCTTAATCAAGGGGGATGACTTGGCCTGGATCACCTGGGCCTTCACAGGCAGGTCGGCCATCTTGGCCTTCTCCTTCATGGGCAGCTCGAACACCTTCTCCAGATTGGCCTTCTCCTTCAAAGGCGGTTCAGACACCTTGCCCAGCTTGAC
Organism: Ambystoma mexicanum; assembly: GCF_040938575.1. Taxonomy (NCBI): domain Eukaryota; kingdom Metazoa; phylum Chordata; class Amphibia; order Caudata; family Ambystomatidae; genus Ambystoma; species Ambystoma mexicanum. The sequence continues at coordinate 25,921,971 of NC_090939.1, read as the reverse complement.
CTTCGACTGTCTGCCACAGCTTCCTAGGGGTAGCTGGCTTCCTCTTGGATGAAGAGCTGGAGTGGTGGCTGGAGATCGAGGCTGACGGAGATGATGAACGCACCCTGACCGTTGCGGGACCCACTGGAGCGGCGACCCCGACGGAAGCAGACTTGCGGTGCTTGGTCTTGTGTTGGGCCCCCATGGATGGAGCACCCTCACAGGACTTAGAAGCCTGCTCAGGTTGGCTGGATCTGGAAGAGGCATGCCCCTGTGAATCACACAGGGTAGAGGCCCTGCTTTTGAGCCAGGCCGTCAACCGGGCGTGTTGATCCTTCATCATGCACTTGGTGAAGTCACAGCAGATCTCACAATCTTCCTCATGTGCCGGGTGTAGACAATACAGGCACTGGGAATGCTTGTCACATGAAAAAACAGTCTGCAAACCGCAGCGGGTGCACAGCTTGAAGAGGGACTTCTCCGGCATGGTCTGGCGCAGTGTAGGCATTAAGACTTCTGGTAGCTTCCAACAAGAAAAAGCAAGGTCGGTGTAGCCTGCCAGTCAGTGCTCCCTCAAAACCAGTCATGCAATTAAACTTGACAAGTTTTAGATTGCTTGGGTGATTAAACCATTACAATGTGGGTGAAAATGTCAGTGCAGATATTTAATCACAAAAGTGGACACTGCACGCCAACACGTGTTTCAGCCCTCTCCGGGCCGTCCTCAGGGCGTTTTGTTATAGCGATGATAAGTAATCTGATAAAAAGCATTAATAAACCATGCCCATTTGCATTGAGACAATAAGTAACCGTATTGTTGCCATTTTGCAAAAAAGTTATAACAGGGATGAAATAAAACCATCGCAATTTGAATATAAACATAAGCCAAATGAAATATAGAAGATATATGTATATATACAATGTAAGAGAGGAGAGAGAAAAAGGTTGACAAGGGTGAGGGGTCAGGGGAGAGAGGAGAGAAAATTATATTGACAGGTTAGATGTGAGTTGATGTTGTACATACACTCATTGTTAGGTTATAAATTCCTAACCATAAGAACCCTTATATAAAGCTTGTTATTTACAAAGCTAGGTTGTTGCATCTTATAGAAAGAGTGGACAGTCCATTGATATGGCATGCCTGATTTTTGTAAATTAAGAGAGTAACAGAATCCGTCAATCTCCAATGGATATACTTGCTGGTGCCTGTGAAAATATATGAATATGTGTTGTAGCTTTATAGGTACACTATGTACTGGAATAAAGTTGCAACTGCAGCTACGAAATTCTAAAGTGACAGTCTCTACAAAGCAGAGGTGTTTGTTCGCTTACCTAAGGTGAGGTAACTTGATTAACACCCCGTAGGGAGTTTGCTTGATAGTCCTGGCCTCCCGATTATACGAGCAAATTCTGTTTGGGCAAATAAAATACATGAAAAGAATATAGTAAGAAGTACAGGGTAGGATTTAATAGTTGGAAAGATTCCTGTTCAACAATGCGAACGAAGCGCTTACCTTTAAACGCCTAAATGCGTGTGCAGCTCGGCAGATTTCTGCCGGCTGTTTGCAGCTTCCTGGAAGGAATGTGGGTGCGGTTGTGCTAGCCTACAGCTGCTCAGCCAGGCTGTTTAATAGCTGTGGTCATGTGACCGTCCTGTTGCTGTTGCCTAGCAACTTAGTAGGTGTCAGGGGAATACTCAAGTTAGTAACAGAATCGAGTGAAATCTAGCGAAGGTGTTGTAACCGTAATTGATACAGGTGCTCCTTTACTTACGAGCGTTGGGGGACAGGGGTATGTTTGAACTAGTTCAAGTACAACTATTTAGATTCTTACATTTGCGCTGCTTAGTAAATAGAATATAGGATTCGAGAATATGTAGTATGTGAATGGTTTCACATACGAAAAAAGTATCGGATGTATGCAAATGAATAAACACGCTCGGACTCCTGAATTGTTTTTAGGTCCTTCTGACTGGATTATATTTGGTGATAATATAATTTACTGATCAATTTGTTAAAGTTGGGCAAGCTGGCCGCATTGGTGTAAAGCTAGCGAGAGTTAGAGGTAACAGTGTTATTGTTGATATATTGGTTTGCTGTGAGAGCGACAATAATGTGATGTAGTTAATAATACATCTTGAAATACACCTAGTTAAGACCAGTTATTCGATAACACACGGTTCAAATATTTGGAAAGGTATAATTAATCTAGTTTTTAAGGGATCCGGTATATGTTAAAAAGGAGTTTGAGTATTAACCCCCTAATCTACTGGGTTGTCATGAAGGAGATGAAATACGGTAACTGAAATTATTAACCCAATGGTAATTAACGTGTCATAATTAGATTCCAAGTGGACAGTCCACCCCTCTGTAGTGCAACACCTGCTTCACAAAGTTGCCACAAATTCATACACTGAATAAAGATTATATATGTGATATCAAAGAAAGACATTGGGCCTCATTACACGGACGGCGGTAAGGGTTAACGGTCACCGTTAATGGCAACGGTGACCGTTAACCCTTACCGCCGTACTACGAGGTCCCTTTGCGGGTTGGAGGAACTAACGCCTGCTTCTTGCAGGCGTTAAGTACCAACCCGCTAAGGGACCTCGGAGCTAATTACGGCACCGCAAAATTGCGGTGCCGTAATTAGCGCCTTCCCCATTCCCATAGAGCCCTATGGGGCTGAAATGGGAATGGGGAAGGGCAATGGCGGAAAGGGGATTTACCGCCCCTCCAACCTTGGAATGGGGCGGTAAATCCCCTTTCCGCCAAGGCGGTGCCGGTAATTTACCGGCATGGTCCAGGGTGCTAATAGCACCCTGGATTACCGCCTTCCGTGTAATGAGGCCCATTGAGTTCATGCTCTTGATTGAGTCCAAGTTGAACGCATCTAAGTTTGCATATCATCCGGGCTTCCGCCTGTCGTAGATACAGTTGTCGATCACCACCTCTGGCATGTGGTTTAATGTGTTGCAGCCCTACAAATCTGATGTCCTTTCTGTGTGCCATCTGGTGTTATTGTTGCCAATGTCTTGCAAATGGTAAGTTCATATCTTGGCTGTTAAGATTTGCAAGGTGTTCTCTGATTCTTACCCTCAGTTCCCTGATGGTACTGCCGACGTAAACTTTCTTGCAGACACAAATAATTCCATATACAATATATTTAGAGCGACAATTCATGAAATCCTTAATTTTGATATTTAGATTACCATGACAAGTAAATATTTTAGTGGGCGATAGGGCAAATTGACAAAAATTACAAGTCCCACACTTGTGGAATCCATTGGGTTTAGTGCTCTGCGTAAGCCAGTTTGTCTGTCGGAACCAGGTTTCATAAACGAGGGACACAGTAAGTTTCTAAGTGTAGGAGTTCTAGAGAAAATTATTCTAGGTTTCTCAGTAATGTGGGTCTCCAAATATGGATCCAAATGTAAGATATTCCAGTGTTTGTTGAAAATATGATATATAAATTTAGAGTCACTGCAATATTTCATTATGAAGTTCACTTGTGGTGGAAATTCAACAAGTTTTTTGGACTGGGTAAGTAGAGAAGATCTTGTGATTGTTTTCACATTCCTTAGTGCCTGGTTAATATTAGTTTTCGTGTAGCCTCTTTCTTGGAATCTGGTTCCTATAGACTTACATTCTAAACGGAAGTTCAGATCTTGACTGCAGTTTCTCCTAGCTCTAAGGAATTCTCCTTGAGGAATGTTGTTAATCACATTTCTTCTGTGGCTGCTTTTTGCATGCAAAACAGAGTTGACTGCAGTTGTTTTACGAAATGTGCAAGTTTGTAAGGTTTGATTGTCTACATAGATTCTAAGATCCAAAAACTCAATTTCAGTAGTATCAATGTGGCCTGTAAAATGTATCCCAAATTGGTTGTGGTTCAGGAATTGCATGAATTCCTGGAACTGATCTGGTGTACCTGCCCATATTGCAAAAACATCATCTATGTATCTTCTCCAAATTTGAATAAACTCGATGTACGGATTATTATGAAACACATGTAAGTCCTCAAAGTAAGCCATGAAGAGGTTTGCCAAAGCTGGAGCATACTTAGCTCCCATGGCAATCCCCTTGGTTTGGCACTCATCGTTAAAAATAAATTGATTGTGGTTTAGTGTAAAGTCAACCAGATTCTTCAGCATTTGTACATGGGTTGCATGTGATGCTGAGTGTAGTCTAAAGGAGTAGTCCAATGTTTTAATGGCTAGTGAGTGATCAATTGAAGTGTACAGGGCAGTAACATCAAGGGTAACCAAATGGTAATGAGATTTCCATACAATATTGTTCAGAATCTGTAAGACATGAGTTGTATCTTTAAGAAAGGCTGGTATCTTTGGAACTAAGTCCTTGATGCATGAGTCAATATAGGTTGCTAAGTTCTCTGTGACCCCCCCTTGTCCGCTCATTATAGGTCTCACTGATGGGAGACTGTCAAATGGTTTGTGTATCTTGGGTAGTAGGTACAGGGTAGGCATAAGTGGTGTGATATTAGTGAGAAAGGATTTCTCCTCATCCGTGAGCATCCCTTTTTGGTGCCACTCACCAATCAAACTTTTTAGTTCTTGTACTGCCTGAGTCGTCGGATTACTCATAAGTTTACGGTAACAACCAGGGGTATCTAGGTGTGCTTGTGCCATCCTAATATAGTCTGTTTTGTTGAGGATAACAATGTTACCCCCTTTGTCCGCCTCCTTAATCACAATGGTGTTGTCACCCGAAAGGTCATAAAGTGCCTCTTGTTCAGTTTTGGAAAGATTAGGTTTTTTGCTGAAGAAGTCCTTGCATTGGCCATCAATATATTGGTGAATTTCCCTGGTGATAGACCTATAGAACACATCTATGATATTGTCCCCTGAAATGGGTGGCATGAATTTAGATCTGTTCTTATGTTCAGCTATATCCATATTGCGTTGGTGTATCCCTTGGTCTCTTTGGATATCACAGATAGATTGAGCATTGTCAGTTGTAAGGTTCGCCAGAAGGTGTACATTTTCAATCTCTTGTATGCTTTTACTACTGATCGGTGGTAATGTTATCTGTTGTTCGAAGGATGCTGGTTTATTGTGAAAGTACTTTTTCAGTTTCAATTTTCTAGTGAATTTATAGAGGTCTATTTGGACCTCAGTCATATTGGCTTTAGAGCTGGGTGCAAAGGAGAGGCCATAATTGAGAACATTGATCTGTTGCGGTGATAGTTATTTAGCAGGGAGATTGATGACTAAGTTTTGAGAATTGGCCTTAGTTTGGATGTTTTGAGACTTGATCTGGTAAATCTTTTCCTTATGTCTCCTGTTCCCTCTCCTCTTAGCTCCTCTTCCTCCTCTGACGTTTTTGGGGTGGTTGGTGTATTTGGGCCTAAAGGGGGTGTTTTCTGAAAACGTACATTCTTGTAGTTGGTTTGGGATTCTGAGCGTTGCCCTTTTTGTATCTTTTAATTTCAGCCAAAAATCCTCTTCTATTGTGACGTTTTTCCTCAGACGTCTCATCTATATTTTGAATCCCTGCTGCACTCGTTATTGCTGGTTCCAGATCCGAGTTAGGATCTGATGTAGTTGGTGAAATATTTGGAGTCTTTATGTGTGATTGGTCTCCATCATACTTGGTCTGAAATGTGTAGACTCTGTCATTAATATAGTCTCGTTCATCACGATAGAATTTCCTAAATTTCCTAATTTTGATATCGTCTTGGTAATCTTCTAGGATAATATGCATTTTCTCATAGTTTTTGTCTTTAGAAGCTGCAGGGTTGGGCATTTCTGTGATTTCTTTTTGAACCTGAGCAATTTCAGTGGTTACTCTAGCGTGTTCCCTCTCAGCGTGTTGTAAAAGGATTTTCATCATATTCTCAGAACTGACAGTGAGGTTAGCTTCCCAGTCTGAGGCGAGATCTTGGTCATCATGATGATTGAAATCTGGGAATATGAGTATTTGTAAGCCCATGGGAATGATATCTTGTTTGAGGTAGTTTTTCAATGATACTTGTTCCCAGTATTTATTGATTTCTTTTTTACTTAAAAGTTCTAATTTAATACATTTTTGAACCAGTGTTTCGGTTTTTTGCAAGCGGTTTCTGAAGGGGTTACTATCTGTGCCACGCGGGGCAAAAAGGGCAGCGCTGTCCTCATCACGATTCTGCAGATATTTAGCCATCTTCGGAGTTCCGATTAGGATTATTTAATGGGTATTGTGCTGCACTCCCCGGGAAAGGTAACAGTAGTAGAGTTTCTGAGAAATGATCCCCAATGTGGGTAGGTGCGTGCACCCTCGTACAAGTTAGATGTGGGAGAGGTTTGCGCAGTGGCAGGGCGTAGAAGGGTAAATTCTCGGTACCCCTTCATATACAAAGGGAAAAGCAAGGTCGGTGTAGCCTGCCAGTCAGCGCTCCCTCAAAACCAGTCATGCAATTAAACTTGACAAGTTTTAGATTGCTTGGGTGATTAAACCATTACAATGTGGGTGAAAATGTCAGTGCAGATATTTAATCACAAAAGTGGACACTGCACGCCAACACGTGTTTCAGCCCTCTCCGGGCCGTCCTCAGGGCGTTTTGTTATAGCGATGATAAGTAATCTGATAAAAAGCATTAATAAACCATGCCCATTTGCATTGAGACAATAAGTAACCGTATTGTTGCCATTTTGCAAAAAAATTATAACAGGGATGAAATAAAACCATCGCAATTTGAATATAAACATAAGTCAAATGAAATATAGAAGATATATGTATATATACAATGTAAGAGAGGAGAGAGAAAAAGGTTGACAAGGGTGAGGGGTCAGGGGAGAGAGGAGAGAAAATTATATTGACAGGTTAGATGTGAGTTGATGTTGTACATACACTCATTGTTAGGTTATAAATTCCTAACCATAAAAACCCTTATATAGAGCTTGTTATTTACAAAGCTAGGTTGTTGCATCTTATAGAAAGAGTGGACAGTCCATTGATATGGCATGCCTGATTTTTGTAAATTAAGAGAGTAACAGAATCCGTCAATCTCCAATGGATATACTTGCTGGTGCCTGTGAAAATATATGAATATGTGTTGTAGCTTTATAGGTACACTATGTACTGGAATAAAGTTGCAACTGCAGCTACGAAATTCTAAAGTGACAGTCTCTACAAAGCAGAGGTGTTTGTTCGCTTACCTAAGGTGAGGTAACACCCCGTAGGGAGTTTGCTTGATAGTCCTGGCCTCTCGATTATACGAGCAAATTCTGTTTGGGCAAATAAAATACACGAAAAGAATATAGTAAGAAGTACAGGGTAGGATTTAATAGTTGGAAAGATTCCTGTTCAACAATGCGAACGAAGCGCTTAGCTTTAAACGCCTAAATGCGTGTGCAGCTCGGCAGATTTCTGCCGGCTGTCTGCAGCTTCCTGGAAGGAATGTGGGTGCGGTTGTGCTAGCCTACAGCTGCTCAGCCAGGCTGTTTAATAGCTGTGGTCATGTGACCGTCCTGTTGCTGTTGCCTAGCAACTTAGTAGGTGTCAGGGGAATACTCAAGTTAGTAACAGAATCGAGTGAAATCTAGCGAAGGTGTTGTAACCGTAATTGATACAGGTGCTCCTTTACTTACGAGCGTTGGGGGACAGGGACAGGAGAGAGGAGAGAAAATTATATTGACAGGTTAGATGTGAGTTGATGTTGTACATACACTCATTGTTAGGTTATAAATTCCTAACCATAAGAACCCTTATATAAAGCTTGTTATTTACAAAGCTAGGTTGTTGCATCTTATAGAAAGAGTGGACAGTCCATTGATATGGCATGCCTGATTTTTGTAAATTAAGAGAGTAACAGAATCCGTCAATCTCCAATGGATATACTTGCTGGTGCCTGTGAAAATATATGAATATGTGTTGTAGCTTTATAGGGACACTATGTACTGGAATAAAGTTGCAACTGCAGCTACGAAATTCTAAAGTGACAGTCTCTACAAAGCAGAGGTGTTTGTTCGATTACCTAAGGTGAGGTAACTTGATTAACACCCCGTAGGGAGTTTGCTTGATAGTCCTGGCCTCTCAGCAATAACGAGTGCAGCAGGGATTCAAAATATAGATGAGACGTCTGAGGAAAAACGTCACAATAGAAGAGGATTTTTGGCTGAAATTAAAAGATACAAAAAGGGCAACGCTCAGAATCCCAATACCAACTACAAGAATGTACGTTTTCAGAAAACACCCCCTTTAGGCCCAAATACACCAACCACCCCAAAAACGTCAGAGGAGGAAGAGGAGCTAAGAGGAGAGGGAACAGGAGACATAAGGAAAAGATTTACCAGATCAAGTCTCAAAACATCCAAACTAAGGCCAATTCTCAAAACTTAGTCATCAATCTCCCTGCTAAATAACTATCACCGCAACAGATCAATGTTCTCAATTATGGCCTCTCCTTTGCACCCAGCTCTAAAGCCAATATGACTGAGGTCCAAATAGACCTCTATAAATTCACTAGAAAATTGAAACTGAAAAAGTACTTTCACAATAAACCAGCATCCTTCGAACAACAGATAACATTACCACCGATCAGTAGTAAAAGCATACAAGAGATTGAAAATGTACACCTTCTGGCGAACCTTACAACTGACAATGCTCAATCTATCTGTGATATCCAAAGAGACCAAGGGATACACCAACGCAATATGGATATAGCTGAACATAAGAACAGATCTAAATTCATGCCACCCATTTCAGGGGACAATATCATAGATGTGTTCTATAGGTCTATCACCAGGGAAATTCACCAATATATTGATGGCCAATGCAAGGACTTCTTCAGCAAAAAACCTAATCTTTCCAAAACTGAACAAGAGGCACTTTATGACCTTTCGGGTGACAACACCATTGTGATTAAGGAGGCGGACAAAGGGGATAACATTGTTATCCTCAACAAAACAGACTATATTAGGATGGCACAAGCACACCTAGATACCCCTGGTTGTTACCGTAAACTTATGAGTAATCCGACGACTCAGGCAGTACAAGAACTAAAAAGTTTGATTGGTGTGTGGCACCAAAAAGGGATGCTCACGGATGAGGAGAAATCTTTTCTCACTAATATCACACCACTTATGCCTACCCTGTACCTACTACCCAAGATACACAAACCATTTGACAGTCTCCCATCAGTGAGACCTATAATGAGCGGACAAGGGGGGGTCACAGAGAACTTAGCAACCTATATTGACTCATGCATCAAGGACTTAGTTCCAAAGATACCAGCCTTTCTTAAAGATACAACTCATGTCTTACAGATTCTGAACAATATTGTATGGAAATCTCATTACCATTTGGTTACCCTTGATGTTACTGCCCTGTACACTTCAATTGATCACTCACTAGCCATTAAAACATTGGACTACTCCTTTAGACTACACTCAGCATCACATGCAACCCATGTACAAATGCTGAAGAATCTGGTTGACTTTACACTAAACCACAATCAATTTATTTTTAACGATGAGTGCCAAACCAAGGGGATTGCCATGGGAGCTAAGTATGCTCCAGCTTTGGCAAACCTCTTCATGGCTTACTTTGAGGACTTACATGTGTTTCATAATAATCCGTACATCGAGTTTATTCAAATTTGGAGAAGATACATAGATAATGTTTTTGCAATATGGGCAGGTACACCAGATCAGTTCCAGGAATTCATGCAATTCCTGAACCACAACCAATTTGGGATACATTTTACAGGCCACATTGATACTACTGAAATTGAGTTTTTGGATCTTAGAATCTATGTAGACAATCAAACCTTACAAACTTGCACATTTCGTAAAACAACTGCAGTCAACTCTGTTTTGCATGCAAAAAGCAGCCACAGAAGAAATGTGATTAACAACATTCCTCGAGGAGAATTCCTTAGAGCTAGGAGAAACTGCAGTCAAGATCTGAACTTCCGTTTAGAATGTAAGTCTATAGGAACCAGATTCCAAGAAAGAGGCTACACGAAAACTAATATTAACCAGGCACTAAGGAATGTGAAAACAATCACAAGATCTTCTCTACTTACCCAGTCCAAAAAACCTGTTGAATTTCCACAACAAGTGAACTTCATAACGAAATATTGCAGTGACTCTAAATTTATATATCATATTTTCAACAAACACTGGAATATCTTACATTTGGATCCAGATTTGGAGACCCACATTACTGAGAAACCTAGAATAATTTTCTCTAGAGCTCCTACACTTAGAAACGTACTGTGTCCCTCATTTATGAAACCTGGTTCCGACAGACAAACTGGCTTACGCAGAGCACTAAACCCAATGGATTCCACAAGTGTGGGACTTGTAATTTTTGTCAATTTGCCCTATCGCCCACTAAAATATTTACTTGTCATGGTAATCTAAATATCAAAATTAAGGATTTCATGAATTGTCGCTCTAAATATATTGTATATGGAATTATTTGTGTCTGCAAGAAAGTTTACGTCGGCAGTACCATCAGGGAACTGAGGGTAAGAATCAGAGAACACCTTGCAAATCTTAACAGCCAAGATATGAACTTATCATTTGCAAGACATTGGCAACAAGAACACCAGATGGCACACAGAAAGGACATCAGATTTGTAGGGCTGCAACACATTAAACCACATGCCAGAGGTGGTGATCGACAACTGTATCTACGACAGGCGGAAGCCCGGATGATATGCAAACTTAGATGCGTTCAACTTGGACTCAATCAAGAGCATGAACTCAATGTCTTTCTTTGATATCACATATATAATCTTTATTCAGTGTATGAATTTGTGGCAACTTTGTGAGGCAGGTGTTGCACTACAGAGGGGTGGACTGTCCACTTGGAATCTAATTATGACACGTTAATTACCATTGGGTTAATAATTTCAGTTACCGTATTTCATCTCCTTCATGACAACCCAGTAGATTAGGGGGTTAATACTCAAACTCCTTTTTAACATATACCGGATCCCTTAAAAACTAGATTAATTATACCTTTCCAAATATTTGAACCGTGTGTTATCGAATAACTGGTCTTAACTAGGTATATTTCAAGATGTATTATTAACTACATCTCATTATTGTCGCTCTCACAGCAAACCAATATATCAACAATAACACTGTTACCTCTAACTCTCGCTAGCTTTACACCAATGCGGTCAACTTGCCCAACTTTAACAAATTGATCAGTAAATTATATTATCACCAAATATAATCCAGTCAGAAGGACCTAAAAACAATTCAGGAGTCCGAGCGTGTTTATTCATTTGCATACATCCGATACTTTTTTCGTATGTGAAACCATTCACATACTACATATTCTCGAATCCTATATTCTATTTACTAAGCAGCGCAAATGTAAGAATCTAAATAGTTGTACTTGAACTAGTTCAAACATACCCCTGTCCCCCAACGCTCGTAAGTAAAGGAGCACCTGTATCAATTACGGTTACAACACCTTCGCTAGATTTCACTCGATTCTGTTACTAACTTGAGTATTCCCCTGACACCTACTAAGTTGCTAGGCAACAGCAACAGGACGGTCACATGACCACAGCTATTAAACAGCCTGGCTGAGCAGCTGTAGGCTAGCACAACCGCACCCACATTCCTTCCAGGAAGCTGCAAACAGCCGGCAGAAATCTGCCGAGCTGCACACGCATTTAGGCGTTTAAAGGTAAGCGCTTCGTTCGCATTGTTGAACAGGAATCTTTCCAACTATTAAATCCTACCCTGTACTTCTTACTATATTCTTTTCGTGTATTTTATTTGCCCAAACAGAATTTGCTCGTATAATCGAGAGGCCAGGACTATCAAGCAAACTCCCTACGGGGTGTTACCTCACCTTAGGTAAGCGAACAAACACCTCTGCTTTGTAGAGACTGTCACTTTAGAATTTCGTAGCTGCAGTTGCAACTTTATTCCAGTACATAGTGTACCTATAAAGCTACAACACATATTCATATATTTTCTCAGGCACCAGCAAGTATATCCATTGGAGATTGACGGATTCTGTTACTCTCTTAATTTACAAAAATCAGGCATGCCATATCAATGGACTGTCCACTCTTTCTATAAGATGCAACAACCTAGCTTTGTAAATAACAAGCTCTATATAAGGGTTTTTATGGTTAGGAATTTATAACCTAACAATGAATGTATGTACAACATCAACTCACATCTAACCTGTCAATATAATTTTCTCTCCTCTCTCTCCTCGCTCCCCTGACCCCTCACCCTTGTCAACCTTTTTCTCTCTCCTCTCTTACATTGTATATATACATATATATTCTATATTTCATTTGGCTTATGTTTATATTCAAATTGCGATGGTTTTATTTCATCCCTGTTATAATTTTTTTGCAAAATGGCAACAATATGGTTACTTATAGTCTCAATGCAAATGGGCATGGTTTATTAATGCTTTTTATCAGATTACTTATCATCGCTATAACAAAACGCCCTGAGGACGGCCCGGAGAGGGCTGAAACACGTGTTGGCGTGCAGTGTCCACTTTTGTGATTAAATATCTTCACTGACATTTTCACCCACATTGTAATGGTTTAATCACCCAAGCAATCTAAAACTTGTCAAGTTTAATTGCATGACTGGTTTTGAGGGAGCGCTGACTGGCAGGCTACACCAACCTTGCTTTTCCTTTGTATATGAAGGGGTACCGAGAATTTACCCTTCTACGCCCTGCCACTGCCGCAAACCTCTCCGACATCTAACTTGTACGAGGGTGCGCGCACCTACCCACATTGGGGATCATTTCTCAGAAACTCTACTACTGCTTCCAACAAGAACACTCGACAATTTCTGCTCTTGAGGGGCGAAGAAAGATGAGGAAAAACTGGTCCTCGTTAATCGGAAGGGTAAGCGATGGAGCGCAAGGCTCGATTGAAACAAAAACACTTCCCTAGCAACAAATGTGAAAATACGCAGAAAGTTCCTAGAGCGAAACACAAGGACTCCTAACACTTGAACGTGCAGGGCTTAGGTAGAGGGCAGTCATTGGCTGGAGGCAGTATGACCCAGAGCTCAGTGATTGGTTTATAGGAGAAAGACAGTTTAGAAACGAAATTGAAACTGTTTTTTCTGCTACTGAGGATTCCCAGCCAGACGACGGGTAAAATTCAGGAGCATGTGAATCCATGCCAGACCTCAGCCCGGAGAAGAAACAAAATATCACAGTTCTCCGCTCTTCAGGATTTCCTAAGCAACCATAACTCGCGCCACCACCGTGCACTGCTAATACTAACACCCACCACGTGAAAGATGGCATCACATATCTGGGCGACTTGTTTTTGGTTACTGACATTATTAGGCTAGTTTTATTTAAAAGGTGTTATGTATATCTACACATTAACCTTTTTATTGTTATTAAAGTACTTTCCTTAGAGGTTAATCTGAGCTCATAGTGCACACACATGGGGCAATGAGCATGCCTCAAACACACAATGTGTGTACATGATGATTAACTAATGTTATTGCCATTTTTTGGTGCTGTTTCTTTCTTCCTTACTTCAGTTTCCCTGTACGTGCCTCCAATTTGTATGCATTATGCACTTTTATATGTATTTTTTCTACTAACACAAGTTTGTGGTAAATTTTTGATTGTTACTTATTTATTCCATGTTAAACATTATTCAATAAGGTAGCATTCATTATTTTACTATCGGAAATTACCAGGTTAAAACTATTTTACTTCTATGGTGCATGCTGCAACCATTGCCTGTATGTATGTATGTATGATTAGGTTCCTCTACTAACATTAGAATATAATGATTTGTTTACAAGAGAACATTCTTTAATACATTAGGTTTTTCATGATAGTTCTCCCAATCACCCCTAACATCTTGTTTCCAAAATTATAAACTCAACCCCTTGCAGTGACCGTTTATTCAAATTAATTTTATATGTGATGTCATCTTTCATGTCCTGGGTGTTAGTCTTAGCAGTGCACGGTGATGGTGCGAGTTACGGTTGCTAAGCTTACCAACTGGTGAATTTATGGGGGTTTTCGGTTTTACTTTCAACCATAACCTCCCTTTAACAATGTTTTTCAGTGAATATCATGGGTTTATACCAGTGCACGCCAATTTCCAACAACTTACTAATATTAACTTACCCCAATATAGCAAAATGTTTGTCCATTTTACAAAGTTTCACCTGCCATTCCCCACCTTCTAGCATAATTTTTAACACTTCTATACACTTTTTGTAACTTTTTCCAGCATTTTTGTGTTGACATCCACAAACATCTGACGTCATCATGGACTATCAGGACAGCGTCACACGCTCACCCGTGGCATGATGATGATGATGTGTCCATGAACGCGTCCGCACTTCACGAACAGTTCAGAATTGCACTTTTCAGCTGATCTAGGAACTTTCTAGCTCAAAATGTACCCCTTACACAGCTCCTACACCTATTCTTACTCATTATCCATTAAAAATGTAGCACACCGCACACACTTGGAAGAATATTAGTAAAACTGCTATGTATCTTAAAAAAGGAATCAACTATTGCCATCCCTCCTCCCCAAGAGCCACCAACAGCTGGAGGACCTACACAACATAAAAAGCGCAGTACTTCCAAAGACAATGAAGAGGACCAAGAAGATGAGGTAGAGGAAGTGCCTACCCCTAGCACCCAGAGAGAATCATTGGTGTGGCAGTTCTTTACTACTGTTGGAAATGTACCAAAGGCTAAAGCCACCAAAGTGAAATGCACCGAATGTTGTACTCCGTCATGGACTACCTGGACAGTAGTCCTACGGGACCACCTCCATGTGCTACCACACCAAATCCAACCACTGCAATGCTCTCAGAAAGGTTGTTCCTTTCATAGGAAGTAGTAGGCTGTCTTCCTCCAACTCATCTTCCTCAACCAATACAGTAACCAAAAAGCCCTCTTCTGTGGGACACAAAATCCCACCAGATACCTTGCAAGCGATAAAAAAGGATGTTAATCCTTATCTTTCCAAGACAGCAGTACTCTGTATATACTGCAGCACACCACTCTGCAGGGGGGAGCAATTTCGAAATGCGTTTGAAGCTGTAATCGAGGAGCATGAGAAACACTGGCCGCGCCTAGAAACACTAGTGTGTATAGCCGCGTTATAAATGCCATTTCATATGGGGTGGGGGGGGGGTGGTGGCAGGGAGAGCCGGGTGACAGGTGGCTTGGAGCGTGGGGTTGTATTGGCAGTTAAAGCCCACGTTCCTAGCTACCTGATTGGCTGGCTCCCTCACCCAGGGTACTAATGGGAAATTGCTTGCTAGAGAAAAATAAAATGTTCTGTCCCAAAAACTTTAACCTATCATACAATAAGGAACATAATCTATGTTCCTTTATAACTAACCAGGGTCTCCACAGTTCCCTTTCCAGGCCATGGATCATTAAAACACCTGGATGGCACGTGCACACCATCGCACAGGGCAGCCCTTCTACACTTTTTAATTTTATATTTGCAACACTCCCTCAATGCCTGCTTTCAAACAGTCACACATCCAATCACTTGCAAAAAATGTACATATAACCCTATGACCGGATTAAGCTTCCACATACAAACTGCCACTTAACAATCTTTTGCATCCGCATTTCGTATGCCAGGGTGGGACGCCATTGGCTAACTACTCGAGGAGAGGAGTCCCAAGTGTGGGATGCATCTTAGCCGTAACATCCCTTTAACATTGTTTTTTTCTGTCAATTTAATAGGTGTTTATGAGTGGAAATGTTTCATGGTGTTAAATCACTGTATATAAGTTATTAATAATTCCTCTTTTCATATATATGAAAGAACTACAAACCTCCTTTTAAGAAACATATTTTTTGCAACACATACCTATAGCTGTCATTATCAGCAGTGCATTCTGGGGATGTAACTCATTGTTCAATTGCCTACGGCATAAGGCTCCACCATGACCCCAGCCAAACCAAACCACCCCTATTATTCGCTGCACCTACCCTGCATCCTAACTCAGTGTCCACTGTAGCCCAATAATGTAACCAATGACCAGTGCTCATGGCTTGCAGCCATGGCCAGTCTCCAAATCCATGGGGCATACGCTTTGGCCATGCTGCATTCCCCAATAAGCAAATCAGAGTACACATTTGCGTTTTCTAAGGGCCAGGCCCACTACCCAGGCACATTTATGCTTACTGTAAGGAAGGCATGGTATCAAAGTAAGACAGACACAGGGGATCACAGTTCAAGGGTGTTCATTAACCATTTTACAGTTTGAGATAAACAGCTAATCAACACCTATGTCTAAGGGAGCAAGCTACGACCATCAAAACATAATAATACAGTCCTAGTGCAGTCTAGTCAAATAAAAAGGGCCTATACAAAAAAATAACTATTGCCAATCCTTACCTCTATGGTACAAAATAGTGTGGTATAATGTTCACAAGAAAAGCAAGAAGAAGTGTTCACCAAATGATACGTCCGGATGCTAAGGCAGGGTCTACCTTCCCAACGTTTTTAGTACGGGACAAGGCGGGACTCTTGAGCACAGCACACTCCTGCGTTTCTCCAGCACGAGGTCACAGTTCCTTTCCTCAATAGCAGGCCCTTTTGTGCCCAAGTCTCTTTTATGCAATGTCTCTTGCTTCAAAGGGCCTGATGTATCAAACAACAAAACAAAAGTTCCTTCTGCTAATCTTCACGTCGGGCGATTACTCTTCACCCTTAAATCCCCTCAGCCGGGCTCCAATCCTTTTCTCAACGTTAGCCTTCCTCAGTCGGGCTCAGACAAACCATTCACTGTGGACATCATCCCTCAGTCGGCTTCACGTTTGCCGAAATAACAGTTCAATTGATTACACTGCAGGATTCACTTTCCTTGGCTTTCTCCTTGCATCTCTCCGTCGGGTTCACATTTGCCGAAATAACAGTTCAATTGATTACACTGCAGGATTCACTTTCCTTGGCTTTCTCCTTGCATCCCTCCATCGGGTTCACATTGCCATTTAACACAGTTCAAAGAAAGTCATTCTAGACCCCTTAGGTTTGTGTCTCAGCCCCCAAGCAGGCTTTCCCTCGATCCGCCGGTCATCCAGGTGGGCTTTCCCTAGAGCCTCCAGTCAGGCTTCACACAGTTCTATCATCACAATGTTCTTGGGTGTATTACTAGTCACCATAATTCACAGGCATCCCTCAACATAACCTGCTGCATGACCACTTCGATTTCTCAGTTCAATACTTTCCTTCTTCAGGAGAGGGGCCAGAAACCATCAAATGAATGCCCACGTGGCACCGGACCACTCTAGCTCTGGTACCAATTTCACTCACAAACGTTTAGTCTTTCAGGGTCTCCCTTCACTGGGTTTGGACACTCTCTCACAAATTTCACAAGGGTCTCCAAGGAAACTTTCACCGACATTCTCTTTGCCGTTCCCTCGCCAGACCTAAGGACCCAACATATGGTCTCTGTGCTCTCTCCTTTCTCTTCTTCTCCCATTAATGATGGCACCCGGTGGGATGCCCTCCTGGCCTCCTTCCATTCCTCTAAGGTCATCATTAATGTTTATTCTAATGGGACGGTCCTGGTCCAAGGCCCTCAGGCAAACCTTCACCTCTTCCCGCGCCTCATCAATTTCCTTTCTTCACCTGCTGTCCCCTCTCCCCCTTACAAGGCCTCCTCGCCTCCACCTGCTGCCTCCTCCTGGGCTACCTTGCCCTCTCATTCCCTCTCTGCTCCCCTTTGGGCTCTTTCCACACCTCTGCAGGGCGTACTTCTGATCTGTACCCCTCCCCGGAAGTCCTTCAAGGATGGCAACCTTCTACACATTGACACTCTTAACTCTCGTTCAGCTGTCAAACACTCGTCCGAAATCTGCCACCTTCTGGAAGAACTTGACCTCGATGGCCTCGGTCTCACTGAGACATGGTTCACGGCCAGCTCGGTCACAAGCTTTGACACGCTCCTCCCTGACGGCTACAAGATCCTCTCTGCGCCCAGGTCCAACCACTCTGGAGAGGGTGTAGCCCTGATCTTCCCCGAGTGGATTCCTGCCTCTGTCATCCCCTACACAGGCCTACTCCTCTTTTGAATGCCTCATCTGCAGGCTCTCTCTCTCCCCTAGCCATTCCCTTACTGTGGCTACTATCTATCGGCCACCTGGTCAAATGTCCTCCTTCCTCTCTGAGTGGGCGGACCTCTCCTCCTCACACCTGGCCTCGACCACTCAACTCCTCCTTCTTGGAGACTTCAACATCCACCTGGATGCCTCCTGTCCTCCCTCTGGACTCTTTCGCAACCTCTGCAACTCTCTCTCACTATTCTCCCCTCTGGCCCGACTTACTCTGCAGGGCATACTCTGGATGTTCTGATCTCCTCAGGCTTTACCCTTTCTGTCCCTCTCACCACTCCTCTCTCCTGGAGTGATCACTTTCTCTTTTCCTCCCATCTCGCCCTCTCTACCCCACAGGCCAAGCCACTTCCATCACTGCCACCCACCTTCTCGGTCATCCGACCCATGAAGCGCGTATCAGTTGAGGCTTTCGCCACCACTTTCTCACCCCCCCCCTTCCCCTCTGGCTGTTTCTCACCCAGACACAGCCCTCTCCACGCTCCACTATGCTATATCTGATACTCTTGATGTCCTTGCCAATGTCATTAGGATCTGCCTGAAGCCCAAAGCCAAGTGCAACTCGTTGTACGACTCAGAACTCGTGACCCTTAAACGTAAGTGTAGGGCGACTGAGAGGAAATGGCGGGCTTCTTGTACATCCTCTGACAAACTGGCCTGCCGTCTTCTCCAAATGCAATACCGGCTCTCTGTCCTCACCAAGAAGAGAGCTCATCTCCAAGCCCGTGTCTCGGCGGCATCTAACAACTCAGCTGAACTCTTTAAAATCTGCAAGGAACTGGCCAATACTGCTGCAGTCTACCTCTCCTGTCCCATCCCAGGCCCTCTGCACGGCACTGGCTTCTCACTTCATCTCTAAAACTCAGGACATCCTGCCCTCACTCTCCTCCTTTCGCCTCCCCCACTCTACTCCCTGCTCTTCCTCTGGCCCTTCTGCAGTCACCTCTCCTCCATCCTGATCTGCCTTCCCCTGTTCTCCGCAGACAAGGTTTCTACACAGGTCTGATCTAGGAAAGTCTCATCAAAACAGGTTCGCCCCTGTTCCTCCAAAACTATCAAGAACCACATTGAGACCCTGGCTCCTGCCCTAGGTGACTTCTGCAACCACTCCTTCACCACTGGAGTCTTCCCATCCCCCCTGAAGCACTCTCTTGTGCACCCTCTTCTTAAGAAACCCTTTGCCGATCCCTCCTGCCCGGCCAACTACCGCCCAATCTCCATCGCTCCCTTCCTGGGCAAGCTCCTGGAGAAACTGGCCATCTCCCAGCATAATCTCCACACTGAATCTGTTGATTGTCTTCATGACCATCAGTCGGGCTTCAGAGCTGCCAGAATCACGGAAACTGCTCTCCTGAACATCTGTGAAGACCTGCTCTCAAACCTTCACCCCAACACTCCTTGGGCCCTCATCTTGCTTGATCTCTCTTCTACCTTTGACACCGTCAACCATGCCATCCTGATAAAGTGTCTCCGTGATAACCTAGGTATCACCGGTCCTTCCTCGCTGCTATCTTTTTCTCTACCTGTGGTGTCCCGCAGGGGTCTAACCTCTCTCCCTGGCTGTTCAACCAATACCTGGCACTCCTTGCCCACCGCATTGCTGTTCTCTGCCCCAACTTTCAGTGCTATGCAGATGACACTCAGCTCATTTTCAGGCTACCTTCGGCCACCTCTTCCCCGTCCCTCATCTCTCACTATTTGTCTGCTATCCAGGAGTGGTGTGCCGCCAATGACCTCTGCCTTAATGCCAACAAGACCGAGATTCTCCTTATCGGCACACCCGCTCCCTTCTTTCCTGTAGCTCTCTGGCCGGCCTCTCTTGGCCCTCTTCCTTCTCGCACATGCATCTTCGACTCCACACTCTCTTTCTCCTCTCACATCTTTGACGTCTCTAAGAAGTCACACTACCAGCTGCACCTCCTCAGAGGTATCCTTCCTTTTCTCTCCTTCCCCCAGAAGCTCACTGTCTCCAGAGCTCTGGTTCTCTCCAGGCTGGACTATTGCAACAGTGTCTTTCTAAATCTGCCCGCTTCTACTCTACGCCTGCTGCAACTCATCCAGAACAGGACTGCAAGACTTGTCCTTAGCCTCAAGCCCAGGGATCGTATCTTTCCAGGACTGACATCTCTGTACTGGCTCCCAGTGGCTGCGAGGATTAAGTTTGAAACCGCTCTGCATCGTCCACAAGGCCTTCTGGGGCCTGGGGCCTCAATACCTTCAACTCTCTCTTCCTAAATATCTTCCCTCTCGAGCTCTTCGCTCATCCGCCTCCAACTCCCTCAGGGTCAGTCGCTTCTCCAAGCAACGAGTTGGTGGTAGATCTCTCTCTTCGGCTGGGGCCTCCCTCTGGATCAGCCTCCCCACCTCCCTGATTATCAGAGCAGACCAAACCTCTGGCAAAGGGGGTGGTGTGGCTTTCAGAGCCAAATCTCAACTCTGCCTTAGAGAATTTGCCAGCGCCCCCTCCCTTCTGCTGAACTCCTTCCTCTCACAGCTACCCTTACCTTACTACTCCATCTCATCTATCGGCCCCCCTGGCCCCATTTCCTCCTTCGAGGGAGACATGACATTCCTCTTGACCCAAAATACTAAACCTGACTCACAAGTCATCATGTTGGGAGATATGAACTTAGGCCTCCACGACCCTAAAGATGTGAATGCCACCATCCTTGAAAATACCATTGCACGATTAGGTTTCAAACCCTGCATTAATGAACACACTCACAACAAAGGTAGAACCTTGGACTGATTGGCCGACCTTAATTGTATCACCCCAATCCTCAACAATGCACTTTGTGGCTGGTTTGACCACCATTGCATTATCTTCGCCATACAGGAGAATCCCCACCTCCATACCAGCAGGACCATCACTCCTCAAACCCTGTCCAGAAATAAGCACAAAATAACTCGACAACCTACGGCCCTTACTACAGCCTATTGCCAACGTACCACACAATTCAGACAAGGACCCCTCTTCGCTGGTTGAAATGTATAATAATACCCTTGAACGAGCACTAAACCAAATCACACCACTAAGACTTAGAAAGGCTAAACCTACAGCCCATTTAAATAAATGGTCCACAGCTGACCTAAAACTGCTCCGCAATGCAAAAAGATCTTCTGAAATCATCTGGAGAAAAACTCCCTCAATCCTCAACAAGGAGACATTCTCCACTGCCGCTACTACCTACAAAGTAGCTATTCTCAGCACCAAAAGAGAAATCTATAACGCTAGAATTCAAAAAGCCAAGTAAGTCACAAAAGAGCTCTTTACCATACTAAGGGAAACAGAGTCCCCCGCACCTCCCACAGAAGCTTGCATGAAACATACGGCTTAGTGTGCTAATATTCAGAAGGCCCTTTCAGACAAAAATAGCCTTATTACAGGCAAAAATAGAAAAAAAAAAAGAAAAAAAAACAGCCTAGCCATGAGTGCCAACAACTATAAATGACCCGATCCGCAATGTCCACCGTGCATCCCGTTCCACTTCTCTCCAGTCACCACCAAAGAAGTAGAAAACATCATCTTGGGGCTCAAACCCTCCAATTTCCAGGGAGATATTTGCCCAGCCCCTATCATCAAGGGTGGAGCAAGAGAACTAGCACCGTTCAGCCAGAGGGGGAAGAGGGGAGCAGCGAGAGGGGGGAGGGTGTAGCAGGAGCGGCCAATGTGGGGGGGGGGGAAGAGCAGGAACGGTGTAGGGGAGGGCAGGTCGATGGGATGCCCCCTCTAGCCTACATCTCCTACCCAGATGAAGACTCATGACTCATCGGCAGCCCCCGCGCCCCAGGGCCCAGGAGGCGAGGTGGCTGCGGATCGACACGTGAGGAGGCACGACCACATAAATGGCACAACACAGGAACCATTTTGTACTGGATAACTCCATTTTGTCAAAGGCGCTAAAACCTAACACAGACAGAACAACTTGCACACACAGAAAGCTACAGCCTGACCCCTGCTTGACCGCGTTCACAGGGGCCTGCACCCCCCCGCCCCTGGCCTTCACCTCATGGTAGATCCGCTGAGAGCTCGTTCTCACGAGCAACCAGACACAAACAAACAACAAAATAAACACTATCGTTTTACCTTCCGCAGTACATCATTGTCCCAGTCGTGACCAAGCTCATTAGGAAGCAACCGAAACCAGCCCAATCCTGCATGCCCTGACCCTGTACCAAGCCCTCCAAGTTGGACTGTGTGGCGCCCCTCACCCCCCCGCCCACCCGCGAAGCACCTCGTATTGTGTGGTAACCATTTTTGTGATATTTGTCGCGTTGACCAACGTTTGCTGCTATTGTGTAAAAGAGTGGCCATATGATATGTGATAGCTTTTTGACAGCTCCTGTCCATAGTGTAATAATAAACCGCTGAAATGTATGTAGGCCCACCAAGGGACTGGAGCCAGACTGTATCATGGTATAATATGTGTTGCCCTCTTTTGCTCACCAACCAATCTAACCCTACCTCATGTTCGTAAGTCAACTGTTGTTATGAAATTGTGCCAAATGAAAAAGTCCCCCAGCTTATATTCTCACTAATGTAAATATATGTGCACAACCAGAAGCCCCCAAGTGTTGCCACTCGCCCCTTGCCAATGGTACGATACACTGCCCCGTGCAGGGAGACAGGCTCAGAGCTGCAAGGTCGTCTCCCCCCTCCTCCCTCCTCCCTCCCAGGCTCGCCGGGGATAGCTGGTGTTCGAACAGCACAGCCTTGCCTCCCCTCCCAATCTTGCTGGACCCGCTTCAAGCATCCACCTCCCCCATGTCAAGAGGCCACCACAGCCTGACTATGAATTACGAGCTACCTGGTCCTAAATCCCACCATCTCCTGGGCACCGGTTACATGCCCCCCACGGCCCGTTCATATCCCCGTTCACCCCAAGTTAATGACCCTCGAAGGGGGGCGCCCACCCCTGTACCAACAGATCATAATACCATCCCTCACCGACAGGACGATCAAGTAACCCCTCCTGTGCCCTTGACCCCACACATGGACTCATGGGATTAACATGTTTGAACCTAAGGTGTCCTTACAACAGATGTATCGGGGCACTTCTTATCAATGTCCCTGTGTCATTCTCGATCTGAGGTCAATGTATTGCAAGAGTTACAAGACAACTAAAATTGTATAGCATGATGAATGAATGTGAATGTCGGGCCAAGGGCAAAGTATCAGAATCGCCACTTATCACTACAAGTCATGTCCGGCCCAGCACTCCACCCGATGAGCCCAGCTGACCCATCCACCCCGCGTGGCACTGCACGGACATCCGCCAATCCTGGAGAAGCAACTATATACAATGTATACCACCTAGCCATCACCACCCAATCCCCAAGACTATGTGCCACCTATAGCTTGTGTCATGCGTGACGTAGTTCTGTAATAAGTAGGCCTGTCTAGAGTCTGCAGAGTCCTTTGCATGCCCTATATTGGTTTAGATAAAAACCCTTTTGATCTCAACCGCACTTGGTCTTGGTCTCATTCCCTCCTGGGGTGTGTCCGTCATTGCCTCTCACTAAGGGGGGTGCGTTTTTGGGGGACGCTTACATTCAGCGGCCAGAGAGCAGGAGCAGCCAGAGGTGGTAAGAGAACAGGAGCGGCCAGAGGGGAAAGAGTGCTAATAAACATTGTCCCAACAGGAAAAAGGTTATGGGCTACAACAGTGGTCGTAGTCACTGCATGCTGTCTCATAAAATGGTTATTTGACGAGGAGGCCACCCTTCAAAGGGTGTGTATAACTAGCACCTGGTGTGGTGTCCTCATATGGGCCCTCTGTCCAGTAAAGAGCCAGCAACATGTGGTCCTACGTAACACATACCTCTATGTCCTCGTATTGGCTCTCTGAGCTTTACGAGCTAGAATACACAATGCTGAATAATTCGCATTTGCATCAATTTCACATATTGTATTCTTTGAAACAAGTGTAAAATTTGAAAGAACAGTTTCTAAATATACATGATGTATACAGTCACAGAAATTAAACAAATGACACAGTAATCATTCACAGAAGTGAAACAAATAACACTAATCAAAAATCATAAATTGAAAGAATAGAAGAGAAAAAGAAAAATCTCGAGGTTCAAGACAATTGTAGCAGATAATTGCAGCTGGTATCCAAAACCGAACCAAGTATAGGTACAATCAAATACAGGTTACCCAAAGGGGCTACCTGAGTCATAAAATCAGTTATGACCAAGACCCAATCTAGGCTCAGCAACTCTCCCTGTACATTTGTGTCCTTGAGAGGTCAATCTAATAGTTAGGCAGGTTAGAGTCCAAGTGGGAAAACAAAATAGTTGTGGACAAATTATTTTGGAAAGTTGCTGTTTGTTGGGTCTCAATGTTTTGTTGAATGAACAGGGGAGAAAGAGAGAGAGAGAGAGAGAGAAAGAGAGGCCACAGGGGGTGGGGTGAGAGAGCAGGAGCGGCCACAGGGGATGGGGTGAGAGCAGGAGCGGCCACAGGGGGTGGGGTGAGAGAGCAGGAGCGGCCACAGGGGGTGGGGTGAGAGAGCAGGAGCGGCCACAGGGGGTGGGGTGAGAGAGCAGGAGCGGCCACAGGGGGTGGGGTGAGAGAGCAGGAGCGGCCACAGGGGGTGGGGTGAGAGAGCAGGAGCGGCCACAGGGGGTGGGGTGAGAGAGCAGGAGCGGCCACAGGGGGTGGGGTGAGAGAGCAGGAGCGGCCACAGGGGGTGGGGTGAGAGAGCAGGAGCGGCCACAGGGGGTGGGGTGAGAGAGCAGGAGCGGCCACAGGGGGTGGGGTGAGAGAGCAGGAGCGGCCACAGGAAGGGGGTAGAGAGCAGGAGCGGCCACAGGAAGGGGGTAGAGAGCAGGAGCGGCCACAGGAAGGGGGTAGAGAGACCAGGAGCGGCCACAGGAAGGGGGTAGAGAGACCAGGAGCGGCCACAGGAAGGGGGTAGAGAGACCAGGAGCGGCCACAGGAAGGGGGTAGAGAGACCAGGAGCGGCCACAGGAAGGGGGTAGAGAGACCAGGAGCGGCCACAGGAAGGGGGTAGAGAGAGCAGGAGTAGCCAGAGGGCGGGAGAGAGAGCAGGAGCAAGAGCAGGAACAGCCAGAGGGGAGGAGAGAGAGCAGGAGCGGCCAGAGAGTGGGAGAGAGCAGGAGGAGTGGACAGGGGAGCGCAGGAGCAGCCAGAGGGGGGGTGGGGGAGAGCCGGAGCAGCCAGAGGGGGGAGAGAGCAGGAGGAGTGGACAGGGGAGCGCAGGAGCAGCCAGAGGGGGGGAAGGGAGCCGGAGCGGCCAGCGGGGGGGAGAGAGCAGGAGGAGTGGACAGGGGAGCACAGGAGCAGCCAGAGGGGGGGTAGGGGGAAGAGAGCCGGAACAGCCAGAGGGGGGAGAGAGCAGGAGGAGTGGACAGGGGAGCGCAGGAGCGGCCAGAGGGGGCGGGGGGGGAGAAAGAGAGAGCAGGAGCAGCCAGGGGGGGGGGGGTGGGGAGCAGGAGCAGCCAGAGGGGGGAGAGAGAGAGAGAGCAGGAGCGGCCAGAGGGGGGGAAAGAGAGAGAGCAGGAGTGGCCAGAGGGGGGGAAAGAGAAGAGAGCAGGAGTGGCCAGAGGGGGGGAAAGAGAAGAGAGCAGGAGTGGCCAGATGGGGGGAAAGAGAAGAGAGCAGGAGTGGCCAGATGGGGGAAAGAGAAGAGAGCAGGAGTGGCCAGATGGGGGGAGGGAAGAGAGCAGGAGTGGCCAGATGGGGGGAGGGAAGAGAGCAGGAGTGGCCAGATGGGGGGAGGGAAGAGAGAGCAGGAGCGGCCAGATGGGGGGAGGGAAGAGAGAGCAGGAGCGGCCAGATGGGGGGAGGGAAGAGAGAGCAGGAGCGGCCAGATGTGGGGGGAGGGAAGAGAGAGCAGGAGCGGCCAGATGTGGGGGGAAGAAAGAGCAGGAGCGGCCAGATTGGGGGGGGGGAGAAGAGAGAGCAGGAGCGGCCAGATGGGGGGGGGAAGAGAGAGCAGGAGCGGCCAGATGGGGGGGGGGGAGAGAGAGCAGGAGCGGCCAGATGGGGGGGGGGAAGAGAGAGCAGGAGCGGCCAGATGGGGGTGGGGAAGAGAGAGCAGGAGCGGCCACAGGGGGTGGGGTGAGAGAGCAGGAGCGGCCACAGGGGGTGGGGTGAGAGAGCAGGAGCGGTCACAGGGGGTGGGGTGAGAGAGCAGGAGCGGTCACAGGGGGTGGGGTGAGAGAGCAGGAGCGGCCACAGGGGGTGGGGTGAGAGAGCAGGAGCGGCCACAGGGGGTGGGGTGAGAGAGCAGGAGCGGCCACAGGGGGTGGGGTGAGAGAGCAGGAGCGGCCACAGGGGGTGGGGTGAGAGAGCAGGAGCGGCCACAGGGGGTGGGGTGAGAGAGCAGGAGCGGCCACAGGGGGTGGGGTGAGAGAGCAGGAGCGGCCACAGGGGGTGGGGTGAGAGAGCAGGAGCGGCCACAGGGGGTGGGGTGAGAGAGCAGGAGCGGCCACAGGTGGTGGGGTGAGAGAGCAGGAGCGGCCACAGGTGGTGGGGTGAGAGAGCAGGCTCGGCCACAGGGGGTGGGGTGAGAGAGCAGAAGCTGCTACAGGGGGTGGGGTAGAGAGAGCAGGAGCGCCCACAGGGGTGGGGTAGAGAGAGCAGGAGCGCCCACAGGGGTGGGGTAGAGAGAGCAGGAGCGCCCACAGGGGTGGGATAGAGAGAGCAGGAGCGCCTACAGGGGTGGGATAGAGAGAGCAGGAGCGCCCACAGGGGTGGGGTAGAGAGAGCAGGAGGGCCCACAGGGGTGGGGCAGAGAGAGCAGGAGGGCCCACAGGGGTGGGGTAGAGAGAGCAGGAGCGGCCACAGGAAGGGGGTAGAGAGACCAGGAGCGGCCACAGGAAGGGGGTAGAGAGACCAGGAGTGGCCACAGGAAGGGGGTAGAGAGAGCAGGAGCGGCCACAGGAAGGGGGTAGAGAGAGCAGGAGTAGCCAGAGGGCGGGAGAGAGAGCAGGAGCAAAAGCAGGAACAGCCAGAGGGGAGGAGAGAGAGCAGGAGCGGCCAGAGAGTGGGAGAGAGCAGGAGGAGTGGACAGGGGAGCGCAGGAGCAGCCAGAGGGGGGGAAGAGAGCCGGAGCGGCCAGCGGGGGGGAGAGAGCAGGAGGAGTGGACAGGGGAGCACAGGAGCAGCCAGAGGGGGGGTAGGGGGAAGAGAGCCAGAACAGCCAGAGGGGGGAGAGAGCAGGAGGAGTGGACAGGGGAGCGCAGGAGCAGCCAGAGGGGGGGAAGAGAGCCGGAGCGGCCAGCGGGGGGGAGAGAGCAGGAGGAGTGGACAGGGGAGCACAGGAGCAGCCAGAGGGCGGGTGGGGGGAAGAGTGCCGGAACAGCCAGAGGGGGGAGAGAGCAGGAGGAGTGGACAGGGGAGCGCAGGAGCAGCCAGGGGGGGGGGTGGGGAGCAGGAGCAGCCAGAGGGGGGGGAGAGAGAGAGAGCAGGAGCGGCCAGAGGGGGGAAAGAGAGAGAGAGCAGGAGCGGCCAGATGGGGGGGGGGGAGAGAGAGCAGGAGCGGCCAGATGTGGGGGGGACGAGAGAGCAGGAGCGGCCAGATGTGGGGGGACGAGAGAGCAGGAGCGGCCAGATGGGGGGGAAGAGAGAGCAGGAGCGGCCAGATGGGGGGGGGAAGAGAGAGCAGGAGCGGCCAGATGGGGGTGGGGGGGAAGAGAGAGCAGGAGCGGCCAGATGGGGGGGAAGAGAGAGCAGGAGCGGCCAGATGGGGGGGGAAGAGAGAGCAGGAGCGGCCAGATGGGGGGGGAAGAGAGAGCAGGAGCGGCCAGATGGGGGGGAAGAGAGAGCAGGAGCGGCCAGATGGGGGGGAGAGAGAGCAGGAGCGGCCAGATGGGGGGGAGAGAGAGCAGGAGTGGCCAGATGGGGCAAAGAGAGAGCAGGAGCGGCCAGAGGGGGGAAGAGAGAGAGGAGGAGCAGCCAGATGGGGAAGCGAGCGGGAGCGCCGGGGGGGAAGAGAGCAGCAGTGGCCAGAGCGGGGAAGAGAGCAGGAGCAGCTGGGGGGGGGGGGGGAGAGCAGGAGTGGCCAGAGGGGGGAAGGGAGGAGCGGCCGGGGGGAGAGAGCAGGAGTGGCCAGAGGGGGGGGGAAGGGAGCAGGAGCGGCGGGGGGGAAGAGAGCAGGTGTGGCCAGAGGGGGGGAGAGCAGTAGTGACTGGGGGAGTGCAGGAGCGGTCAAAGCGGGGGGGAAGAGAGAGCAGTGAGTGGCTAGAGGCGGGGGAACGCAGGTGCAGCCAAGGGGGGGGCAAGAGCAGGAGCTGATAGAGGGGGGGGGCGAGAACAGGAGCGGCCAGAGGGGGGCGAGAGCAGCATTTGATCAAATATCTTCCCATCTTTAGTTCATGTAATTTTTTGTTACGTTTTGGGGTTGAACATCTTAAATAATAATCAATTGTATTGCAATGTCATAAAAACATGTGAGAGCAAAAGAATAGGATTATAGCTTTTATTGTCTTCCTGCTAAATGGAAAATTCCAGTAGGAGCCTGGACACACACGTGAATCTAAACAACCTCATTGGGCGTGTAAACCTGTATCCACAGTGAAATAAAAGGCACTGCAGTGTGAGGGTGTCATCAGGAGGCATTAAGAAGAAAATGTGTGAAGTTCAGCTGGGAAGGATTAAGAGAACGTATCCTTCTGCAGAGGAGGTAAGTCGGGACCTTCAACAGTCCCGGGCAGGCTCTATGCTAAACGCAGGACCCACTCACTAAATTGGTACAGTCCCGCAAAATACAGGATGTTAATGTTAAAGGTCATTTGTACCGCGCACTATCACCACCGGAGTGGTCCCCTGGCGCTCTGGCGGCTCTGAAAGAGGGAGGGAGAGGTGGGTTAGTGGGTGGAGGCTGGAAAAGTGCAAGATTGCACTGATGTGCTGTTGGCAGCCTCAGCCCGGTGGTTCCGTTGGCGGGGCCTGGGGTGTATGCGGCCGGTAGTCGTCGTGTGCTGATGTGCGAGTCTATGTGTGTTTTTTGTTTTGTTGTTGCAGTGTAGTGAAGTTCGAGCGGTTTGCTGTGCTGGAGGTTTGTTGTGTTTGGAGTTTGAGAGGTGTATGCAGAGAAGGAAATTGTTAGTGGTATTGGTTAGTTGGTATCTCTATCCTGGATTGAATCGGTTGGGCTTGTGTAATCTTACACAACGGGATGCTTGTGCACCCTGTGCCTCAGGAGGTGCGTGCCCGTTTTTGCCTTCGAGGCCGTTTGAGGATTTAGCTGTCCCCTCCGCCCGCTCCCTTAATAACGTTGCATGCTCCTCACCCCCACCCACACTAGCGCACCTGCTAGTGTCTATACTTCTGATTGTGTGGTGATTGGTGGTATCTCGTCCGTTCCACAACCCCGTGGTATCTAGTTGTGGCTGTACGGGCGGTGGGGGATGGTAAGGGTTGGCTGGAGTTGTTGCCTCCGTCTCCCTAGGTCTCGCAGTTGAACCCATCTGTCCAGCGTCAGGCCTACTGGTGCTCAGAGTACTTCTGTAGGTTCTAGGGGCTTGTCAATGTCTTTTCTTTTTCTGTTGAGTCATTTGTCTTATTGTTGTTTCGGTTTTAGTCTCTGGTGTTGAAGAGCTAGGTTTTTAGTAATTTTCTGAATTTAAGGTGATCTTTAGTGTTCCTTATTACTTTTGGGATGTTGTTCCAGGTTTTCGCGGCTAAGTGGTAGAAAGCGGTGCCTCAGAGTTTCTTCTTGATGTAAGGTTTTTGTTCCAGTCGGGTTTCGTTGGTTGACCTGAGCGGTCTCGTTGGCTTGTAGATTGTTATTTTCTTTTGTAGGAATTCTGCTCCTTGCCCGCTGATTGCCCTGTGCGTTATGCACATTGTTTTGAAGATGATACGTTGTTTTACTGGGAGCCAGTGTAGTGTTTTTAGGGCTGGGGTAATGTGGTCTCTTCTGGATAGTTTGAGTAGTCTGGCTGCTGTATTTTGGATCTGTTGTAGTTTCTTCAGGAGGTATTCTGGTATTCTGAGGTAGAGGCTGTTTGCATAGTCGATTCTTGACATGATGAGGGCGATGATGGTGAGTGTTTTGTGTGTGAAGGACAGGAAAGGTAGGATTCTTCTTGCCGTGTGGAGGAGGAAGAAACATTTCTTGACTGTTGCATTTATTTGTGGTTCTAAGGATAGGGTGTTGTCCATCAGGACGCCCAGATTTTTTACTACCTCAGATGGCGATAGTGTGGATCCCATTTCCGTTAGCCATGGGATGGCGGTTTCGTTCTCTTGGTCTTTGGATATGATAATGATTTCTGTTTTTCCTGGGTTGATTTTCAGGTTGTTGGCATTCATCTAGTTGAAGACTTCTTTTAGACAGTTGGTTAAGTTTGAATGATCGGCTTGGGTGTCTTCGATCTTGTAGATGATTTGAGTGTCGTCTGCATAGTTGTAGCATTTGATGTTGTGTTTCTTGAAGATTCTGATTACTGGGGTTTGGTAGACGTTGAAGTACAGTGGTGATAGAGAGGATCCTTGTGGTACTCCACAGTCGTTGACTCGTGGGGTGGATTTGAAGGGTTTGATCCAAACGGTTTCAGTTCTGTCTGCTAGGAATTATTTAGTCCAGCGTAGCACTGTGTCTGTTATGCCCATGTCTTCTAGTCTTTTGAGTAGGGTGTCATGGCTAACTGTGTCGAAGGCTGCGGAGAGGTAGAGCAGAATAAGGGCAGATGTTGAGTTGGAGTCTGCATTTGTTTTTAGGTCATCCCAGATGGATAGTAGTGCTGTTTCTGTACTTCTAGTGGGTCTGAAGCCGACTTGAGCTTGGTCTAGGAGGTGGTGTTCTTCAACGTATTCTTGGGTTAGTTTGTATACGTAGGTTTCGAGGAGTTTGGCCGGGTAGAGGATGTTGAAGATTGGTCTGTAGTTGGAGAGATCATCTACGTCCCCGCTTGCGTTTTTCAGAAGTGGTTTGATGTAAGCCGATTTGAAGATCCTTGGTACGGTTCCTGTTGCCAGTGATAGATTTAGAAGGTTTCTGAAGTATTCTGCTGGTGTTCCTTGTCCGAGGATTGATTTGTAGATGCCCGGGGGGCAGGGATCCATCGGTGAGCCCGCTTTCTTGCTGTGTTTTACCAGCATTGCGAATGCCTCTGCTGATATTTCAGGGTAGTTATTGAGTTTGTGCTGCGGTTCTGATTTAGGTTCGTTTGGTTGTATGTCGCTGCTGGTTGGCCTCTGTTGGATGGTTTGTCGGATGTCATTGATTTTCTTTTTGAAGTGGTCTGCAAGGTTGTTGCATAGTTTCTCCGAGGGGGTTGGGGTGTTGTCACAGCCTGGTGGGTTTCCCATTTCTTTAATGATGCGGAACATTTCTTTGTGTGTGTTGGTGGCATTTGTGATTCTGTCATCATAATGCCTTCTCTTTGCCTTTTGAATTTCCTTCTTGTATGTGCGAATTTGCTTCTGGAACATTGTTTTTTTTGTCTGGGTTGTAGTCTTTCCTCCATTCCATTTCCATCTTCTTGTTTTCTTTTTTCATGGTGCTTAGTAGTGGGGTAAACCATTTTGCCATTGCTCTCTTATTTGATGGTGTGAATGGTTTTTCTGGGCCATATTGTCAATTGTATCTGCGATCCATTTGAGTAATATCTCCGCTTTCCCGTCTAGGTCAGCTAGGTCTAGTTCTGTTGTTGAGGGCTTGGTTAACTCCAGTTGTTCGAATAGGTTGCCTTTTTTGACGTCTTTCCAGTTTCTTTTTGTGGTGGCTGTGAGTTTAGGAGGTTGGATGTAGACTTGAGTAGGCAGAGTGATTACGAATGGGATGATGAGATGGTCGCTCCACAGTATTTGTATTGGCGGTGCCGTGGTGATGAGTTTTTGCTCTGCGAATATTGCGTCCAGGGTGTGTCCTGCCGAGTGAGTTGCCGCTTTTACTAGTTGTTGTAGTTTTCATGGTGGCGAGTTGTTCAATCAGTGAATTTTGGGAGTTGGCATGACTGTCTTCGAACCAGATGTTGAAGTCCCCCAGTATGATTAGGTGTTCGTGGTTGATGGCTATGTTGATTATGGCTTCTATGAAGTTGTCGACGAAGGATGCATCATACGTTGGGGGTCTGTACACCAGGATGAATGTGACGTTGGTTTTTGGGCTGGCTGTTAGGTGTATGACCATGGATTCGCAGTTGGGGATGTTGAGTGGTTTGTCTGTTCTTATTTTCAGCTGCTCTTTAAATGCTATTGCAATGCCTCCTCCTTTTTTGTTTTTCCTGTTTATTTGAAGGCATTTAAAGTTTGCTGGAAGGCAGCTTTGGAGTGTGATTTTGTAGTTGTCGTCCAGCCAAGTTTCTGTGATGAAGAGGATGTCGATGCCGTTGTCGTCGAGTAGATCGAAGATCTCTGTAGAGTGTTTTGACATGGATCTTGCATTTATTAGATTGCAGTGGAGTTTAGAGGTGTAGCTTGGTTTGCCTTGGGTCGGTTTCGGATCTTGTTCAGGAGAAGGTTTCAGGTTGTCAGTGCCCTCGAGTAGTTCTTCTAGGTTTAGTCTAGGGTTTTTGTTTTCATCTGCTTCGTCTTCCAGGGGACGTGGTGTGGGTTGGGGGTTCTTCTTGCTTTGGTGATGTATGGTGTTATTGCTTCAGTTGTGTGCTTGTTGTATCTGGTGTGGTTCGTCCTTCTTCGTGATGTTGTTAGGTTGTTCAATGTCGTTGGTTTTGGCGTTGCGTTGGTTCGATCTGGTGAGAAGGTCTCAGCTATGTATGGAGTTAGGTAAAGGGATTTGTCTCTTCTTTCAGTGTTGGTCCGATCTTTGAGCCTGTCTGTGGGGGTGTGTTCTGTTGTTGCGGTTCTTAGTTGATGTTTCGGAGTGTTTGCTCTTTCTTCTCTTCTTTCCCTCTGGGTTGGTCGTTTGCGCGGCATTGTACGATTCCGAGTTGTTTTAGTCTCGGTCGGGGTATAAGGGTGGAGTTAAGGGTTGTAGAGTTGGGTTTTAACAGTGGCTTTCTTTTGTCTTCGTCTCCCTGAGCGTGGTTCACTTTGGTGAGCTAACCATGTATGTTTAGGGGCTAGGCACGTGCTGGCCCTGGACTGAGCTTGGGGGGCGCAGCTAGGGCCTACCCCCTTGATGCAGTTAGGGCACCGAAGCCCTGCTAGGTTTGAGAGACAGGTCTATTAATGCAGTCTGAATATGATACAATGTAATACGGAGACGGAACCCCGCCACAGGAGAGACCTGTATAGTGGGAGAGAGGCCTATCGATGCAATCTAAATATTGTACTATGCATTCTAATATCACAGGTGCAATTGGATGCTCTGTTAGGTAGATCTGTGCAGTTTGGAGAACAGACAATGCAATTTGGGCGTGGCGGCCCTGGTATCAATACATTTAGGTTTGGCTGCTCAGCCAACATTACCACTTTACTGTGTAGTACAGGCTTGTACCAAAGGCGAAATTGTACTTACACAGGTAGTCTTAATTGTGTGTGGTGTTCCCTAAGGGTACTGCATATGATTCTACCTAACAGAGCATCCAGGGGCTGGGGAGAGAGAGAGCAGCAGCGGCCAGAGGGGAGGAGAGAGAGAGAGAGCAGCAGCGGCCAGAGGGGAGGAGAGAGAGAGAGAGCAGCAGCGGCCAGAGGGGAGGAGAGAGAGAGAGAGCAGGAGCGGCCAGAGGAGAGAGAGAGAGAGAGCAGGAGCGGCGGCCAGAGGGGAGGGGAGGGGAGGGGAGGGGAGGGGAGGGGAGGGAGGGGAGGAGAGAGAGAGAGAGAGAGAGAGAGAGAGAGAGAGAGAGAGAGAGAGAGAGAGAGAGAGAGAGAGAGAGAGAGAGAGAGAGAGAGAGAGAGAGAGAGAGAGAGAGAGAGAGAGAGAGAGAGAGAGAGAGAGAGAGAGAGAGAGAGAGAGAGAGAGAGACAGGAGCAGCCAAAGTGTGGGGGGGGAGAGAGCAGGAGCAGCCAGAGGGGTGGGAGAGAGAGAGAGCAGGAGCAGCCAAAGTGTGGGGGGGGGGAAAGAGCAGGAGCAGCCAGAGGGGTGGGAAGAGAGAGAGAGAGAGCAGGAGCAGCCAAAGTGTGGGGGGAAAGAGCAGGAGCAGCCAGAGGGGTGGGAGAGAGAGAGAGCAGGAGCAGCCAAAGTGTGGGGGGGAAAGAGCAGGGAGCAGCCAGAGGGGTGGGAAGAGAGAGAGCAGGAGCAGCCAAAGTGTGGGGGGGGAAGAGCAGGAGCAGCCAAGGGGTGGGAAGAGAGAGAGAGAGAGCAGGAGCAGCCAAAGTGTGGGGGGGGGAGAGCAGGAGCAGCCAGAGGGGTGGGAGAGAGAAGAGAGCAGGAGCAGCCAAAGTGTGGGGGGGGGAGAGCAGGAGCAGCCAGAGGGGTGGGAAGAGAGAGAGAGAGAGAGAGAGCAGGAGCAGCCAAAGTGTGGCGGGGGAAGAGCAGGAGCAGCCAGAGGGGTGGGAAGAGAGAGAGAGAGAGCAGGAGCAGCCAGAGGGGGGGGGGGGGGAGAGAGCAGGAGCGGTCAGAGGTGGGGAAGAGAGAGAGAGCAGGGGGGGGGAAG